>NC_041397.2:151137703-151502703 GCF_900747795.2 Erpetoichthys calabaricus
CTCCTTTATTAAATGGGGAAACCTGGCTGACACCCCAATATTTATTTTGGATCCCTTGTCATACATCACTTGATTACATATCATTATAAATTGTATTCATGATCTTGCTGACACTGACTTGGACCTTGAATTTGCTTAGGGCAGAAAAATCATCATGCTTCCATTATTTTGATTGTTATTTGGATTCTTTCAGTCTGAAGATATTGGATGTAAATGCTTAATTTCAGGAGTTTTAGGACTCCGCCACCAATGTGCACTGCCCTTACTCATTTTCATTGTTCATAAATAATGGATTCAACAGACTCATAACTACTCCCTAAACCATGTACTATCACTGTTCAATTCTCTGTTACAATTCTGTCCACTGTGACATTTTTGTTTGTCATCAATGTCAAAGACTGACCGGACATTGGATCATCTTTAAGAGATGTTCTGCCATGACAGAATCTTACAGCCCATCTCATGACTGTGCCTGGTAGATGAAAAGGACATGTTTCTGGCACATGTTGAAAGAATCTCTAAAATCATATTCTCCTGTGTTAGAGTTTTAGTGATTCTGAAACATGAATAATACGCTATAAGTATTAAAAATGTGTAACTTACAGGACCTAACCTTTAGCCATGTACAAAATTAGAACTAAGGAATACCATTTCAGTTTCAAACTCAACTTTTTGATCATCCCTTGTATGAGAAAGAAAAAATCATGTCCAGTTTAAATGTACAGTAACATGCAGCTAGTATCTGCTGTTATTGTCCCTGAGGTGCTACACAAAGAAGCAGAAGAAAAGCAAGAATGTTTCTTTAGGGCTTACACTGATATAAACAAAGAAGATTGAGGGTTTGGGGCCAAAAAAAAACTGCAAATGATCCAGTATAATCTGGAATGTTTACACAAGACAAACGTCAAACACAGATCAAAACACAGTGTGTAATATACTCAAAATAAAAGTATTCCATCCTACCTCTGACACTATCAAACCAATTAAATAAATGCATTCTAACTCCAGGTCATATCTGTTACCAAAACAGGTAACTTACAAAATAAATTAAACAACAGAGTAAATGAAAATTACAAAATGTATTGAAAGTAGGTGCTTCTGCACAGATTTGGTCATTGATATAATTAAGGAATCATTTTTAAGGTCATACAGTATATAAAAGTGCTAGACCAACATATACTATTTGGCCAAAAGTATGTGGACACCCGTCCAAATTATTGAGTTTCAACCACACAAAATGTAAATGACTACATATAATCTAGTACAAAGCCCTGCAATCTCAATTGACAAACATTAGCTGAAGATTTTGCCAAACTGAAGAGCTCAGTGACTTTACACAGTGCTCAGTCATAAGATACCACTTTTGGTACAAGTCAGTATGTGAAATTACTCCTCAGTTAGATCTTTCTCTGTCAACTGTATGTGCTATTAGGGCACCATTATTGTGAAATGAAAGCATCTAGGAGCAACAACAGCTTAGCCTGGAGAGGGGCTGGCAGGTGCTGAAGTGCACAGCATGTTGCCTATCTTCTGTTGCATCACTCACAACAAAGTTTCAGAAGACTTCTGGAAACAACAACAATACAAGAACTGTGCATTGGGAGCTTCATGAAAGATCACTAAGACCACCATGCATAATGCCAAGAATCGGCAGAGTGGTGTAAAGCACTTTGGTCTCTGAAGCAGTGGAAACGTGTTCACTGGAATGATGAATCACACTTGATGGATCTCGTAGTCTGATGGACAAATCAGGGTTTGGCACATGCTAAGGGAATGCTACCATCCAAAGTATATAGAGCCTACTGTTTGATGAAGGAGTGGTAATGATCTGGGGCTATTTTTCAGAGTTTGGGCTAGGCCCCTTGGTTCCAGTGAAGTGTGCAATTAATACTACAGTATAAAAAGGCATTTTAGGCAATTGTGCACTTCAAACTTTGCAGCAATAGTTTGGTGAAAGCCTTATTCCAAAATTTTGACAAAAGCAGGAGAATAGAGGCTGTTGTAGTTATAAACGTGAGACCAACTGCATATCAATGTTCATTGTTTTGGAATGAACATATAGGTGTGATAGTTAAGTGATCACAAACTTATATCCATATAGTGTAGTTGCTCCTTATTTCAGTTATGATGACTTAAAGAAAAAACCTCAATGCTAATCGATACATTCAATCTTGTTGGGATGGACTTGCACTAGAATAAGCTCATTTCAGAAGATCATGTTATGTTACAACATTTAAAGCTTATTCTCTGGTAGCTCTGCTTATCTCAACAAGGATAAATGTACAATATAATTGGCTCATCATTGGCCTTTTCTGGTGAACCACTAAAATTGCTACTATATTCTCCAGATAAAAATTCTAGTTTTTTAGTAAGATTTCTGCATAATGCTAGACTGATCAGAAACAATCATCCTAATGAATCATGAGGTTTTTCAGAAAGAACATGAATGAACCATTTAAGCTTTAGAAAAGGCCTTTGGACTGGTTTTGGCCAAAAAACTACAGGGCTACAAGTGTGTGTGCTGAAATTTTAAGAATACCAATGCCATTTGAAACATGATCATTTAAATGAAGTAATGTATCAGCAGAAACATTGGCTGCACCTAGACAATATGTTACAGTGTAACGAAAATAGATGTAGTACAGAACAGAAAATAGTGCAAAGGACCTTGTTTCCGTGTGTTGAAAAACTAAAACTTGATGGAAGATTCCACCATTCAGCATGATAATGATCTAGTGATCTAGCCAAAGTCCTGACCTGAGCTCATTCAAGAATTTTCAGCATAGTGGTCTAGAAGTGCTGGCATATATATTTGAGCAAGTTGATTAAATTGACTAGGAGGATTAGGCAAAATTTACTATTAACTTCTGTGCAAAACTGATAGATACCAACACCAAGACAATTAAGGTTGATATATGTCACCTTCACAACTAAAATCATTTACTGGGAAAGCACACAAAAATGTTTCCCTCTGTTACAGCCCTTTGGTAATACAGTCATTAACCAGCAGTCTTAAAACTAATAGTAGCTCTCATTTAGTAGAGGCAAATTTTAGTCTTTTACTAACCTTTGACTTCCCATGTATTACTATGCTTTTCTTCATTTTTTCTTTTGGGGTCAATAATGGAAATTAAAATGGGATGTTGCACTAGATGAAAACTGTACTGACAATATTTGAAAAATGTAATAAGCTCTGATCTTTCATCTTTTGGAAGAAGATCAATAAAAAATTAATGCATGGGGACTGAATATAGAAGCATATCACAGTTCTTAACTTTGTTTAAGACCACTGCTAGCAAATAAATAATTTTATGAACTATTTTTTTCTTGTTCAATATGTAGAATGCAATAAAAATTCAGATTAAAAAAATACATGCACTAGTGTCATTTTTAGTGAAGCAACCTTTGGAAACTTGTAATGAGACTGCATGTTTTTGAAAAGCACTGTATGCTCTAGTTAATTTTAAGAAACTGTATGGTCATTTATTCCATGGTTTGTTTATGGATCTCTGTGTAAAGATAATTATTAGGAACACCATACTAATACTGGTTAGGGTCACCTTTTGCTCTCAAAATAACTTCAATTCTTTGTGGCATGGATTCCACATTTCTTTGAGATTCTGGTCCATGTTGACATGAGTGCATCACACAGTTTATGAAGATTTTTCAGCTGCACAATCATGCTATGAATCTTCCATTCTACAACATCTCAAACGTATTAATTTGGATTCAGATTCAGCCTCTGACGAACACTTAACTCATTGTCATGTTCTTTAAACCAGTTGCTTTGTGACATGGTGCACTTGCATGCTAGAAGTAGCCATTAGAAAATGAGCCAACTGTAGCCATGATGGGATGCACATGGTCAGCAGCAATACTCAAAAGGGCATATGCATTAAAGTGATGAGTGATTGGTATTAATGGGCCTAAGATGTGCCAGGAAAACACTCCCCACACCTTTACACCATCATTAGTTAGAAATGTTAACACAAGGCAGGTTGTGTACACGGATTCATGCTGTTGATGAGAAATTCTGATCCTGTCATCTGTGTGCCTTAGCAGAAATTAAGATTTATCAGACCAGATTATGTTTCTCCAGTTCTCAACTGTCCAATTTTGGTGAGCCTGTGCCCAGTGTAGCCTCAGCTTTCTGATCTTGGCTGACAGGAATGAAACCCGATGAGGTCTTCTGCTGTTGTAGCCCATCTGCCTCAAGGTTCAATATGTTGTGCATTCTGAGATGCTTTTTTGCTCTTCACAGTAGTATAGAGTGATAATCTGAATTACCACAGCCTTTCTGTCAACTCAAATCAGTCTGGCCAATCTCTTCTGATCTCCCACATTCTGTTTTGTCCTCAGAACTGACACTCACTGGATGTTTTTTTTTTTCTTTTCGTACTATTCAGCAATT
This sequence comes from Erpetoichthys calabaricus, assembly GCF_900747795.2. NCBI lineage: Eukaryota > Metazoa > Chordata > Cladistia > Polypteriformes > Polypteridae > Erpetoichthys > Erpetoichthys calabaricus. The sequence continues at coordinate 151,142,115 of NC_041397.2, forward strand.
ACAGAAATATTCAAACCAGCCTGTCTGGCACTAACAATCATGATGCAGTCAAAATAACTGAGATCACATTTTTTCCCCACTTTGGCATTTGACGTGAGCATTAATTGAAGCTCTTGACCTATTTTTGCATCGGGCTGCAATCAAATGATTGGCCAAACAAAAAAATTGACTATAAAGTTAGAGTTACAGATTTCAATCTTTTTAAAAACTTAAATGTGTTTAACTTAATGTTAGCAATCTAAAATCAGCTCTGTCTTAGAAAATTTGGGGACCAAACACCATGCAATATTGGAGAATGTTATTTTATGTAATTATTGTATTGTGTTTATTATTAATTTGTATGTACTTTTTCTACATATCAACCTATGACATTTATTTTTCTGAGACAGTCTATTTTTATTCTAAAATAGTGATTTTTGTCTTTGCCTGTGCCTATTGTGCGCACACATATGATGACATTAAAACCACAATATAAGAATCAATTCTGGGGAATACAATTTTGCAAATGATGCCCTTCAATTTGTGACCTTTATTTTTTAAATTCTTCTTTTTACAAAATATTGCTTTTGTTCCTAACTTTGAATTTTTGATAACATTTTGGCTCTAACGACAGATCGTTCTGACCTTGGGCTTTGATCTGAGATTGTTTTTGACTCATGCATCTCCTGGTCATATTCATCCCTATTACTGTCTCTCAAAAATCAATATAAAAACTGAGATCGCTAGTGTGAGTGACCCTGAGATGCACCATGTATACTGCAATATTCGTGTCTTGTAAGACGAAGTAAAAGAAATAAAAAAGAAAATTATCCAATGACTTCTCTGCATCAGATAGTCAATGCAGTGAATAATTAAAACCAGTAACTTAAACATAAGTCTCCTGATGCTACCACAATTAGCAATTGCCACACTAAAGAACCATCTTCACCTGGCATGTTATTCAGGAGACCTGAAAAAATGTAGATGCTTCTTAAATCAATTTTGCACAATGTTTGAGACCCTGCCTTCCCTTTTTCTTAATGATAGTGCTAAAATTTTGTATATAATATCTCTGTGTGATGATTAGCCTCTAGAGTAGGTACCTACCATGTTTGATACCACCAACCTATGTTGCAACTCTTGATATTACGGGCCTCTGAAAGATAATGGTCAAATTTGTCTACTTGATTTTTATATGGGATCTAAGTCTATTAATGAATATGTCATGATTTTTCGCATTCTTGCTACATAAGTAGGTAGGAAGGAAGGAGCCTTAATTTCTTTATTTAAAAAAGTTTGTCAACTGAAACAAAAATATGAGCTCATTAGTCATGATTAATGATGAGTTAACTCCACATTGTTTGCTTCACCTTGCTTCAGAGAAATTACGGAAGTATTTGTGAATATCGCCAAACTTGGCAAAATGCACTGAAGTCAACGGGGAAGGATTAACTGAACTAGATTTGACTGGATTATATTGGTGCTATCATCTTTAAAGTGTCCATGAGGGTTAGGGAAACATTAGCCAACTATACTGGACCAATTATTGTGGCCAAAAAGGTGTTCCAAGCTGTGTGGCAGCTTTGCCAACCACTGCACCCCCGTGCCTCTGTGAGATCAAAGAAGAAAGAACTCAGTCAGAGATGTACAATCATATATTTCATCAAAACAAAGTAGAAATGCTGAAATTGTAATCAAAAGTCAGAAAAAATATGTAGGTCTTTTAAAGCCAGAAAATTCAAAGTGGTGTGTCATGATTGAAGCTGGTAGCTCATTCTGTTTTTTTGAACTCTCGCTGAAGGTTCTCCAAACTGTCTGTGCTGATGCTTTGCACTTTTTCTTCTATCAAAAAGATAGAAATATATTTTAAATAGTAATAAATCTTTGATTATTATTTTTATATCATAGAATCCCCTGTATTATTGGGGGCACATCAGGATCCTTCAAGGTTTGTTTTTTATCTCCACGTGGCTAATTATGCATGCATAGGGTTTCCACCTCCTTCTCTTATACAGATGTGGAATCTAAAGATCGACCTGCATATTTGGTGACAAGCAGAGATAACTCATTACTTATGCTGTATATGTTTCATAAAAAAAAATTTGAGAGCCTGCATTAGTTACTTATATGTTCTACCACTAAGTCCCACAGAATCTTTAATGCAAATGATCAGCATTATATACCTGGAATGAAGTCCCATCCAATGCTGGCTGTTACAGCTCTGGGAGATATCACACTGGCTTTGCAAAGCATTATGGAGTGCTGTGGAAAAAAGTTATCCTAAAGAAACGAACTAATCAGTAAATAATTTGCCAAATAAGGACAACTGCAGCAAATTCACTGCAAATAACAGTTTGGTGAAATTCGCTGATCAATACTAGTCATGATATCAGGCAAACTGTGAACAAATTAATAGATCTGGTACAAAACGTTGGAACCAGACTGGTGGAATGTAGGTTTGAACAAAGGACTGAGAGGGATTAATTTTCCAAACTCACTAATTTGAACTCATGGAATTAGGAAAAAAATTTTCATTATTTTACAAGAAAGGCAATAATGAATTAAAAAAAACTGCTTTTACTGGGGCAGCACAGTGATGCAGTGGTAGCACTGCTGCCTCGCAGTAAGGAGACCTGGGTTCATTTCCCGGGTCCTCCCTGCGTTGAGTTTGCATGTTCTCCCCATGTCTGCATGGGTTTCCTCCGGTGCTCCAGTTTCCTCCCACAGTCCAAAGACATGCAGGTTAGGTGCATTGGTGATCTTAAATTGTATGTGTGTGCAAGCCCTGTAGTGGGCTGGCGCCCTGCCTGGGGTTAGTTCCTGCCTTGGGATTGGCTCCAGCAGACCCCTGTGTTAGGATATAGCGGGTTGGAGAATGACTGCTTTTACTGTGGTGGTAGACAATTTTTCTAAGTATGCACATTTTGTCCCATTTAAGAATTTACCTTCTACTGTGGAACTGACAGAAATTTCATATTGCATATTTGCACAGCTTTCCCTTATTATTTACTTCTGAACATGATCTTCAGTTAATTCCCAGATTCTGGAGAAACCTCTGTGAGAACAGAGCTGTACCAACAACCTGACATCTGGGTATCACCCAGAGGCCAACACCAAACTGAGCAAGTTAACAAAGACTTGAAAATTTTCGCCAATTGTTTAAAAGATTCTGATCAGGACTTCTGGAGTGATTTTTAACCCTTGATGCTTTCACTAGCAATGTATTGACACATTCGGCATTGTACATGTCCCTATTTGAATGCCTTTACAGGTTTCAACCTGATCTTTTGGATGTACTTTCTTGCTCTTCCTCTGTTTCCTAGTCTGTTGAATTACCAGTGAATCATGTGGAAGCTAATACAATGGAACATTTTGAGGCATAAAAAGGCATCCATATTCAAGATCAGGAAGAAACTGGGGCTTACAATGTGATGTAAGACATCTGCCTGAGGATTCTTTCTCGTAGATTAGTACCACGTTATATCAGTCCTTACGTGTTTTAGAGGAGGGTTGGTGCTTGATGACATGGTGATTAATCACAAAAAGCATAGCTTTTAAAATAATTTTAAATATACATTTTCTGTGTATATATTGTCCATTAATCCAGCCATCCCTTCTTTGCAGTCAGGATTGCAAAAAAATGGAAACTGCAAGGAATAACTCATATGGGTACCCAGTAATGTTCATGCACACTGCCACAATTTAAGAGTAACCAATCAACCAAACACATACATTTTTGGAATGTGGGAGAAAGACAGAGGTACTTGGGTAAAACCCCTAAACAAACAGGGACAATGTGCAAATCTATACAAGGACGGTGTCTCGGAAAAAAGGTAAACCTCATCTCCTCATTGTGAAATCGGTGTTCTAAACACTATGCCTCTTTACCGTCCTCTGCATTTCACATAGTAATAAAAAATTAATGCACACATTTTTCTTAGCATTGACAGTGCAATAAGATGCTACTATGGCAATAAAGATTGACAATACCAATATAAATACATTTTCCAAAGAAGACTATAGGTGTAGTGCAAACAAAAGCAGCATAAATATTGTTGGTTTAATGATTGTAAGACTAACTGAACATGCAGAGATTTATTGCAGTTTGTAAGTTATATAAAATTTAGTTTATTAATGCAATTCACATTTCTTCTACAGGATTAAAGAAATCTGCCAAATAAAAAAAAACTATTTGGACTGTGTACTACTAACATTTTCTGATAGTGTCAATGGATGTTTCAGTGTATTTGTAACAAGAGTCTGAGCTTATGAAATAATGTTTTTTATTAGAGCTTCAAATTTATTTAATTCTAACAAGCATTACATTTCATAATTCTTAAATACTTTGTTTATTCAATTTTATTTGATCTGCTTTCCATGTTCATTTTAGTACTAGATTAGAAACGTCCATCTTATGTATTGCAGTAAAATTGTAGAGACAGGCAGTGTGGCATAGTAGAAGGAATGTTGCATATTAAACTCTGTAATTGCTAGTTCTCTAATAGGTGGAATTCTATCCAAAATTTCAATATCTTCATGATGGATTCAATGTACTAATAACAGTATCTTAGTAACAAAAAAGAAATAATGAAAGAAAAAATCTCCATGTATGAGATATTTTTTAGGGTTTTAAAAGTCTTGGATTATTAAAGGAGTGTTGAAAATAAAGGATGATGTTAAAGATGACAGATCAGTACTGGGGCTAAGGAGAAATTTAAATTACCATATTGTATAAGGTTGTAAGAGAACAGAAACCTTAGATAGAATTCATTGTCATTCCAGTTATAAGTTTGCCACAATCAGCCAAATTTAATTAAATCTTCCAATTAAAAATACATATCAGTCTCTGAGATTAGCTGTCTCCTGGGATGCTACAAAGGAACTAATTTCTCTATTTCTATTCCCACTCCCCAAGTATTGGACTTAAAGTTAGAATGGAACATATGTTCCTCCCATTTCTTTAGCATTCTGAAAGAATCGCCGAAGTGCAAATTGATCCAATATATAAACATATATTCATATATTATTTTTGAGATTATGAAAATTAGTGCAGTTTCACCTTGTGATACTGTCCCTTGAAATTCCAAATGGTAAATTACAAAAAAACATACAAACACATTTGTTTTTTAATTTTAGGTATCATAATCTGTATAGTATATACAGTATTAGGCAGTACACAAGCATAACATTGAAAGATGCAAATTGGCTACAGAATAAGGTATTGCAACTTTTCCCCAGGGAATGTCAGGTGGAAAAAATTGAAAAGAGATTAAATTAATATTGAGCAGTAGAAGGTCTCCATTCATATTTGTGTTTTCTGAAATTATACAGTTGCAGTAGTAACTTGAAAAAAACAGAAACACTTTGTACTGAATCATAAAATATGAGTACCTATGGGACTTACTGTATGCACGACACGGTTCTTAAATTTGGCATTTGAAAGATTTGCATATTGTATTATAGTGAATTTTGAAGACTTCAATCACTCTAAGATAAAAGGCAAAGTATAGAAAATATAAAAGTGACATGGTATTTACTAATGTATAACAATACCAAATAGAAGAAAATGTACTAGGAACTATACATAGCAAAGTTTAGATATAAACAGTCCTAGAAAAGTTTACTGAAAATCAGAAGTGGCAAGGGGAGTATGCTCTGGGTGGCTTTTGGTTTAGCAATTGGTATTATTCATAGTTACATTTTCTAACATCCAAATTAGACTTGATCTGACAGAACCCTTCTGTCATTGTTTTCCTTCTCTTTTTCTCCTTCACTCCTTCTCTTTTGGTCCATCAAATGAGCCATATTTAAGTTAAAATGCCTACGTGGGGTTGATGACAAATGACTCTGATCAAAGTGTTTGATCTTTAAAGTACTTCCATACTCCTTCCTTTCCCAAGCTGTAAACTAATTCAGTAATTCCTAGTCCTATGGCATCCGTGTGTTCACAGGAAGCAAATTCTGTTGAGTACTTATTTCCCATTTCCAGGTAATAAAAATAATTGAAAAAAAGGTGATTGGAACAAATGCATAAATTACTAGCACAATATACAGTAAAAGGATGCTTGCAATGCCTGTAATTAAAGTCCTGTAAATTCAGTTCATTCTGGTTTGCCTGGGCAAAATTATTAAAATTTAATATAAACATTTTGCAGCTGAAAATTTTAAGATTTTTACACCAGAACAGCAAAAATAACTGGATTTTCTTCACATGGTCAGTGTTCCTGTCATGAGCCTTGAGCCATTGGTCTCCTGGGATCCAAGCTTAATATTCACTTCATATGAAGAATCAAAAGCAACTGACAGTTGAGTTAAAGAGTACTCCATCACCGCTACTGACAACAGTTTCAATTTAGTGCTACATTTAAATTAAGTACTATAAAATTTATATTAACCAAATAATAATAATCATATTTTTATTTGAATTACCATAATCAAAAAGTAATTAATTTAGAAGAAATCAGAACAGAAAAATTAGAGTGAGGTCAATTATTAATAATAAGCTGGCTTTATAGTAGTTTTTAATGAGTTACTAGAAATATTCCTGAACATGATTAAGCACTGTAATCATTAGTTAAAATAAATAAAAACTGAAAACAAATTTGATAAAAAATAAATTATTCAAAGTTTACATTTCATATAATTCCATTTCCATTTAAAGTATAGATAGATAGATAGATAGATAGATAGATAGATAGATAGATAGATAGATAGATAGATAGATAGATAGATAGATAGATAGATAGATAGATACTTTATTAATCCCAATGGGAAATTCACATACTCCAGCAACAGCATACCGATAAGGAAACAATATTAAATTAAAGAGTGATAAAAAATGCAGGTAAAACAGACAATAACTTTGTATCATGTTAACGTTTAAATCCCCCCCCCCCACCCCGGGTGGAATTAAAGAGTCGCATAGTGTGGGGGAGGAACAATCTCCTTAGTCTGTCAGTGGAGCAGGACATTGACAGCAGTCTGTCGCTGAAGCTGCTCCTCTGTCTGGAGGTCTGCAGACAGAGGTCTGCACCCTCTGCACACAGTCACCTCTGATGATCACAGGGTCCATGAAGGGCCTGGGTCTTCTAAAATCCACCACCAGCTCCTTGGTTTTGCTGGTGTTCAGGTGTAGGTGGTTTGAGTTGCACCATTTAACAAAGTCCTTGATTAGGTTCCTATACTCCTCCTCCTGCCCACTCCTGATGCAGCCCACGATAGCAGTGTCATCAGTGAACTTTTGCACGTGGCAGGACTCCGAGTTATATTGGAAGTATATAGGCTGAACAGGACAGGAGACAATACAGTCCCCTGTGGCACTCCTGTGTTGCTGACCACAATGTCAGACCTGCAGATCCCGAGAGTCACATACTGAGGTCTGTCTGTAAGATAGTCCACGATCCATGCCACCAGGTATGAATCTACTCCCATCTCTGTCAGCTTGTTCCTAAGGAGCAGAGGTTGGATGGTGTTGAAGGTGCTAGAGAGGTCCAGAAACATAATTCTTACTGCACCACTGCCTCTGTCCAAGTGGGAGAGGGATCGGTGTAGCATGTAGATGATGGCATCCTCCGCTCCCACCTTCTCCTGGTATGGGAACTGCAGAGGGTCGAGGGCGTGGCGGACCTGTGGCCTCAGGTGGTGAAGCAGCAGCCGCTCCATGGTCTTCATCACATGTGATGTCAGAGCGACAGGCCGGAAGTCATTCAGCTCACTAGGACGTGATACCTTTGGGACTGGGGTATTGCAAGATGTTTTCCAAAACCTCGGGTCTCTCCCCTGTTCCAGGCTCAGGTTGAAGATGCGCTGTAGAGGACTCCCCAGCTCCAACACACAGGCCTTCAGCAGTCATGGCGATACTCCATCTGGACCCACTGCTTTGCTGGCACGAAGTCTCCTCAGCTCTCTGCTTACCTGGGCTGCTGTAATTATGGGTGGGGGGAAACTCTCTCCTATGCTGGCATCACATTCTTAGGTAAACAGAGAACCACACCAGCGCGGGCATTTGTTCTCAGCGCTTGAAGTTGACTACTTGAACAGATGAGTCTCAGCGTGTAAAAATCCATCTCCAAGTAGTAAAAAAGTAGTAAAAAGTATCCAGGGAACGAGTCCACATAAAAGAAAGTGTTAGAAGTGATCAGTTAAATGGATAAAATAGATAAAAAGGTAGAAAGGTAAAGTCGTACACGGAGCTGCTGGAAAGGCTGTCACTCGCGGCGACGCCTGAGTCATCAAGAATGACTATTATAAGGATAAGGATATAAGTATAGGGATATCACTACAAAATAACTGTAAAAATCAAGTACACTTAGATGTCCTATATACAAACCTGATTTCCATCCACCCATTTTCCAACCCACTGAATCCGAACACAGGGTCACGGGGGTCTGCTGGAGCCAATCCCAGCCAACACAGGGCACAAGGCAGGAACCAATCCCGGGCAGGGTGCCAACCCACCGCAGGACACACACAAACATACCCACACACCAAGCACACACTAGGGCCAATTTAGAATCGCCAATCCACCTAACCTGCATGTCTTTGGACTGTGGGAGGAAACCGGAGCACCCGAAGGAAACCCACGCAGACACGGGGAGAACATGCAAACTCCACGCAGGGAAGACCCTGGAAGCGAACCCGGGTCTCCTAACTGCGAGGCAGCAGCGCTACCACTGCGCCACCGTGCCGCCCACAAACCTGATTTGATTCTGAAAAATAATTTCTAAGTTGTACACTTGTAAAATAAGACAAAATTTTTCATCATTTCTTTTCATCATTTCTTACAGAGAAACCTGCAATCCATGACAAGCTTACCCAAAATTGATAAATGCTACACTACAATGTATTTATCTTAAAGGTACTGTTTAACTTATAAAAATGCCATATATGTGGTTGTTCTTGTTTAGTGTAACCGGTTTAGTGTTACATTTATGTTACAGCATTACTGACTTTACAGATGTATGTGAAGCAGTCTTCTCACACAAATAGCCAGTAGAAAAACAACTAACAATTTAATAGCTCTGTAACTGATAGACAAATATTCTTTTTCCAGTGATATCCAAAATTGTGAAAATGATTGCATTTTATGTTTGGACCCCAGAGTGAAATCAGAAGAGAATTCAATCAAGTTTTCTTTTTCACAATGATCAAGTTTGCATGAGCTGACATCTTCTATGAGGGGGTTATTAATCCAGAAGTTACCTTTATGAGGATCCTCATTTTCAGGGTAATAATGGTCAAAGTTCTGAACTAACGTCCTTATAATGTTAACTTATTATATTGAATATAAATTTCTGGTTGATGTCAGCAGCAATCAAATAGTCTTGCAAAAGTGGAAACATTTCTAAATCCTCTTCTTGTACGCAATTATCCCAAAGAAACATCAGTCTCGTTTCTCGAAGTAAAAATATTTGTGCAAATCCCTTGAAGAGAAATATTAAGTTTGTTGAAAAGACTATCTCTGCCATATATACAAGTTTAGCCATCTATTCCTCATCCAACAAAAGCTCTACTAATACAGAGTTTCCCTCTCGCAGGAACTGTTTTACATCTTCTTTTAGTTCGAAATGACATGAAAGAACCCTTCCACTCAATAGCCACCTCAATTATGCAAAGAAAAGGAGATGTTATTGTTGCAAATCTATGCTGTCAGTAAATTTAACGGTAAAAATACTGTAAATGGTGAAAGTAAAAGACCTTTTCTGAAAAAAAGGAAAGTTACCTTATGTTCTACTGAAAATTACCTGTATATCTTGAACAATACATTTCATTATTTTTTACAGCCAAGTTCTGTAAAATCGTTATTTTTCTACCTTCTAAAGTTTACTGATGCATTACAATTACACTGACAAAATCTGTTAATTTTACAATGTAAAACTGTTAAATAGCAAAGGTAAACAACCGTAAAATGTAAAATGGTAAATCGCTGTTTCAGTAAAACCGGTTACGATATTTGCATAAGGACACACCCCTTTTACTATATTGTTCCTGGTGAACTGCATACCTTTGAATAGTTGGGAAAAAAGCTTAAACAAAAGTAGCAGACTTATTTTTCCCTGCGTGCTGAAGGTTTTTTGAGGTTATGGAAGCTGATTTATGGTTGGTTGTATTCGATAAGCCGGCACACCTGTAGGACACCATACACCACAAAAGCAAAGTTTACTTCCCCACCAGACAATGTGCCATAGCTTCCTTAAACATTGAATTGTATTCCATTAATCATGAATTTTTGTGGGAAACCCTGGAAAGATTTGAAATACCCAAACATGTCATAAAGGTGATCCAGAAATTCTATCAAGGGATAACAAGTAAAGTATTGATAAACGGGCATCTAACGAAGGATATTAAGATTGCAAGAGGCGTACGACAAGGATGCCCACTTTCCGCAATTTTATTTGTCCTCGCAATCGAAGGCCTGGCAGCAATGATCAGAAAAAATCAAAATCCCCGGAAGTGAAGGAAAAGAAGCTAAATGTATAATGTACATGGACGACATAACAATCGTCGCAAGAGAAGGAATATCAGTAGATAGCGCACTACAAACAACAGAGCGATTTTGTAAAGCTGTTGGTACGAAAATAAACTGGAAGAAAACGGAGTGTCGTGACCAAGGGAAATGGTCAGAGGATACAAATCCAAAAATAAAAACCCATAGAAAACCAATAAAGATATTAGGAATCTGGTTTCGGAGTAAGAAGGAATGGGAAAAAGATTGGAAGAGAACATGCAGATACGTCAATCAAACAACGGGGATGTGGAAATTGAGGAACCTAAGCTATGAGGGGAAAATCCTCCTCCTCAAGTCAATTATCCTGCCAAAATTGATTTTTTGGACAACAATATATTTACCAAGGAGGGAGATCCTCAAAAAGATTGAAAGACAATGTTTTTATTTCTTTTGGGGGTCAAAATGGGAAAGATTAAAAAGAGAAACCCTAGTGAAAACAAAAATGAAAGGAGGGAGGGATTTTCCCGATTTACAAAATCTTCTGAAACTCCGGTACACTTTTGCATATATCAAACTAATCAATGAAAGGAGTGGGAAGGTCGCGGATATGGCCAGATACATGATGGGAGGGGTGTTAAAGGAAATATAAAATATGTACAACCACCAACAAAAGACCGTATGCCTTTAACACCGGCAAAATCTACAAACCCATAATTAATTGTTTAGAAAATAACAACTTTGGAAAAGAAGGAGGGAAAGTGTGGACAAACTGGAGATTAGTCGTGAAAACGGCTAAGGACAAGAAACTGGCCGTATGGCTTAAAGAAACATCTAAAGTAGAATCTGTAAAAATATGGGACATTATATCAAGTAATTATTTCCCAAATAATTTGAAGAACATAGCATGGCAGGCCGTACACAATATTCTCCAGACAAATAACAATTTGTTCAAAAGGAAATCAGTGAAAAACCCAAAATATCCTTACCCACAATGTAAAGAAATTGAAGCTGCCAAGCATGCACTATACAAATGTAAGAAGGCACAATTAGTGTGGAACAAAGTTAGGACAGAAAAAATAGTGGAAGGGCAAATTGACAAAGAAATAGTAATGTTTGGCAGGTCAAAAAAACAAAATGTGAGTAGGGAAAAATGGGTCAGAATAAATTATATAAAAGAGGCAATCTGGATCAGAAGACAGATATATACAAAGAAAGAGAAACTTCTCCCCATTGTAAGTGATGGCCAAAGAAAAAATAAAACTCGAATCAAGGACCTGAAAAGGAAGACCACCCCTGGGGCAAAGTAAGTGTGAAAAACCTTTTAAATTGTTTATATATTGTTTTTATTGGTTTGAAATGTTTTATAAATGAATCACAAAACCGGAAATTCCAAATGGTAGCCATGGAACAGTCATGGAGTTCACATGGAAACCGGGAGAGAAAAAAATAACTAATTTGTTTTAATTGAATAAAGCGATTAGCACAAAAAATAAAAATGTTTGCTATTGGTTGTTGTTACTTTACTGATGCAAACTGTGTACTGGGGTTTGACCCTGACATTACTTTCTAATGGTTTATTGATTGGCATATTTATTACTCTACATGAATTTCTGGTATGGTTAAACATTCTCTTCTGTTGGAATGTGATGCAAAAAAAAAACAATTTTTACTACAAAATTATACTGTAGACCTAAAATATTGTCACCTTATTTATCACAGTAAAATTTTGGCAACCCAGCTGCCAGTTTTTTATTGTAAAAATAAAATTTTATAGACCTAAAAATACTGTCACATTTTTTTTTTTTATGGTAAAATTCTGGCAACCCCAGCTGCCAGTATTTTACCGTAAATTTAACATTATTTTTTTTCAGTGTGGAGTTCAAAGCTGAACTATAAATTTTCATTTATGATCTTCACAACGTCATTCATCAAAGTATTTAGTAGAAAGTTTCTTTGCAACTAGGTGCTAGCGGTGAATCATACAGTAAGTGAACATCATTTCTGAATGAGCAACGTCCTTTATTTTTGCAACTACCCCTGAGTAGCATCCAATCATGCTCACAGCAAAGTCCTTCTCGATTTTTTTTATCTCCTCTAAAATTTGCTCTTCAATATCATTGGCAATATCAACAATTCTCCTCTCAGTGGTGTTGTCTGAAAGCAGTCTAACCTCAAGTTCTTGAGCAGCTTGAGGACCCAAAATTTCCTGAATGATATCAAAGATGCAAGACTTTACAAACTCTTCACCAATAGTGAATGTTTTTTTATTCAAAGAGCAACTAAATAAGACACTTGAAGAAGCAACTTGTCACTATTGCCATCTTCATTTTAATGTTCTGAATTTTCTTCAGGTTGTGCTGTCTTTCAAAAACATCCAGTAGTTTCCCAATAAGATCGCTATACTTAGAACACAAATGTCAAGCAAGTTCGTAAAGTTTCATACCTTCATTTTACAGGATTTCGGAACATACTACATACAAAGCCCTTAGTGATCATTCCCTGCCAGGGACTACAATGAAACAAAGCTTAAAGTACTCCTTATCGTAACACCTAACAAATTTTTGTTTTCTTTTTTTGGTTACTGTTGCACATCCCAAAGTATCAACACTTTCAGTATTTCTTTTAAACATGAAGCACTCATACTTGGCTTACTTTCGGTGGCATCACTACTTTTCTTCTGATTATTGTTTTCACTTTTAAAGAAGGTTAAAAAGTTTAGTTTTTTTCTTTCCATTTTATAGGGTTTAAAATTTTTCAGCACAATGACACAAGAAATAATGAGCTTTTCGAAATACCACAAAAAAATATTTGCAAACAATATGCATGTGTTGTCCCCACATGAAACTGTGAGCAGCAGTGGGGCATGAAACAAATAATTTCAAGAAAAGTATAGATTAGTTAAAACTGCAAATCCCTGAGGAATATGATAATTCTATGCCTATATAGTCTATTAAGAGTACAACTAAAATATACCTATGAAGAAGCCAAATTAAAATAATGGCTTTTTAGCAGTGATGAGACAGCACTGTATTAGCCTGGCCAATTTCTATTGGTAAAGTATTCCAGATTTTATGTATATAACAGCAACAGTCTGCCTCACCACTTCTTTTAAGCTTGGCTCTTGGAATTATAAGCAGACCACCATTAGTAGATCTAAGGTTATGACTTGTAGTGTTGGCAGAGAGGCATTGCAAAATATTGGAAGGGACAAGATTATTTAATGCTTTATGTACCATTAGTAGTATTTTCATGTCAAACTCAGCCACCAGCGATGCATAAACCAGTGTGTTTCTGATCCCAAGCCTTGATAAATGGGGAGGGTTACATCAAGAAGAGTGTAAAATTTTGCTAGATCAATGTGCAGACAACAATATATATTTACATACCAGATCAGTCGCAGTCCAGGTTAACAACTCCCACCACCAGTACTGCTAGCCAACAGGGTGCTGGGGAAAATTGGGCTACTTTTCGCTGAAGAAGGAGAAGAAAAGGGGGGAGATGTGCATCGAGGCAGAAGGAGAGGAGAAAGGTAAAGAAAGTGGAACTGAGGGTAGGAACTTTGAATGTTTGCAATATGACTGGTAAAGGTAGAGAGTTAGTTGATGTGATGGAGAGAAAGAAGGTTGATTTATTGTGCTTGCAAGAGATAAAACAGAAGGGGAATAAGGCGATGGGGATCAGAGGTGGTTTCAAATTGTTCTATCATGGTGTGGATAGGAGGAGAAATGGGGTAGGGGTTATTCTTAAGGTACAGTATAACAAGAGTGTTTTGGTGGTGAAAAGAGTGTCAGACAGAGTGATGATTATGAAGCTGGAAATTGAAGGTGTGATGATGAATATTATTAGTACTTATGCCCCGCAAGTTGGGTGTGCGATGGTTGAGAAAGAAGATTTCTGGAATGAGTTGTATAAAGTGATGGACAGTGTACCCAAGGGACAGAGAGTGGTGATTGCAGCAGATTTCAATGGACATGTTGGTGAAGGGAACAGAGAAGATGAGGAGGTGATGGGTAAGTAAGGTGTCAAGGAGTGGAATGAAGAAGGCCAGATGATATGGTGTTTTGCGAAAAGGATGGACATGGCTGTGGTGAATACATATTTTAATAAGAAGGAGGAACATAGGGTGAATTACGAGAGTGGTGGAAGATGCACATAGGTAGATTATATCCTATGCAAGAGGGTCAATCTGAAGGAGATTGAAGACTGCAAAGTGGTGGCAGTGGAAAGTGTAGTTAGGCAGCATAGAATGGTGGTTTGTAAGATGAAATTAGAGATCAAGAAAAGAAGGTGAGTGAGGACAGAGCCAAGGATCAAATAGTGGAAGTTGAAAAAGGAAGACTGCAAGGTGGAGTTTGGGAAAGAGGTAGGACAGGCACTGGGTGTCAGTGAAGAGTTACCAGACAGCTGAGCAACTACAGCAGATCAACAGGACAGTAGTGAGACCAGCTATGTTATATGGGTTGGAGACAGTGGCACTGATCGAAAATCAGGAGATAGAGCTGGAGGTGGCAGAGTTAAAGATGTAAAGATTTGCTTTGGTTGTGACGAAGATGGATAGGATTAAGAACAAGTACATTAGAGGATCAGCTCAGGTTGGACGGTTTGGAGACAAAGTCAGAGAGGCGAGATAGTGTGGGTTTGGACATGTGCAGAGGAGAGATGCTGGGTATATTGGGAAAAGGATGCTAAGGATAGAGCTGCCAGGCAAGAGGAAAAGAGGAAGGCCTAAGAGAAGGTTTATGGATGTGGTGAGAGAGAACATGCAGGTGATGTGTATAACAGAGCAAGATGAAAAAGACAGGAAGATATGGAAAAAGATTATCCTCTGTGGCAATCCATAACAGAAACAGTTGAAAGAAGAAAAAGAAGTAGTTGTATTTTTATGTAAATTCTAAATGACATGGGTAAACAATGCTAAAACATGTGAGATGTGCTCAGATTTTCTTTTACTGGTTAAGATTCTTGCTTGTTGCATTCCGCACTAATTGTAACCAATTGATGTCTTTCTTAGGTAGTCCTGTTAGGAGTGCATTACACTAATCTAGACTTCTAAAAGCAAAAGCATGTATTAATTTTTCAGCGTCATGTAATGTTATAAGAGGTCTAACTTTTGCTATATTACTTAAGTGAAAATACTGAATGTAGTCCTAGCAATCTGGTTAATATGTTATTTAAGTTTAGGTCAGAGTCTGTGATTACCTCTAAATTCTTTACCACCGCCTTGACTTTTAAACATAAAGGATCAAGTTTGTTTCAAATACCCTCACTATTTTCATATTTGCCAATCACTAAGATTTTTGTTTTTTACATATTTAGTTTGATAAAGTTACTACTTGTCCATTTGGAAATACTGGTGAGACATTGGATCAGTGTACCAAGAGCATCAGTGTCATCAGATGCTATCAGTAAATAAAGCTGTGTGTCATCTGCATAGCTGTGGTAGCTCACCTTGTGTTTTGAAAAAATCTAGTGTAATAAAAACATGTAGACTGAAAAAATTAGTGGACCCAGAATAGATTCTTGTGGTTCACCATGTACAATATCATGGATCTCTAAAGTACAATCATCATAACTAACAAAAAAATTTTCTACCTTTTAAATAAGACTGAAACCAATTTAAGAAAATGTTCAACATCAAACTTTTGTCCAACTTCAGTTGTGTTGGAGGGGGATGGGATAGCAGGCTTACTGCTGCCAGTGCTGATTGACACATTTGCAAAACAAAGATGCTGATAAAGAAGTGCAATGGAATTTAAGGTGGCCTTATGACTTTTTTTGTAGGCTTCTGGGATTCTAGTGTTACCCTGCAAATCATTTACTACTTTAACCAGTGCAGTTTCTGTAGTATGATTTATTCTAAAACCTGAGTGAAACTTGTCAAGAAAAGAATGTTTATTCAAGTAATCACTTGTTTAGGCAAAATGGGGGAGGGATGGGGAAAAAAGAGAAAGAGAGCAAGTTACTTCATATTTATCCTTATTACTCCCAGTACTATGAGTGCTAAGTTAATTATAAGAACCTTATCCGTTAGACCTGGCAATAATATAAAATCAAGGTTAATGCTAATTTATGAAACAACACACTACTTTTACTTAAGATTACAAAATGTGTTTAAATGTTCAGAAGCAGTATCTCTCTGGCCAAGCAGTGCACATTGCAAGCTGGAATGTCAAAGGTCTCAATCATGATCTAAAGAAAAAAAGTATTCTCCCATGTAACAGACCTAAAGGCTAAGATAGTATTTTTACAGGAGACTAACTTAACAAATAAGGACCAATTTTGATTACAAAGAGATTGGATTTGGCAAAATTTTCACACCAGTTATACAAAGTAAACTAGAGGTGTGGGAATCTTAAAACATAAAACAATCTCATTCATAGCATCAAACATAGTATCTGATCCTGAAGGGTGCTATGACATGGTTATCAGTAATGTATTCAGATCTAAAGTAATTTTGGTAAATATTTATGCACCTAAGTAGATGACAGAGATTTTAAAACATATTTGCATTAATTCCCAATATGAGTACTCGTAAAATTATAATGGCTGGAGACTAATTGTGTTTTAAATCCAGACCCGGATACATCATCAGCTACAGTGGTGATAACATCTAATACCACAACGACAATCACACAGTTTGTAGTGGATAACAAGTTATAAGATCCATGGAGATTCTTAAATCCAAACTCAAGGGAATATTCCTTTTTCTCACCGGTACATTATAGTTACTCAAGAATTGATTATTTCTTTATTGGTAATTATTGCCCTCAATTAAAATCATATCAGTACAATGGTATTGTTATTTCCGATTATGCCTGTCTGATCTTGGAGCTTCAATTACTATGCCATACACACTCATATCACAGGTGGGGTCTTTGTACAGTCATTAACAGATGTGAACTTCACAGAATTTACCTCAAAAACCTTTATAATTTTTTACAGATAAATCCTCAGAAGTCTTTGCTGGAATACTCTGTGAAACTCTAAAGATGTTTTTAAGAGACTATATTATTTTATGACTTTCCCATAAAAATAAACTTGAAACCAAGAAGGCATCAGAATTAATCAGCAAAATTACCTAGAAGAGATCAAGAATACTGGATCTCCAAATGAGGCGTTTTATAGGAAAAAACAGGCTCAACAATCAGAATTTAATCTGTTGACAACAAAAGGAATGCAACAGCTCAACTTTAAATTGTTACATCATTATGTGAACACAGTGAGAAGGTTAATAAGATCTTAGCTCAACAGATCCACAAGCAGACATCCAATAACAGACATTACCACACAGTTAGGGAGTATTATAAGCCCTTATATTCTACTCAGTTTACAGAAGATAAGACACAATCTAATGAGTTTTTGATGCAATATAAATACCACAACTAGATACTCTTAGTGAAGAGGAACAGGATAAACCTCTGACACACTCGGAACTACTTGATGCTATAAACTCACTCAAAAGTGGGAAATCAGCACTACCTGATGGCTACCCAGTTGAATTTTATAAAAATAAAATTTCAACTAAGTTACCTCCACTATTATTAGTAACGTTTACAGAAGCTACAGACAACAAATTATTTCCTCAAACTTTTTGCCAGGCATTGATTTTTCCAAAGAAAAATAAGGACTTATTACAATGTGTATCATACAGAACAATTTCTTTTTTAAATAATGATGTTTAGATACTCTCCAAAGTTCTAGTAGAAGGATTGAAAAACTGCTTTGATCTGTAATGTCATAAGACCAAACTGGACTTATTAAACGCAGATACTTAGCTTCAAACCTTTGACGTCTGTTTAATGTAATAAACTCACCCATAAAATTGAATACAGCAGAGATCAATGGTGCGACTTAAACCACCTACAACTGAACACCAGCAAAACCAAGGAACTGGTGGTGGATTTTAGGAGACCCAGGCCCCTCATGGACCCCGTGATCATCAGAGGTGACTGTGTGCAGAGGGTGCAGACCTTTAAATACCTGGGAGTGCAGCTGGACGATAAATTGGACTGGACTGCCAATACTGATTCTCTGTGCAAGAAAGGACAGAGCTGCTTGTACTTCCTTAGAAGACTGGCATCCTTCAACATCTGCAGTAAGATGCTGCAGATGTTCTATCAGATGGTTGTGGCGAGTGCCCTCTTCTACGCAGTGGTGTGCTGGGGAGGCAGCATTAAGAAGAAGGATGCCTCACGCCTGGACAAACTGGTGAGGAAGGCAGGCTCTATTGTTGGCATAGAGCTGGACGGTTTGACATCCGTAGCAGAGCAACGGGCACTCAGCAGGCTCCTATCAATTATGGAGAATCCACTACATCCATTAAACAGTGTCATCTCCAGACAGAGGAGCAGTTTCAGCGACAGACTGCTGTCACTGTCCTGCTCCACTGACAGACTGAGAAGATCATTCCTCCCCCAAACTATGCGACTCTTCAATTCCACCAGAGGGGGTAAACGTTGAACATTATTCAAGTTATTGTCTGTTTTTTACCTGCATTTTTTATTACTCTTTAATTTAATATTTTTTGCTGCTGGAGTATGTGAATTTCCCCCTGGGATTAATAAAGTATCTATCTATCTATCTATCTATCTATCTATCTATCTATCTATCTATCTATCTATCTATCTATCTATCTATCTATCTATCTATCATATTCTATTTAGACATAGAAAAAGCATTTGACAGAGTTGAATGGGACTACCTATTTACCATATTTACCCAAATTTGGGTTTGACCCAAATATACGTGCACGGGTAAAACTGTTTTCTACCAGTCCAGAAGCCTCTGCCTATATTAACAACATGATCTTAAACTAATTCAAACTATAATGTGGTACTCAACAAGGGTGTCCCTCTATAACCATTGATTTTTGCAGTTACTATTGAGCCATTGACCATTCACTTTTGAAATCCATTAGAGAAAATGGGGATTGTCAGAGAAGAACTTGAACAGAAAATATCACTATACACAGATGATATGGTACTGTATATTAAATCCATGAACATCTTTACCAGTAGTTCTTAATGCACTAGTAGAATTTCAAAACATATCAGGACTCAAAATCAATTTGAATAATTGATCAATTTGTGCTTTTTCCAGTTAACTCTCTAGCACAGAATACTAAGCCCCCACCTTAAGATTAAACGTTTCCACTTTACTGATTACACTTCTAGCTTTATTATGGTTAGCACTACATTTGGACTGATTGTTTAGAATTATTAGCAAACACTGAAGCTGCAGATGTATTAAAATAATATATTTAACAATATTCTTCTCATTATTTGCAGTTATCTTTATGTCTACATCAAATAATATGCAAAAATTTTCAGATATACCAATATCCACGATCTGCCTCACGTCAGCTTTTAATCCTTTTGAAATGACTAAATCCAGAGTGTGTCCTTCCTTATGTGTGTGCAGGCTACCATGCTGACTAAGATTAAAAGAGTGCAGTAAGTTCATGAATTCTCTTGTTTTCGGGTCACACTGGTTATCCACATTAAAACTGAAATTGCCTAAGAATTCGTCAGTCAAAGACACATTACATTTTAGAAGTCTATAAGTGGCCAATGTGAGACTCTGTGACACTCCTTGAATAATTATGGCAAGATACTCAAAAGACATGTAAGTATTAAAACCGTCATCTTTACAACTTAATCGGCTTGAGAAAAACTTGCAAAATTGTAATTCGGTAGTGCTACTTCAATTAACACTTTAAGGCTGAGATGCTACTATCAATTTCTCCCATGTGAAATAATCATATCTCACCATCAATAACCCCAAAAGTGTTTAATTCATGGAAGTTACTCAGTGTTCTGACCCTCAGAGAGCTCTCTGTTGACAATATATATGCATCCTTTGAACAACTAAACCTCAAATATAATCTTAGAGATACTGATGTCATTAAAAGAAAACTGTCCCATTTCTAACAATGTCTTTGTTTAAAACTATACTATCTAGTAATGATAAGAATATAGGTAGTCTTTCCCAGCTCTGCCAGATTATCTCAAAAGGGTACTCCTAGATGATCTAAATCGAGATTTATAGAGCCATAAAATTTGTTAATGCATTCAAAGTAAGTTCTTTTCTGTATGAATAAAAACTTTCTAAAGTTTGTCAAAATGAAAACATTAAAACAATTAGGAAAACTGGCTTTTCAGCCCAACATAGCTCATCATTTTGAATTCACCTAACTCCAGCAGAAAAACATTAAGTCAAGCAAACAAATCTAGTTAAGATGCTGATCAAGTCAATTAGAATGGAACCATCTAATTAGAATTTCATGTGATGAAAGAAATGTTGCCATCGACAAGATGCACTCCATCGATTTATGCAGACCATGGTGTAATTCAATCAGGAATAGTACATTGCATACACGCATCTCATCAAACAATTTCAATATATTCATAACAAGACCCGTATTGTGAACAATGTCATCAGGCACTTACCTTTTTAAATCATTTGCTTTCAGGAAGTCCAACACTTAAATCCTATTTGGAAACAACTTTGCTTTTTTCTCAGATTTTCTCACTTTTAAAGACAATGTGGAAGAAATCAAAACCTTAATTAAAGAAAGAAATGTAGAAAATGTAGAAAAGTGTCAGAGGGGAACATTTTTTTTACACTAGGTGGTTCCATTTCTCTCTTAGGCAAAGGAACATGTAAATATTACATTTAAAACACAGCAGATGAAGAGGCAATATCTACCCATTGTTGGGACTGGGGTGAGAAGTTAAAAGGCAAATTTCCTGGGTAATCCCGTTACTGATTATTGTCATGGCTGTCTGCAGGATATACTGTAGGTATTTGATGTCTTGCAAAAGAATCACCGCTTTGAAGTTTTAACTGCTTAAGTATATAAACTATCCAAAATTGTGATAAAAGAACTGCTCCTTTCTTGGAAAATGTTTGTATTTATCTGACTTGGAAAATTAACATGTCTGAGAATATTGGTTTCTAATCAGCATATGTGTACTCATTGACAGTTGGAAACAATACTTTTTGTTAACTTGTGTTTACACTATTTGTTAAAGCCAGGAAATTTGGATGTGCCATTGTTTAATCCAACATCCTGTCGATCTAGGCAGGGACTGAAGGACATTTAAACTTCTGGGTAGGAGTAGGCAGGGGTGAGGGACGGTTTACTGAGAACGCTGTTAAGACACTCGCACAGAGCACAGGGGCTTACACAGGCTACACTTACCCCCAGAGAGGAAGAGACAGCTCCACAAGAAAACGGTTGTGGGTCCAGTGAGAGTGGGAAGCCACATGAAAGGACTGAGCAAAGCTGGTGGACAAGAAGTGAGGTTTGCCTAGGTCGCAGCAACACAAGGAGCCCAGAGTGGAAAAAAAAGAATGACGAAGAGTCGATTTTGACAAAACTTCTGTTGGGAAATGAGTGTCCAGTGAACAGTGCATCCGTGGACAGTTCGACGATTAATTGCTGGGGTAACACAGAGCGCAAACTGGACTCTGCACCACTTAAGGTTGTATCCTCCAATTCTTGTTTGTAATGGACTTTTAGAGTGTGGACTGAGTGCTTTCCTTTTTAAAAAAGGAATTTCGTTCCTGATATTGTTAGATTTTTTTTTATGTTCATTTATCTTTTTAATGTACTTTATATTGTCTTGTGTAATGGAAGTTACTGTTTGCTTTTCCTGAAATTACTGTCTTTCATTGTGTGTTTGCTCACCGCCCAATTTAATGAAACCTGTGTGCTATTATCGGTAAATTTCAAGAGTTCCCAGTCTCTTAATAAGACTGGACGGTGTAGTCGGATATTGTAATGGTGTCTAAGTTAGATTACCCGTAAGACCAGACACCTGTCACATCAGTCTGATAAAAAACCTTTTCAGTCAGTAATCGGGCAGGAGAAAAGCTGTTCATTGCATCATTTGTTCTCTTAAAGCGCCATACTGAAGAGGGAGTATCCTTCACAACAATCTGTTATAGAATTATCACAGAATAAAAGCAGAAGCTCAAGCATATTGATAACTAAATTTACATAAGAGTGCTGATTAATGCTTACATATCATACTCTGATTGGTTAAAAGACATGAAGCGTTTAGCATAGAACATCAACCTGCCTGTCTTTCTCCATTATATCCTTGTTCTTCAATATTTCTTAGTTTAGATATTACCTTTAAAATCTCTGTGTATGCAACAACTGCCCACTTTTATTGTTTACAGGACAGCTGCTGATCTCTTAATCATGCATTTGGTGTATTACATCAACCTGCTCCTGGTACATTCTTGTCTTTGTTGTTCACTTAACCTTTATCTGGCTTCCTGATATGCCCTGAACAGGTTTTTGACATTTTTTAACTTTTTTATACTTCTAAGATGGATGCTATATTTTAATGTGGAAAGAATATCAATAAACTTTATCTTAAATGACTATGTGACCCCTAAGTGTAATTTTTCTTCCACAGCAGGAATAGCAGGCCTGGTCTGGTCAATGAAGCCTTTTAGGGGCCTCAAACACCATTCCTGTTATGGTTCTGACTCCAAATGATGAGACTTCTTTATATTAGATTGTCCTTTAGTGCTCTGAATTCTGTAGGGAAGAGGAGCTGAGACTGATTTCATGTAAAGTGTATGTGTATGACAAGTAGCATTGATTGCATTCTTCATTAATCTCTGTACAATACAATTTATAAATACAATTTAAAAAGGAAGCCATAAAACATCTTTGATTTTGTTTTTAACACCAAAGTAATTTAACTGAATACCTAAGATATAATATGGCATTGAGGGTGTTACCAAGCTTCCAAGGTTGCCAGAGGCAAGTCATTAATGAAAAGATCTTCATATCAGCTATGAAATGGAGTAGTGAACCATTGATGCTGTGAGGCTGCTCTGTTTTGTTTGGTCCTGGGACAGTTAAGAGGCATAGAATAATTAATTTTGTGAAATTCTGGCAAAAAACCTGGTTGCCTCAACGAGAAGACTGTGACATAATTGCAGATGCACCATCCAACATGTCAGTGGCCTAAAATAATGGTCATTCCAGGTCCCTGACTTAAAACTGATTGAAAGACTGCTGCTTGAATTAAAGCGGGCAATACCTAAACATAGACATACTGAATGTAGGAACATTGAGGTCTAGAAATTCTGCATAGAGAAATCACATAAGATCCCTTCTATGGTGTTCTCTAGCCTTATTATACATATTTGCAAAATGATTTGCAGTTTTATTGGTATCTGAGTACTAGAAACAAAGGATAGAATTAATTTCTGGAAGAAACAAACTGCATTTTTCATTCTAAAATGCTTCATTTGATATACCGGTATTAGAATAAAAGTATACGTTTTCAGATTATACAGATGTAAAATTTAGCCAATTATACTAGCCTTGTAACATGTTTTTATAGCCGTTAACACTCACTAGCTGTTAGCTCTTATGCATCTTGTACATGTGAAACCAGTTTAATAATATTTTTTTCTGTTCTGAAAAGTTATTTTAAAGAAAAATGTATATATTGCTCCATAAGAAGATGAATTATTTAAGTGGGGAGTAATTCATCTAACACCAAGGCAGTACTGACATTACCTAACTGAAAGGGCCTGAACTTTGCTTGGGCTGAATGCCCATGAAATTTATGTGTGGTTTTCTTTAACACTGATCTGTGGTTATTATAAGAGCCAGTGCTAGAAAGTTAATGTTACTGTGAAATTCACATAACTGTTTGTCTAATTATAAAAGAATGTAAGTTTTAATACTTAGATAGATAATGGGAGATTCTGTTTTAACATGTATAACTTAGTATGCTAATAGAATGTATTAATATTCTGCTGTATTTCTGATGTAACATTTTAGATAGGATGGAAAGATTCTGCAAATTCAAAGGTTGTTGAGCTGATGAACTGAGGTAGTACCAGATCTTCATATCTGACCTAAATGACTCAGCAGGTCTATTTAGACATAGCGTTGCTCAGCTTGCACAAGGAAAGGTTTAGAAAAGGTAGCCTGAAAAAATCATCTGCCTCATCTAGCTTTGTATGTTTTACACTTTCCTTGAAGTTGCTTAAAACTCCCTTAATTTTTGCAGCATGAAATATTCAGACTCTTATTGACAAAAAGGACATGAACTCCAATGGACCCCAAAGAAGAAAAACTCTGGTGGCAAGAGAACTGTAACTATTCAGCATATAGAGGCTATCAGCAAATCCCGATACCCATATAAAGGCAAATGAAATTTGGTTGGGGCTGGCAATTTTCTTGGATTATTTTTAAGTTGACAAGCCTGTAAAGAACTTCACTTGGAAGAATAGCATGGTCAAGTGCTGGTGGATAAACTGCTTATTACACCTAAAAATACATTTTAATGAATAGGGGGATAATAATATGATTAGATGATTCATCGTTTATTTTGCTATTAATAATTGAGAAAATACATTGCACAAAGACTAGGTAAATATTAATAACTAAAGAATGAAAACTAAATGTTCCCTGAGTGCCAGAAATTCTGATGGTGATGACAAAAGATTTACCATCTTTGTTGTTTATTGTTTGCTGGAGAATTGCTGAATAAACTCTTTATGCTCTTTGTGAACTCTTCACGCTCTTCATGTGTCCACTGGTGCTGCATTGGTACTAAAATGTTGACTATAGTATTGAAACCAGCTTACAAACCTCAGTACCGACACCAAAACTTTGACCAAAGACTTTGACCTGAGTCTTGACTACAGTTTGGAATCAGTGACGCCACTTATTTATCCAGTTTGTAAGGATTGCCTTTGCTGTGACTGCAAGATTGATGAACTAGATGAAAGAATATCCCTACTCCATCAGATCAAGGACAATGAGCAATTCCTTGATTCCATAGTTGCTGCCACTGCAACTGCCAGCAGAGAGCAGGACTTCACTGTTCCCTGGCTTGGGTCAAATTCAACCTCTCCTTACCCAGAAGCAGCCCTGTGCTCTGAGGCAGCCCTGGTCCAAACTGGGAGCTAAGCTGAAGGAATCAACTAGCTCTACTCTGTGAATGGTAGTAGGACAGCATAAATGCTACACTGCTTCACATTGGCCAGAAATTCAACTGGAAAACAGATTGTGTGTCTTTGGTGAACAAAATTATCATGTGTTTGCTTGCTCCTCCTCTTCCTCCTTCTGCTGCTGCACCGGCCAAGATTCAGTCAAGGGGAGCAAGGCATTCAATACCATTGGCATCTATAGGCCACCTGAGACAGCAAGCAGGTACTCCAATTCAACAGACATCTGTACTGTGCCCTTCTCAGGCTATTAGCTGAGCAACGGCAATGCCACAGTCTCTCCAGTCTTCTACTCGTCTTCCAACAATGATGGTAATCAGCAACTCCATAATTAGAGAAGTGAAATCAAAATAGTGGGTAACTGTTTGTTTTCCCAGTTTCAAAGTTAATGAAATTATATCCAAACTTCTAGATTTGTTTACTGAATATGCTTACCTTATATACTCACATATAAGTTGGGTCTTGAAACCCTAAAAATTGATCATAAAATCAGACCCTGACTTGTATGCCTGTGCAAAAATACAACACTTACATTTTTTTTTTTTTACAACAACAAGAACATTTATTTATATAGCACATTTTCATACAAATAATGTAGCTCAAAGTGCTTTACATGACGAAGAAGAGAGAAAAAAAAGACATAGTAAGAATTAAAATAAGACAACACTAATTAACATAGAATAAGAGTAAGGTCCAATGGGCAGGGAGGACAGAAAAAAACAAAAAACTCCAGACAGCTGGACAGAAAAAATAAAATCTGCAGGTGTTCCAGACCATGAGACCGCCCAGCCCCCTCTGGGCTTCTTACATCTTCTTGCCTCCTCCAATCCACATCAGTTTCTCAGACACATCAAATTTTGTTGCAGCTACGCAGTTACCAATTTAATTCACTACTTCAACAGCGTTTAATTTAAAACCAGCTTCATATTTTCTTCTGATCAAATGCTCCATCGTAGATAAAGGGATACTCTTACGATAAAGGTGTATGAGGGTGTGAGATGCAAAAAACACATATGTCCAAACGTTATTTCGGAATAGTTCGGATATTACCGTGTGATCATTTAGGCACAATACATAGAAAAAAAAGGCAGTGTGCTCCGTGGTTACTCTCTTTGGTGGGCATTAGCATATCATAATCTCTTGGATTAATAGCGTGAGTTTTCTGCATTCGACTTATACAGCCAACATTATAAAATACCAGAAATTATATGGTAAAGTAAAGTCCCGACTTATCCGCGGGGGAACTTTTCCGCGAGTATATACGGTTTGTTAGAAAGATTGTTGTTCATGTAGGAACAAACAACACTCTCCAGCAACAATCAGAGATTTTGAAAGATGATTTTACCTCTCTTGTTGAATTTCTGAAAATGACTGATAAAGATGTTTTCAGTTCAGGACCCATTCCCATGCTGTGTCGTAACTATGGTCATTTAAGTAGGCTACTTAATTTGGATGAAAGGCTTTTGAAAAAAGTGATGAATTTTGGTTTTATTGACAATTTTAATCTTTTTTGCAACACACCTCGTTTTTTTATAAATGACAGGATTCATCCCAGCAGATTAGGCTTGTACATGCTGTTAAATAATATTTTATACTCTGTCATTAACTATCCACATGGCTATCTATTAGTAACAGTTCTGTTCCACTAAATTATTTAATTTCTGTTTTAATCAGTATTAGACCTCTAAAGTTACCTTCTACTCACTCTGTGAACCCATAGGTTCTTATTCTTATTACACCTGTTTTTTTAATTCCAGTTTTGGTTGGCAACAGAAAAAATAGAATTCACTCTGTTCATTCAGCTACAGTCATATGAAAAAGATTGGGAACCCCTCTCAGCCTGCATAATAATTTACTTTCAACAAAAAAGATAACAGTGGTACGTCTTTCATTTCCTAGGAACATCTGAATACTGGGGTGTTTTCTGAACAAAGATTCTTAGTGAAGCAGTTTTTAGTTGTATGAAATTAAATCAAATGTGAAAAACTGGCTGTGCAAAAATTTGGGTACCCTTTAATTTTGCTGATTTGAATGCATGTAATTGCTCAATACTAATTACTTCCATCCATCCATCCATTTTCCAACCCGCTGAATCCGAACACAGGGTCACGGGGGTCTGCTGGAGCCAATCCCAGCCAACACAGGGCACAAGGCAGGAACCAATCCCAGGCAGGGTGCCAACCCACCGCAGATACTAATTACTTGCAACACCAAATTGGTTGGATTAGGTTGTTAAACCTTGAACTTCATAGATAGGTGCGTCCAATCATGAGAAAAGGTATTTAAGGTGGTCAATTGCAAGTTGTGCTTCCCTTTGACTCTCCTCTGAAGAGTGACAGCATGGGATCCTCAAAGCAACTCTCAAAAGATCTGAAAACAAAGATTGTTCAGTATCATGGTTTAGGGGAAGGCTATTAAAAGCTATCTCAGAGGTTTAAACTGTCAGTTTCAACTGTAAGGAATGTAATCAGGAAATGGAAGGCCACAGGTACAGATGCTGTTAAACCCAGGTCTGGCAGGACAAGAAAAATACAGGAGCGGCATATGTGCAGGATTGTAAAAATGGTTACAGACAACCCACAGATCACCTCCAAAGACCTGCAAGAACATCTTGTTGCAGATGGTGTATCTGTACATCATTCTATAATTCAATTTGCACAAAGAACATCTGTATGGCAGGGTGATGAGAAAGAAGCCCTTTCTGCACCACAAACAGAGTCGCTTGTTGTACACAAATGCTCATTTAGACAAGCCAGATTAATTTTGAACTGATGAGACAAAAATTGAGTTATTTGGTCATAACAAAAAGCGCTTTGCATGGTTGAGGCTGTGCGGCTAGTTCAGGGACTGGGGCCCTTGTTAAAGTCGAGAGTCGGATGAATTCAACCCAATATGAACAAATTCTTCAGGATAATGTTCAATCATCAGTCACAAAGTTGAAGTGACGCAGGGGTTGGATATTCAAACAAGACAATGACCCAAAACACAGTTCTAAATCTACAAAGGCATTCATGCAGAGGGAGAAGTACAATGTTCTGGAATGGCCGTCACGGTACCCTGACTTGAATATCATCGAAAATCTATGGGATGATTTGAAGCAGGCTGTCCATGCTTGGCCGCCATCAAATTTAACTGAACTGGAGAGATTTTATATGGAAGAATGGTCAAAAATACCTCCATCCAGAATCCAGACACTCATCAAAGGCTATAGGAGGCGTCTAGAGGCTGTTATATTTGCAAAAGGAGGCTCAACTAAGTATTGATGTAATATCTCTGTTGGGGCGCCCAAATTTATTCACCTGTCTAATTTTGTTATGATACATATTGCATATTTTCTGTTAATCCAATAAATTTAATGTCACTGGTGAAATACTACTGTTTCCATAAGGTATGTCATATATTAAAAGGAAGTTGCTACTTTGACAACTCAGCCAATGATAAACAAAAATCCAAAGAATTAAGAGGGATTCCCAAACTTTTTCATATGACTGTAACTTATCCAATTAGCTGTATATTCTGCCACAACCTTTTCAAGCATTTACACCTGCAGGAAATTCTACAAAGTTAGCTGTCTTGAATGTTGGATCGCTTGCAAATGAATCATTTTTAGTAAATGATCTTATAACAGTTTATCGGCTTGACTTTATGTTTTTAATTGAAACATGGTTAGATAACAGTGCAGCAGTTCATGTGGAAACTGTGCCACCCAATTTTAATTTATTAAATATTTCTCAATCTAATAGTAGAGGTGGTAGTATAGCATTTTTATTATGGGGTACTTTTCAGTGTAAACAGGTGTCATTTGGTGATTTTCATTCCTTTGAGTATTTGTGTGCAGTAATGAAGTGCTCTCCCCTGATCTTACTGCTAACTGCTTATAGGTCTCCAAATATACCTGGGGATTTTATTAATGATTTCTCAGAACTCTTGTCATTTATTGCTACAGATTTTGACCACTTTGTTATCATAGGTGATTTCAACATCCTTCTTTATGATCCAAATGACAGTTTTGCTAAAGCATTATTTTCACTGTTTGACACTTTTGATCTGGTACACTATTTGAACGGTCCTACACATGCACAAGGGTACACATTGAATTAGGTTATTAGAAAGGGTCTTTGTATTCCTACTGTTGATGTTAAGGACTTGGCCCTGTCAGACCACTTTGGTATTTTCTTTGATCTGTCATTTTGTCCTGATATTCAAAACAGATCTACTTGTTTTATGTAGTTATAACTCTGAAATGACCAAGGCTAGACAGTTATATTTCTCTAGGATCAATAATGGAAACAGCAATAATACATATGCACTGTTTGTCATTACTGATAAGTTACCTAACCCTTAGTCTAAATCAGCCTCTGATTTTTAACTGCTCAAAAGTGTGATGAGTTTGCGTTATTTTTTTACCAAAAAATTAGAAACATTAGATCAGCCATAAATTCAATTCAGATGAACACAGATTGGGCGGCACGGTGGCGCAGTGGGTATCGCTGCTGCCTCGCAGTTGGGAGATCTGGGGACCTGGGTTCGCTTCCCGGGTCCTCCCTGTGTGGAGTTTGCATGTTCTCCCCGTGTCTGCGTGGGTTTCCTCCGGGCGCTCCAGTTTCCTCCCACAGTCCAAAGACATGCAGGTTAGGTGGATTGGCGATTCTAAATTGGCCCTAGTGTGTGCTTGGTGTGTGGGTGTGTTTGTGTGTGTCCTGCGGTGGGTTGGCACCCTGCCCAGGATTGGTTCCCTGCCTCGTGCCCTGTGTTGGCTGGGATTGGCTCCAGCAGACCCCCGTGACCCTGTGTTCGGATTCAGTGGGTTGGAAAATGGGTGGATGGATGGATGAACACAGATTATCCTATAACTGTAGCACCATTAGGATAAATATTCCCACTTTGTCCGAGTTTGAAGATATTGACACCAATACTCTTAAAGAGATTGTGCAGTGCTTGAAATCCTCTACCTGCACTCTCAATATTTTACGTACAGACTTTTTTAAAATTGTTTTTGGTAGTAAAGCAAGAGACTTACTGCAAATAGTACATGCATCAATTAAAACTGGAATATTTCCTGAAGTATTGACGACTGCTATTATTAAGCCCCTTTTAAAGAAGACCAACCTGGATGTTGCAGTACTTAATAACTATCGACTCATCTCAAATGTTCCTTTTATAGGTAAGATGATTGAAAAATCTGTCTTCTTACAACTCATCAAATGTTTAAACTCCAGTGGCTGCCTTGATGAATTACATTCTGCCTTCCACCAACATCATAGCACTAAGACAGCACTTATTAAAGTTTTAAATGATACTGATGTATCAGTGCTGCCTTTGATACTGTCAACCATGGAATACTTTTAGAAAGGCTTGAAGACTGGGCAGGATTATCTGAAGTAGGCTCTCAGCTGGTTTAGGTCATATTTAAAAGGCAGGGGTTACTTTTTTGAAATTGGTAAGTATCAATCTGAGCAGGAAGAAATAACATGTGGAATAACACAAGGATCTAATGTGGGTTATTTTTTATTTAATCTTGACAGGCTACAGTTTGATAGATTGTTACAAGACAGAAAGCTTAATTACCACAGCTACACAGACAATACCCAGATTTACTTGCATCTTTCTCAAAATGATTTCAGTTCTCTTGATTCACTGTGTCATAACCTACAGCTCATTGTCATCTGCATGCAGCAAAATTTTCTTCAATCAAACAAAGATAAAACTGAAATTATACTATTTGAAAATAAACAGGAAATACTTAAAATTGCTTTGTATTTAGAGTTCAAGGCACAAAGACTGAAAACCAAGTCAAAAATCTTGGGGTACTTCTGGATGCAGATCTCAGTTTCAGTAATCCTATTAAAGCAGTAACTATATCTACATTCTATCATCTGAAAAACATTTCTAAAATCAGAGGTTTGATGTCAAAAATAGACTTGGAGAACCTTTGTCATGCCTTTATTTTCAGCAGAGTAGATTACTGTAATGCAGTTTTCTCAGGTCTCCCTAAAAAGACGTTTAAAATTTTGCAGCTTGTTCAGAGTGCTGCTGCCAGAATGCTTACTAAAATTAAGAAAAAGGAACACTTTACTCCAGTGCTAAGATCACTACATTGCCTTCCAATTAGCTACAGGATTGATTTTAAGATACAGGTGTTAGTATATAAGTCACTAAACAGCTCAGAACCAGAGTACATCACAGAGATGCTGTTTATAGACCTCTTAGATCCTTAGCAGCTGCACAGCTGGTTATGCATAGAGTGAGAGAGAAACATACTGAAATGGCTTTTAGCCATTATGTAACACAAAAATGGAACAATCTGCCTAAACATGTTAGAGATACCCCAACAAGAGAAGCATTCAAATCAAAATTTAAAAACATTTTTATATTCCTGTGCATTTCATTGATTATGTATTGTGCATTTGATTGCTCTTTGAATTGTAACACTGCTGTGTCACTATTTTATTTTTTTAATATTATGTATTGTTTTAACTTTCTGTCATTTTACTACCTTTCTAATTATCATTTCATTGTATCTTTTTTATTGTATTTTATACTTGTTATGTAACGCACTTTGAATTGCCTAATGGTATAACATTGCTATATAAATAAATTTGCTTTTCTTTGCTTTAAATACAAAGCAATTCTATTAATTCATGTGTAGGATCATACTTGTTGACAAGTCCCTCATCTATGGAGCCTTAGTGGTCATGGAATATTTTGAAGAACAGTGTAAAACATAAGCTATGACAAATGTTTTCACCACAATTCAGGAAATTCAGGATTCACACTTACAGGAAATTCTGGGACAGTACACCAGAAGTATGGAATATCTCATTAAAGAAGTCTAACACCTGAAATTCTAGTAGAATGTCATTAAGGGAGACAATACTGCAATACTGCAGGTTTGCAGGGAAGCCAAAACTTGACTTCCGGTTTGAGTGAACGCTGGCGGGACTGGTCGCCGCTGCTCGCCGGTAACTAGACTATGTGATTTTGTGGGTATTTTTTTTTTGCCATTTTGTTGACATCTCTGCGTGGCTGTATATGCTGTGTGTGCATTTAGCTTCATCCTAACCTCCGTTTCGTTTGAAACTTACCGGCTTATTCACTGGACGTCTGAGCTGCCTCTGGCCTCCTCACCTACAATGTGGACTGGTAGGATAATCGCCTGGTTAATGCTTGTTTGGAGTCTTCTGTCGCTCGTTATCCAACCTGCGACTGGCCTCCTCCAGTATCCAGCTGCTGAGCTACTTCGACTGCGTCTTCTCCAGTCTGTGCCTCTGCTGTCGGTGCTGTATTTCGACCCGGACGTCATACTTCTCCCTCGTCGGAGATACATCCACCGTGGGTCTCGCCGGAGATTCCGAACGGACGTCTCGAAAGGAATTAACTCTTTTTGGTC
Source organism: Erpetoichthys calabaricus (assembly GCF_900747795.2). Lineage (NCBI taxonomy): Eukaryota > Metazoa > Chordata > Cladistia > Polypteriformes > Polypteridae > Erpetoichthys > Erpetoichthys calabaricus. The sequence continues at coordinate 151,174,925 of NC_041397.2, forward strand.
TGATTTTCGGCACCCTCCACACAACACAGATAGGAACGCTGATCATAGCGTGTTGGCCAGCTTAGCTCGGTCGACTAACACCACTGTCAAATGCGACAGCAACATTGTCAGCTTTGGTCTACTGAACATCCGCTCACTCACGAGCAAGGGACATCTCATTCAGGATCTCCTCATTGACCGTAAGTTTGACTTTCTCTGTTTAACTGAGACTTGGCAGCAACCTCAAGACTTTTTACAACTTAATGAATGCACCCCCCCGGGGTTTGTTTACACTTGTCAATCCCGTGCCTCTGGCCGTGGAGGAGGTGTCGCGATTATTTATCGCGAGAAGTGGAAAGTCCTGCCGTTGTCTGCTCCTGCTGTTAGCTCTTTTGAATCGACTGTGTGTCAACTGTCTGGCCCAGTTCCTACCATCATTGCAACTGTCTACCGTCCTCCTAAGTCAAACAACAATTTTTTGAACGATCTTGTTACCTTCCTTACTCATTTATCTGTAATTACCCCAAATATAATTCTGCTGGGGGATTTTAATGTACATCTGGACAATATCAATATCCCTCTCACTAGAGACTTTTTATCTTGCCTGGAGAGTTTTGGATACCAGCAGCACACTGATGTTCCTACTCATTGTAAAGGACATATCTTGGACCTGATCTGCTGCTCTGGTGTTGTTCCTTTTGATCTCACAGCAGATGAACTCACTATAACCGACCATTTTCTTCTTTCATTCAATGCCAAACTTACCTTTTCTGTTCCTAAGCTTCCACGTCTCATAGCCTTTCGCAACATTAAGAATATTAACTTGAATTTGCTGTTTTCTAGAATCGATTCCCAAATGGACTTTTATAATTTATCCACTCCCATAGAACTGGTCTCATATTATAACACCTGTCTTAATGGTATTCTTAATTCTCTGGCTCCGCTAAAAACCCGTTCTGTTTCTTTTTCTTTTTCTGCCCCTTGGTTTACGCCTGAACTTCGGCTTCTGAAAGCTAAGGGCAGGCAACTTGAAAGGTTGTTTAAAAAATCCGGACTCTTTGTCCACAAAGAGATGTATAAAAATCATCTTCTCTATTATAAGGATTGTATAGCTCAAACCAAGTCTAATTATTACACTCAGTTAATTACTCGTAATACAGGTAACACCAAGACTTTGTTTTCTTTACTTAATAATGTTACACAACCTCCAGACTCTTTACCATCTCACCTTTACTCAACTGCTTTCTGTAATTCTCTTATGTCTTTTTTCAACGAGAAAATCCAAAAGATACATCAGCACCTTGGTCCAGATCCTCTCTATTTTCCTTCTGAACTACACTCGCCTATTCACTTTTTCTCTTCTTTCCAGCTTCCCACTTCCTCTGAAATTTCAGATCTCATCTGCAAATCCAAGTCATCTACTTGTCAGCTGGACCCCCTGCCTACAGTTCTGGTTAAAGCCTGCCTCCCCTCTCTAGTCCCTCTCATTTCTGCCATCATTCACTCTTCTCTCACTACTGGTATTATTCCCTCATCTTTTAAAACTGCTGCTATAACCCCAATACTAAAAAAACCTGGTGCTGATCCTACTAATTTCAATAATTTTCGCCCCATTTCTAACTTGCCCTTTATCTCCAAAATTCTTGAAAAAATAGTAGCTATCCAACTTCACACCCATTTATCTCACAATAATCTATATGAAAAGTTCCAGTCTGGTTTTCGCCCCCTTCATAGTACAGAAACGGCACTTGTTAAAATTACTAATGACCTCCTTATGGCTGCTGATTCTGGTCTAATCACTATTCTCATCCTCCTTGATCTGAGTGCGGCCTTTGATACTATTTGTCATACCACTCTCCTTAATAGATTATCTCTGATTGGCATTACCCACACTCCACTTGATTGGTTTAGATCCTACCTCTTAGGCCGCACTCAGTTCATACAACTTAAAACCTTCACATCCCAACCCACCACTGTTACTTCTGGTGTGCCACAGGGCTCTGTCCTGGGGCCTCTTCTTTTTATTATTTACCTTCTTCCCCTTGGCAATATTTTTCGCAAATATAACATTAATTTTCACTGTTATGCTGATGACACCCAGCTCTACCTTGCTGGTAATCCCACCTCCTCTTTTCCACCACCCTCGCTTATTGACTGCATTGCTGAAATTAAATCCTGGTTTTCTTCGAATTTTCTTAAATTAAACAGTGACAAAACTGAGGTTCTCCTCATTGGTTCAAAATCATCATTATCCAAAACCAATAATCTTTCTCTTATTATTGATAACTCTGTTGTTTCCCCATCATCTCAGGTCAAGAGTCTGGGTGTCATCCTCGACAGTACTCTATCCTTCCAATCTCACATTAATAACATCACCCGGTCTGCTTACTTCCACCTACGTAATATTAATCGCATTCGCCCCTCCCTCACTCCTCACACCACTGCCATTCTTGTTCATAGTCTTGTCACTTCTCGGCTGGACTACTGCAATTCACTCCTCTTTGGTCTCCCGAATAAATCTCTTCATAAGCTTCAGTTAGTCCAGAATTCTGCAGCACGTATCATCACTCAAATCCCATCTATTCACCATATTACTCCGGTTTTGCAGCAGCTTCATTGGCTCCCGATTAAGTTTCGAATTGATTTTAAGATTCTACTATTAACATTTAAGGCCATCCATAACCTCGCCCCTCCATATCTGTCTGACCTTCTTCATGTTGCCATTCCATCCCGTAACCTTAGATCCTCTTCCTCCACCCATCTGACTGTCCCTCCCGCCCGTCTAACCACCATGGGGAGCAGAGCTTTCAGCCGTTCTGCTCCCAAGCTCTGGCATTCATTGCCTGCGGATCTCCGAAATATCAAATCATATTCATCCTTCAAATGTAAACTTAAAACGCATCTGTTTAAAATGGCTTTTTCTTTTTCCTCCTGATTATAATGGTTTTGTTTGGTTTTAATTTCTAGATTTTCTGATGTTTTAAGTTTTTTATAATTGTGTCTTTTATTTAATTATTTATTTATTTATTTATTTATTGTTGTTCGGTGTCCTTGAGTTCCCTGAAAGGCGCCTTGTATAAATAAAATGTATTATTATTATTATTTATTATTATTGTTGTTAACTACATAGCCCCATATCCTGTAGTCTTACTTAAAAGGTGATATGCTTAGTTTCTTGATTTCTGAAGTATAGTTTGACATTTTGTTAGACATTTGGCATCAGTTATAGTGTCATTGGTAAAATAGGTGTATCCAAATTGTGTGACCATAAGCAAGTCACTTCACCTGGCTGTGAAGGAGCAGATACTGGTCCTGCTGATGGGTTAGTACCGTCTACTGCCCTTTCCAGCTCTCCTAGAGTAACTGCCTGTCTCCAGGAATCTCCTCCATGCCCTTGAGACTGTGCTGGAAGACACAACAAAGCTTCTGGCAATAGTACAGTATGTATTGCTGTGCCATCCTGGAGAAGTTGGACTACCTGTGCAACTTCTGTATGGTCCAGGTACAGCATCATGCTACCATTAGTGACAGTGACCATAGCCAAATGCAAAACTAGTGAAAAACAGTTAGAAAAGAAGAGGAGTGAAAATGTCAGTGGTCTCCACCTGTTAAACCATTCCTGTTTTGGGGGTTGCCTCATTGTTTTTGGTATGGAACATTTTTGTATTAATAAATCTTTTTATTTATAAAGATTCTACATGGCCTTCTGTGTTACTAAACAAAAGTTTTGTTGTTAATTCCCCAACTAGTGGGTATTTTGGAACTGTTCAGGACTTACGTACTTTGGAACTCTTAAGCATATGACATAAACACTTTCTGGCTATACAGAAGTTCTATCATCTTATTCAGTAATAGAAGAAGATTATGCATGCTCTGTGGATGAGACAGCTTCTAAAAAACAAGTGCTATGCTTCCATGTCTGTGCTGTGTCAGGCAGACTCTCTCCTCCGCTCCTACATGCACCTGAACTATTTCCTCAATTTAGTGGCAAGAAGGTCACCTAGGACAGTGATTTTTTCACAAAAACTGTACTTTTTAAATCCATGCTAGTATCTGTATGGTTTCTTTATTTCAAGGTATATAGCATAATGTAAGAAGTGGGCATAACACCACCTGCCAGAGCCCATGTTTCCTCTCTGGGTCCTGTCCTTGTAGTGTCTCACTTGTTCCAAACCACAGTCGTGAAAATATAAAGTGAAAATCCACCCTACTAAACTTTTCAAATACTCTTGAATGAATCCACTGATAGACTCAAACAGCTTATGTAGCACCATTCAAGTCATTATCTTTCAAATAAATATTCCTCAATGATGGGTTCAGAATGCAACGTTTTACGCATTACAATTTATTTGAGAAATTCCAGTCTGGTTTCCGCACTGGTCATAGTACAGAAATGGCACTAACGTGGGTTGTAAATGACATTCTGATATCCTCTGATGAAGGAAACTCCACTGTAATTATTTTGTTAGACTTAAGTGCAGCATTTGACACCACTGACCATTCTATATTACTGCACAGGCTAGAAAATGATGTTTGGCTTACAGGCACTGTTTTTTTTTAATTATTTTATTAATTTTATTGTAATCATTCCATACAAATAGATTTTTACAAAAAATGGATTGAAAACAAATCAAACCCCACCCCTGAGAAGGAGTAAAACTTAAAGCTTGTAAACATACCTAAATTGTTGAGTTTAATAGGGCAATAAAGATAAATGGAGAAGAAAAAGAAATGCGGAGATAATTATTACGTGAATGTTTTGAGTTCCAAATAAATGAGGTTATGGCTGAATCTAATTGCTTAAAAAATGATTTATTGATGTATATTGGAATGTTTTGAAATAAAAAAGAAGCTTAGGAAGGATATTCATCTTAACAATGTTAATTCTTCCAGCTAGAGTGAGATGAAGGGTTGATCATCTATGCGAGTCTTGCTTAATTTTTTCCATACAGACGGCGAAATTTTGTTGATAAAGAGCTTTATGTTTACTTGTGATATTTACCCCTAGGTATTTAAACTGATCTGCTATGGTAAAAGGTAGGGTGTCCAATCTAATATTATATGCTTGAGAATTCACTGGAAAGAAAATACTTTTATTCAAATTAATTCTGAGACCAGAGATCTTTTGAAATTCTGTAAGTGCTGTTAAAACTGCAGGCGCAGTGTTTTCTGGGTCTGATATATATAAAACCATATCATCTGCATATAGAGAAATTTTCTGTTTCAGTCCTTCTCTGATAATCCCCTTTATCTGATAAGAATTTCGACAGTGGACCGCCAGTGGTTCAATGGCGATTGCGAAGAGCAGTGGTGACAAGGGGCAACCTTGTCTGGTACCACGTTTTAGTTTAAAGTAGTTTGAAGAAATGTTGTTAATACAAACTGAAGCTTCTGGATTGGTATACAGTAGTTTGATCCATGCACAAATATTTGGGCCAAACACAAATTTCTCTAATGTAGTGAAAAAGTAATTCCATTCAATCATATAAAATGCTTTTTCTTCATCCAATGATAATAATATCTCTGGGGTGTTTGACTTTGCTGGTGAATATATTACATTAAACAGGCGTTGAAGATTGGAAGATAAGTGTCGGCCTTTAATAAATCCAGTTTGATCCTGTGATATTACCAAAGGCAGCACTTTCTCCATCCTTCTAGCTATAATTTTAAGAGAATCTTAACATCATTATTCAGAAGTGAAATTGGTCTGTATGATGCACATTGTAACAAGTCCTTATTTTGTTTAGGAAAGACGGTGATTAATGCTTGACGAAAGGTTTGAGGTAGAATTTGATTGTCTCTAGCTCCTGTAAATGTTGCCAATAAGAGGGGAACTAGCTGAGTGGAGAATTTCTTATAAAATTCTACAGGGTTGCAATCTGGGCCTGCTGATTTCCCGCCTTGAAGTGACTTTATAGCATCTAGTAAATCTGATAGCGTCAGAGGTTTATCCAGTTCCTCAGCACTAAAAGCATCTATTTGTGGTATCTGTAATGTATACAGAAATGCATTGGATTGTTTGTTGTCTTCTTTAAACTCAGTAGAATATAAAGTTTTATAGTAGTCTCTAAATGTGTGCATTATATTTTTATGGTCAATGATTTCATCTCCATTCATGTTGGTGATTACTGGGATTGCATTGTGAACTTCTTGCTTGTGGATTTGTTGAGCTAAAAACTTATTAGCTTTCTCTCTGTGCTCATAGTAATGATGTCTTGATTTAAAAATAAGTTGTTCAGTTTCTTTAGTTGTCAAGATGTTGAGTTCTGTATGCAGAGCCTGCCTTTTTCTATGAAGAGCCTCACTTGGACGCCTGGCTTGTTCTTCATCTATTCTAGTAATTTTGCTTCTTAGCTCTGACACTTTCTTGGTTTCTAATTTATTTCTGTGGGAAAGATATGAAATAATCTGTCCTCTTAAGAAGGCCTTTAGAGTTTCCCAGAGTGTTCCTGCAGAAACCTCTGAGGGTGTGTTTGTCTCTAGGAAGAAACTGATTTGTTTGTATATAAATTCTGTACAGTTCTCGTAATAGAAGTGGGTTAAGAAGCCATCTGCGAGGTGTGTGTGAGGGGCATAATGATTTTAGCTCCAAGACCAGAGGTGCATGGTCGGAGATAACAATTGTGTCGTATTTTCAAGATTTAATCGTAGGCAAGAAATTATTATCTATAAAGAATCAGTTTTTGAGTAGCTATGATGCACTGGTGAGTACAACGAATATGTTCTTGAGTTTGGGTTTAGAAACCTTCAGGGGTCTGATAAGTTGTGGTCAGTTACAAACTGTGTAATTGTCTTTGCAGTGTTAGGACTCCTGTCACAGGGGGGACGACATCTATCTAAGAGTGGATTTAAAGCACAATTAAAGTCCCCAGCCATTATAACTTTATGAGTGTTCACATTGGGAATGGATGCAAATAGATTTTGCATGAATTCCTTATCATCGACATTGGGTGCATAAACATTTATCAAAATCATTTTACAGTTAAATAAGTTGCCCATGACCATCACATATCTCCCTTCAGGTTCCTGATGCTATAAATGAGACTGTTCTATATATGAGGATTCCCACTCCTCTAGTTTTCTTTATAAAGCTAGAATGGAACATTTGGCCAGTCCAGTCTTTTTGCAGCCGGAACAGATCCTTGCTTCGTAAGTGGGTCTCCTGTAAAAATACTATTTTAGCGTTTAAGCCTGTTAGGTGAGAGCATACTTTCTTTCTCTTTAATTCGTGAATCAGGCCTTTAACATTCCAGCTCACAAAGTTAACTGTCCCATCATGGAGACATTGATTCTGAATTTTTGATGTCATTTTATAGTCTTAACTGGTATTGAGGCAGTTTTAATCTTAATTTCCAATTTCCCCACGAGTTATTGCCATACAGCCTATTGTTGCATTGATAGTTATAATTATAAGGAAAATAGGATAGATTAGATATAGCCTGCTCTCTTTCTCTCTCCCCCATATCCCCCCCCCCCCCATTTTGCCTCCCCACATGAGGCTATACCCCACTTCACAATGTCCTGGTCCTCTGACATACCGAGAGACAGAGCACATCCAAAACAAAACAAGCCCTGAAAGCAGCGGCGTTTGAGAATTAAAATGAAGAGATATCTATTGCATTTAAACTCGAAATACTATCTACCTAAAATATAATCATTAACAGACTTTAAGCTTAAAATATAATCTTCAGCAATCTTAAAATATTAAGATAATAAAATAATGAACCCTGGGAATGGTGTTAAAAAGTGGTCTAGAATAAGCGTAGTAAATCCTAATGCAATAATAGCAATAACAATAAACCAAGGGTATGATGTTAAACAGTCTCCTTTAGGGTAGTAAAAGAAAAAGAAAAAAAAACAAGACAAACCCTACTTTAATTACTTCCACACACACACGTCTATAACTGTAATTAAACCATAAACATAAAGCGTCCAAGTAGAGAAAAGGATGTATGATTATAATACCCGTATCTTTACAAGTGTATCAGACAGCAGGTGATATCTCCTTGCCAAGCCATGACAGGATACGGCTCACTATTGTCTTTCAAAAGAGTGTCGGGATAAGCTTCCTTAATTCCTTTTCATCTTCCTCCTTGCTGGAAAATACGTAGTATTGGCCTTGAACATCCACTTTCAGTTTGGCGGGATACAAGAGGCTGTAATTGATATCGGCTTTCCGTAACAGCTGTTTAATGTTGTAGAAGGCTGCACGTTTAGCAGCTGTTGAAGGTGAGAAGTCATGGAAAATATGAATGAGATTATTTTCAAATATTATCTCTTGCTTGTGTCTGAGAAGTGCCATCACATCAAGCTTACATCGTAATCACTCAAAGCGAACAATAAAAGATCTGGGTTTAAAGGTACTTGATCCGTGTATTGGATAAGCTGCTACTATCTCAGTATCTGATTTAAAGTCATCTCCAATTATTTAGAGAGTAATTCTACTGCAATTTTCACTGGGTTTGTACTTTCACGTTTCTCAGGTAGACCTTTGATTCTAATATTATTCCTTCTGCACCCATCTTCCAGGGCCGCAAGTCTGTCTCTGAGTTTTTTGCATTCGGAATTCGCAGCTGTAGCTTTTTCATCGGTGTTAGATGCCAAATGTTCCGCTGTTTCAATTCGAGCCGTGAATGCCTGCTTAACGTCATCCAGCTGATCGGCAAGTTTTTTCAGTTTAGACCTATTTTCTTCAATGTGTCCCTCTAATTTCCCCACTATACCTTTAAAGGTCGCGTCAAATCAATTAAATAGACGCATTTCCAGGTCTTTGTTATCCTGACGCAGCTCCTGTCGCAGTTGCTTGTTTGTCTTAAGCAAGTCACTTCTTTCTTTCTTCATGTTTCTCTGAATGTCTTTCTTAAGCTCACTTACGGCTGTGGCCAATGTTGTGATCATTTCCTTCAGTTCGGACACATCGTTTCAGCTTTCGTGCTCCGCGGCTGGAATTGCAACCCCTGTTACAACTGATGCTTCAGGCTCGCGAGGAATAGATGAGAGCACATACTGCAAGGCCTTTTCTAGTTTCAAATGATCTTCTGAAATCGGCGATCCATCGTGACCTGCATCACTTGCACCCTCACTCGCTCTCGACTGGAGACGATGCAGTGGTGCGGGGTCCTAGGAAGTCTGCGCATTCGTCTGCCTGTTCCAGGTCAGTCTCCAAGAGGCCGTACTTTGCACTTGGGCTTGATGTCTGTCTAGACTTTGATGTAGCTTTAAGTTTCCTTTCTGGTTCTTTCTGATCTCCCTTCTTGTTACTCATGTTTATATACTGTAGTGGAAGCTCCTCGGGTCGGGTAAATACAGGATACCTCAAAATAATAAGAAATACATGAGAAAATAAAGCCACTGCTAATGGAGCTCTGCTTCAGATGTCCATCTCCTGTAACGGACGAGACCAAATGGTTTAGTTCTTATTTATCAAATCGATTCCAATATATACAGAAATGTGCTGACAGCACTCCATCATTATACACAGAAGTGAGATATGGTGCCCCGCAGGGCTCAGTACTGGGACCTTTGCTGTTTTCACTTTACATGCTTCATCTGGGATCTATCATTAGGAAATATAATGTTAATTTTCACTCATATGCAGATGACACCCAGTTATACCTTTTATTTAGATCAAATGAAGTTTCTCTGATGTTGTCTTTAATTAGTTGTGTTAGTGAATTAAAGGAGTGGATGAATGAGAACTACTTGTCTTTAAACACAAATAAAACAGAGCTGTTAATTGTTGTAGGGAATGACCCTGATCACAACAATATTTTGTCATCATTTAACTCAGTTGGAATCACTATTAGTTTTACTGAATCAGCCCTCAATCTAGGAGTTATCTTTGACTCTAGCATGTCATTTAAAGTGCAAATTACAAAGTTGTCCAAATCATGTTTCTTCCATCTTAAAAATGTTGGGAAATTAAGGCGCTGTCTAAATAAACAGGATTCTGAGAAATTAATTCATGCATTTATTTCTAGTAGGATTGACTACTGCAATGAGGTGTTTACTGGATGTTCAGACTGTTCTTTATACAGCCTCCAGTTAATCCAAAATGCTGCTGCAAGAATTATTTCAAGAACAAGAAAATACGAACACATAACTCCAGTTCTTAAATCCTTACACTGGCTCCCCATTAAGTTTAGGGCAGATTTCAAAATCCTCCTTTTAACATATAAAGTATTAAATGGCCAAGATCCGGTTTACTTATCTGAACATATCATGATTTACAAACCAGAGCGCACATTAAGATCTCAAGATGCCGGTTTGCTTATGAGTCCAAGGATTAATAAAATAACAGTGGGAGGCAGAGCTTTTAGTTACAGGGCCCCTAAACTGTGAAATGGTCTGCCTGCTACTATAAGAGATGCCCCTTCGGTCTCAGCTTTTCAATCCCGGCTGAAGACTCACTACTTCAGTTTAGCATATCCTGACTAGAGCTTTCTGATTAACTGTACAGACTGCATCTCTGTTGTTAGTCATTAGCACTAAAACATAAGTAACATGATAGTTATAATTTGTTACTAACCCTCACCTATTCTGTTTCTCTTCTCTGTACTCAAATGTGGCACTTGGTGCCACGGCCCACCTGCCAAGTTGTTTTGCCTGCCTAAGGTAAAGTCATCCCTGATGGAGGATCGCAAGAATCGTGGGGTAGAGGGGTCCTTTCATCGGATTGGCTGGCCCAGCGCTGTTTCAGCTGTGGAATGGCCAAATGGGGGAGGCAGCTTGATGGCTGAGGTCTCCAGGACTCTAAACAAATCCAAATCATATTATGTGATATAATCTACTGTTAAATTCTGGTCCGTACTTGTAAAATTTTTATTTTTATACTGTATTAAGGATTTGTTCTGTTCTGTGTATTGTATTGTATTGTATTGTATTGACCCCCTTCTTTTTGATACCCACTGCACGGCCAACCTACCTGGAAAGGGGTCTCTTTTTGAACTGCCTTTCCCAAGGTTACTTCCTTTTTTCCCTACAAGGGTTTTTTTTGGGAGTTTTTCCTTGTCTTCTTAGAGAGTCAAGTCTGGGAGGCTGTCAAGAGGCAGGGCCTGTTAAAGCCCATTGCGGCACTTCTTGTGAAATTTTGGGCTATACAAAAATAAATTGTATTGTACTGTATTGTATTATAAGAAAAAAATCTTTATCTGTGAGTTACGAATCAGTGAACACTGTGTTAATGTGGTTCAATGCAAAATGATTTTTTAACAGTAAAATGTAATATATCCTATATTGTACAATATTAACTAATTATCTCTTGTAACAGCGTTTTTTGTTTTTTTTTTAAATTTTGTTTGTTACTATATCCAGTGTTGTTATTGGGACCCAGCTGGCCATTTTTCGCATAGTAATTTTATATTCCAGTAAGGTAACTGGTTGAATTAAAACCTTCTTAAATAGTGCAGTGCATGAAGGGATGCATTTTATCACACAGTAGTATGTGGTCCATCTGGCAATAGGCACCTGCATTGAAACACCGGGAAAAAAGCAGCTGCTGTGCACTTATGATGTGCAGTACTACACATTTATAAGCATGCAGCTGTGCAATGTAAAAGTACTTTAAATCTTTTATTTTGAAGTAAGCCGTTTTTATATATCATAAAATATAGGATATGGATACTAATGTAATTAGTTATATGATTCCCCTAACAATTTCTGTCCCATAGTGCCATTTCGACCTACAGTACACGATGGGACTCCACTGTGGAAACCAGGGTATGGTGAGCTACTTATATAGGTGGTGGGTACTTCTTGCTTCATACTGAATGCTGCTATGATAAGTGCTGGCTAATTATGGGTCTGTAATGGAATAAATGGGTTTTAAAAAAAGCAAGGACGAGTTTTTTTTCCTTGAACACCTACAGTGCTTGATGCCCTTAAATGAAATTTAAAATCTTCTGCTTTTAAGCTGCCTTAGAAAAGTGTTCTCCTATGTTTATCTTGTTTTATGTCCATACAATTTAAGAATTATTTTCAAGGTTATGTGGCAGGCAAAAGGTTGCTAAGTCTACGGTTACCACAAAGGTGGCTCAGGGTAGGGACAGGGCCGGCTTTGTATATTAGTATGGAAAAATAGCTACCTGTTATGCATGGTACCTCAGAGAAAATGAAAGTATGGTCATCTAGATGGAAAATTGTAATGTTACTTTAGAATACTAGAGAGCAGGCAACACAACAGTGTGACACCCCGTGTAGTGGGAATTGGGGACACCAGCCTACACTCTAGGTGTCTAGTTTGCGGGACCGAGCGTGACCAGGATGATGATGTAACACAGGGAGACACAAACACAAAAGGGTTGGATTTTTGCAAAAATAAAGTGAGGTTTTATTTACAGGTGCACTTAAAGAAAAACCAAAATAACATCCTGCGGAAAATATATATCAATACACAGTCCAATACCGCAAAGGACACACAAAACAGTTATAAAATGGAGCTGAAAAATGATGACTATTTACAGTGCTGACTGAAAGTCCCAAACAAAAAAGAAAAATGCACACAAATCGATGAAACCCATATATGCATAAAAATCTAAAATAAAGCTGTCTTTCTCCACAGTAATCCAAGTAAGGAAGTGGCTCCTGTAAACAGTGTATAACATAGGGTTTACCAAAACAAGAATATTCAAAATATAGAAAAAGAAAAAGTGTACATATAAAAATAAACAGTACACCATTAACCACAACCCAATAAATACTTCCACCAAAACTATCCATTTTCCAACCTGCTGAATCCAAACACAGGGTCACAGGGGTCTGCTGGAGCCAATCCCAGCCAACACAGGGCACAAGGCAGGAACTAATCCCGGGCAGGGTGCCAACCCAGAGCAGGACACACACAAACACACCCACACACCAAGCACACACTAGGGCCAATTTAGAATCGCCAATCCACCTAACCTGCATGTCTTTGGACTGTGGGAGGAAACTGGAGCGCCCGGAGGAAACCCACGCAGACCATGCAAACTCCACGCAGGGAGGACCTGGGAGGCGAACCCAGGTCCCCAGGTCTCCCAACTGCGAGGCAGCAGCGCTACCCACTGCGCCACCTTGCCGCCCCCACCAAAACTAATCCATAGATATTTATACAAGAAAAAAAAATATTTACAATAATCAAGACACAAGCCGCAGTGCTTGGTAAACTCGAGACAATGTTCTACCAAGTATCTCTAGCCAGAACCATCTAGCCAGAAGACCTCCTCTAGAGGCCGGAAATTCCTTTTTTGTATTTGACGCCATTGTGCCGATCAAATGTGCCGACCAATTAAACTGCTAAACGTCATCCCTCCACGGGCACGCGATGACGTGTATGCGTCTACAAAGAGTGGCGTCTCCTGCCACGAAAAATTCCTATAAAAATGTGAGCAGCGAGTGCATATGCACATAGATACGCCGGCCTTTGAGACAGATGTTGAGCTTCTCCCAAAAGTGAAAGTAAGCCCTTTTTTTTTCCTTCCCTTCACCGAGCTACTGCTCAGATAATTGCTAATACAGGATCCCTTTTCTAAGCCACGGCAAGACGGTACTAATATGCTTCGCACTTTCTCTTCTTCCAGCGCCGCGTTGTGAGGTCGCGGGAAGCACACGCATGAGTGGGAGACAGACTACGTCATCCCGGCAATGGCAGAGCCATCTTTCCTCTCTCACACGAAACCCGCCGCGACCCTCCCCAGAAGCCACTCATATTGTCAGCAAAGACATCCCTCTGTACTTTGTAAATGGACAAAAAGACAAGCTTTTATTCCTTTATACTTTTTGTCCTTTTTTTCCTAAAACTACTGCCACTCTTTTAACACTGCAGAGGACACAAAACTAACTTTGTTTAATTGCTGGTAATGCCAGTAAGGCACATTACACAAACAGGTTGCATGTGAAGGAATTTTTGTCTCGCTCCAGGGCCGTGAATTTAAAAGTGAATATGAATTTCATCTGTCTTACATTTTATTTCTTTACTATATCACTATTTCTTTACTTTATCATACTACTAGAACTCATTCTCAAAGAACCTTGACAAAGTTTTCACAATTGCTCATTGGTACAGTGATTTGTTGGTTTTGCCAAAAATTTTATTGTTGTTTCTTGCGAAATTTTAGTTCTATAATTGCTCCCATTGCTAGTCATAGATAGACAGGTAGACACAGTATAGACTGAACACCCACCAGTATAAAGGAGCTGTAGTATTGTTTCTTGACACACTTCTGCAGAATAATTTGTTGTCTGAAAGTACTCAGTATTGGTGTAAGAAAGGATGTGCAGATTTTTTCATAATGATACACAGTTTTGTTTTAATTCTCTGATTTGTTACTACCATCAGGGGGTCCAGAGTGTGCACCATAACTGAGCCTGCCCTTTTAAATAGCTTGTTGATTCAATGGGCCTGTCTTAAAGTGATGTTACTGGCCCAGCACACCAGAGCATAGTAAAATCACACTGACCATCTCAGAGTTGTAGATGATGTGAAGGACCCACATTACAGGAACGTAGCTTCCTAGAAAAAATAAGCCTGCACTACATCCACTCCCTGAACACTGTAGTGCACTGAAAGTCAATAACAAGTTCCTTGTTTTTGCTGATGCTAAGTTGCAGACAATTCTTTGTATACCAAGAAACATTTTCCACCCATTGATATAACCCATAAGTTTCTGCAAGTGACATGATCTGCTGTTCTATTTATTGTCTGAGTTATACGGAGTAAAGAGAAAAGGAGACAGGACTGTTCATTGTTGGGCTCCATTGTTGCTCACATCTATGTCATTAACATTTTAATAGAATATGTCCAGCTTGTTATTTCATTGAGTGAAACATGACAATTGCTAGAAGTATGTCACTGTTTCTTCCAAAGTCACATGGTTGAAGTCACCACATATTATAACTGCAGGATTAGAAAGAGTCATCATTAAAGTGATGGTGACAGAATGAATCATTTATGTTGCTGTGTCCCCATTTGCAGAGGGAGAGATATAAACATTAATAAGGAAAATAATGAGGATGAATTCAACAGACAGAACTTCAATGGCAGAATTACAAACTGTTATTTTAAATGAAATATGCTCCCTTTTACGCCTTTCCTCATTCAAATAGATGATCAGTCCCCATCCTGTCTTTTTTCCATACCACAATGGATCTCTATCTGCTCAAATAAGATGAAATTTGTCTATCATTAAAATAATATCGGGCATATCTGGTTTATGCCAGCTCAGATAAACACAAAAAGCCACTGTACCTGTATGCGCCATGACCTCCTATAAGAGCAGGGAGTGCATCCATCTTATTTGACAGTGATCAAACATTTCCCATTATAATGGATGGCAGACCAGTCCTAAATCCTTTTCACGCTAATTTTATTCTCCTGCTAGCATGTCAAGTTCTGTCTTTGCATAAACAGTTCTTGCAGTACAGTGAAACTGAGCTGATTAGGTTTTTGTGATCACAGTGCAAGCAGGTATCTAAACAGGTATCTAAAACACTAAAATCTAGGTTTGTCTCTGTCCCTGTCTTGAATGACCCTGGAAACACTTGGCGCATCCAGTGTTCATGTAAGGGCTATTCTGTTTCAGTATTTTCATTTTATTACAAGTTACATTTGTGTGCATATTTTTCAAAGAGGCTCTCTACATCTGAGGAGCATTAGGCAATTGGGGATCAAGAAATGTTGGTTATTGATTAGCCCTACAAGATTTGAATCACTGGTTAGAAGGGGTGGCTCATCAATTCACTATATTCAGATAACATAGTTTTTTAATCAGTTTAATTTTGTGATTTTTTTTTTATAAAACTTGGGAGGACAATTTGAAAACTGATGCTCTTTCAAAGCTGATCAAACCTGATGACTTTATGTCTGAACCAGAGACCATTACTTTGCTAAACAAATTATTAGAAGTAATAACTGTTGAATTATCTGACTGGCTTCAGGAATTGCTTCAATCTTCATGGGTCCCAACCCAAACCTCCGCCTGAGCTTTCTAAAGGAAAACTGTTTTTACCTTACCAGATTTTAGGAAAGGTTTAGGAATGGTGTGATTCTTCGTCTCTCTTAAGACATCATGGAATTAGCAAATACCTTGAATTTATATATATATATATATATATATATATATATATATATATATATATATATATATATATATATATATTATATATATAATATATTTGGTGTCAGTGTATATAGATGTAAGAGCTTGCAAAGTTTCTTGTTATTCAAAACTTTGCTCTAGTCGTTGGTAAGGATCACTTTAATCAACTGCTTGGCCTCCACATCTTTGGGGAGACATGCCAGAAAATATTATTACTGACTTGCCTTTGTCTTAGGCTCATACAGTAATTTTGGTGATTGGCAAATGGCTGGGCGGTCTCATGGTCTGGAACCCCTGCAGATTTTTTTTTTTCCTCCAGCCATCTGGAGTTTGTTTTGTTTTTTCTGTCCTCCCTGGCCATCGGACCTTACTCTTATTCTATGTTAATTAGTGTTGTCTTATTTTAATTCTTACTTTGTCTTTTTTTCTCTTTTCTTCATCATGTAAAGCACTTTGAGCTACATTATTTGTATGAAAATGTGCTATATAAATAAATGTTGTTGTTGTTATAAGAGTACCCATTTAGTCCTTCTGAAATCCCTTCCATCTGCTAAACAATTGGTTGAATTTACATAGTTACATAGATTGCCAAAATGAATCCCTTATGATTAGGTAACCCAATTCATTTTTTTTAATTTTGGAGAGGATTTTGTAAAAAGGAAGTCATTCAAGTTTCAAAATTAAGATTTAAAGTGATAGAGCACTTTTGGGAAAAAACACACTTCATCACTAAAAACACCTTGTAAATATATTAGAATAAGGGTTAAAATTAAACATATTTAGCCATTTGGGATAAGCTTTTATTAAACAGGGTTCTTGTGCATTTATTTTAGAAGAAGAGTTTATTTCATTTTTTTTTCCTTTGACTCCTTCGAGAACCTTAATAAGTAAAGGGATATTCCGGGCTGCATCACTTGGCGCTTGTTTGTTTTTTATCAGAATGTAATTTCATCAAAATATGTTTTAAGAAAAATAATTTGCAAAGAAAAAAAGTAGTTGCAGCAATTACAAGTAATACATTTAAACATTTTATGACGTATTTTGTAGTATTTTGCCAAATACTAAATGTGAACATCATAACATACTG
Organism: Erpetoichthys calabaricus; assembly: GCF_900747795.2. Lineage (NCBI taxonomy): Eukaryota > Metazoa > Chordata > Cladistia > Polypteriformes > Polypteridae > Erpetoichthys > Erpetoichthys calabaricus. The sequence goes on from NC_041397.2 coordinate 151,192,064, forward strand.
TAATTAACACTAGAATTACCAAAGCTTACGAAAAAACTCGTAAATCTGGCCCACCTTAAATCCACTTGCACCTCTCCATCAGTGTCTTTTGTCTTGTAAATGTGTCAGTAAGCAAAAGCAGCAATCAGCCTACTATCCCATCCTCCCACCGCCACAGAAACGGCAAAAATTGCTCTCCCAGCTCAAGCCTTGTTTATCAGGGAGTGAAGTAGTACCTAGAGCTGTATAGGCTAAAAAAATACATAGTTATTTGGAACACATGCTATTCATGTGTGTCTACAAAGATCTATGTAAGTGTAAGATGATGGGAAATACAAGAAATGTTGAATACATATCTAAAAGACAAACATTTTCCATGTTTTAGTACTAACGACAAAATGTAGCCATGAAGTGTATAATGTGTGAAGACTGAAGTCCAAATATCAAATAAGGACTTTCACAAAAGGTAAAAATATAACAGAACAAGTGCGCTTTTCTTCAAGACTATAACCGAAGATAAAGAAATCGGGTTAATGTGGATTGTTGTATCGACTTCTTTGGTAGTACAGCGGTAAGAATTGCTATCTCCTATCCAAAGGGTTGCAGGTTCAAGCCTCCCTGTGTCTCACAATAAACGTTTTGAGTAGTGAGCTGCATTTATTGTTACTATTATACAATAAATAAATACATTTGATTTGAGTCTGGACGGCACGGTGGCGCAGTGGGTAGCGCTGCTGCCTCGCAGTTGGGAGACCTGGGATTTAAGGTAGACTGGATTTACGAGTTTTTTCGTAAGCTTTGGAAATTCTACTGTTAATATAGGTTGCTACTTGTTTTTGTAGTGACCATAATGGCTTTATAATTAATGTAAATACAGTGGTACCTCAGTATATGTCCTTAATCCGTTCCAGATCCTTGGACTTATACCAAAACAGGACTTATACCAAAAAAATGTTCCCATAAGAAATAAAGGGAAAATGATTAATCCGTTCCCATGAAAAAAAATCCTATTGTTATTGGCATATTATACATTGATGGGGTTGAATAAAATAATTTAAACACTGCTTAATTCTAAAATACATAAATACAAAAGCAGTTAAATGAAATAAATGAAAATTTAACCTCCCTTTACCTTGCTGAGAAGAGTCGAGTGCCTACTAGGATGGTGCTGAGAAGGGAGGAGGAGGAGTTGTTATTGTTTGGAAGGAGAGTCCCTTTTCAATAAAACTTCAGGAATCTGAAATTCTGGTGTTTTTTCTCTTTCTCTTTTCTGTCTCTTTTTCCTACTTGGACCTGGTTGAGGCTCACCAGGTTTGACTTTTACTAAAAATCTGTCCAAAGAACTTTGCTTCTGCCTTCTCCTCAGGATGTTTCGGAAATGTGACATTGTCTGGTCATTCCAGACAATGCTATTACGGCTTGTTTGGGCTTTGTTGGGGTGGTACTTCTCTGCAAAGTTTTTGACATCCATCCATTTGGCAAAGATTTCCATGATTAATGAAGTAGGGGCTTCCTCTATCTTCTTCTCCTTCTCCTAGCCTGAAGAGAGTGCATCCATCTTAGTCTTGTGCTCCTCCTTCTCAAGTTCCTGCAGCTCCTCAATGGTCAGTGGTCTTCCCCGTGCCCCTCCACTAACTCCTCCACATCACCATTACTCACATCCAGACCCATGGACTTGCCCAGAGAGACAATATCCTCCACTATAGGCACAGCCTCAAAGTCCCTTTCAGTCACTGCTTCTGGCTACAAATTACTCCAAGCAGAGTTCATTGTTCTGTTGATACCATTGATCACAATATTCTTAGAAATCGCCTTAGTCAGTGGGTGGGCCTCTCTGGCAGTGTCTTAAATTGGTTTGAATCCTACCTGGCAGGTAGAAAATTCTTTGTTAGTTGTGGTAATTATACTTCAAAGACACATGATATTTTATATGGTGTTCCACAAGGCTCTATCCTGGGTCTGCTGCTCTTTTCGATCTACTTGCTTCCGTTCGGTCAGATTATCTCGGGGCATAACGTGAGCTACCACAGCTATGCTGATGACACGCAGCTGTATTTATCAATAGCACCTGATGATCCCGACTCTGTTATTTCACTAACACAATGTCTGTCTTGTGTTTCTGAGTGGATGAGCAGTGATTTTCTCAAGCTAAATAAAGAGAAAACTGAAATTTTAGTGATTGGCAATAATGGATATAATGAGGTTATTAGAAATAAACTTGATGTATTAGGATTAAAAGTCAAGACGGAGGTAAAGAATTTAGGGGTAACTGTTGACTGTGACCTGAATTTTAAATCGCATATTAAACAGATCACTAGAACAGCATTTTTTTCACTTAAGAAATATAGCAAGAGTTAGACCTCTTATATCATTGAAAGATGCTGAGAAATTAGTTCACGCTTTTGATTTCAGTCGACTAGATTACTAGTGTTGTTTGTCCGTCGAATCGGCAAGGACCATTTAGTCATCTGGTTAAGGGTGGGGTGGGTCTGGGTGGGTGCATAGGTGGCTTACTAGTCCGATGCGTGCTCAGAATAGTCTCTGGCAATGCGGACAGGGAATGGTTGTGGCAGACGGCGGTCTAATGCTGTTTTTTCTGGCTTGTCTGCGTTGTTCAGCTGCCGCGGTCCTGCTGGTTTCATAAGATTGAGCCCCCTTCTTGACAGCTGATCTCCATTTGTCCTGAGCTGTCTGTTCCCATTTAGTAGGATTGATGTTGAAGGCTTTCAGGGCTGCTTTGAGTGTGTCCTTATAGCGCTTACGTTGACCTCCTTGGGAGTGCTTGCCTTGCGTGAGTTCACCGAAGAACAGCTTTTTAGGAAGCCGATTGTCACCCATACGAGCTACGTGTCCTGCCCATCGGAGTTGAGACTGCATCAAGGTGGTAAAGATGCTGGGTAGGTCTGCTCTGGCAAGAACCTCCGTGTCAGGCACTTTGTCTTGCCACTTGATGCCGAGAAGCTTTCTGAGGCAGGTTGTGTGAAAGTGGTTTAATTTCTTGGCGTGACGCTGGTATACTGTCCACATTTCACATCCGTAGAGCAATGTAGAGAGGACTGCTGCGCGATACACCTTGATCTTGGTTTCTTGTCTGATACCTCTCCTGTCCCACACGGTGCTGCGGAGTCTGCCAAATGTTGCACTCGCTTTTGCCAGTCTGGCATTCGTTTCGTCGTCCATGATGACAGTTCTGGAAAGGGTGCTGCCCAAGTAGGTGAATTTGTCCACCATGTTTAGACGCTGCCCGCTGATGGTGATGGTGGGTTCCACGTAGGGCTTCCTGGGGGCTGGTTGATACATCACTTCAGTTTTCTTTGTGTTGATTGTGAGACCAAAGTTGTTGCAGGCCTCGACAAAGATATCAACGCTGTGCTGCATGTCGGCTTCTGAGGCAGCGTTGAGGGTGCAGTCAGCCGCGAACAGAAGCTCGTTGATGATGTTACATTTGACCTTGGTTTTCTCTTGAAGCTTCCTAAGGTTAAAGACTGATCCATCGGTACGGAAACGGATTGGCAAGCCCGTAGTGGAGTCCTTGAACGTGTCAGACAGCATTGCAGAATACATGATACTGAAGAGTGTGGGGGCCAGGACACAGCCCTGCTTCACGCCGTTTGTGACAGGGAATGCTTGAGATGACTGACCGTTGTCCTGGATTCGGGCGAGCATGCCATCATGCAACTGTCGAATGATAGCAGTGAACTTGTCTGGGCATCCGTACTTCTTCTTGATTTTCCACAGGCCATCTCTGCTGACCGTGTCGAAAGCCTTGGTCAGGTCAATAAATGTAGAATATAGGTCTGTATTTTGTTCCTGGCATTTCTCTTCGAGCTGCCTGACAGCAAACACCATGTCGGTAGTCCCACGCTCTTTGCGGAAACCGCAGTGACTCTCGGGTAGGAGACCTTGCTCAAGATGTGCATTCAGGCGGTTCAGTAGGACTCGGGCCAATATCTTGCCTGCGATGGACAGTAGTGAAATTCCGTGGTGGTTGTCACAGGCCTGGCGGTTTCCTTTGCATTTATACAGGTGGATAATGGAAGCATCTTTGAGGTCCTGTGGTACAGTTTCGGTCTGCCAGATGATCTGGATTAGACACAACAGCTTATCCGTCAGCACCGGTCCACCCTCTTTGTAGATTTCGACAGGAATCATATCGGAGTCAGGTGCTTTACCACTGGACATCTGGCGGATGGCTGTCTGTATCTCGTCCAACGTTGGAACAGCGTCCAGTGCCTTGTTCGCTGGAACCAGGGGCAGTCTTTCAATGGATTCATCGTTGATGACGGAAGGCGTATTCAACACACTAGCAAAGTGTTCCGCCCATCTTTCTAAGATTTTTTCCTTGTCTGTGATGAGTGTAGTGCCGTCTGCACTGAGGACAGGGGAAGAGCCTGAGGTGGTAGGGCCATAGATTTCTCTCAGGCTTCTGTAGAAGTTCTTCATGTCTTTCCTGTCTGCAAAGCCCTGAATCTCATCAGCTTTCACACTCAGCCAGGAGCCTTGCATCCGGCGCAGTTGCAGCTGGACGTTGCTGCGGATGCTTCTCAGTGCGACTTTCTTTGCTGTTGACGTTGGATCGTCATGTAGCGCCTTCTATGCCCGGCATTTTTGCTGAAGTAGCAGTTGGATCGCTGTATTGTTTTCATCAAACCAGTCCTTGTGTTTCCTGGTAGAGGGTCCAAGGTGCTCAGCGGCTGTGCTATACACCGTCTCATGAAGTGTGGTCCACGCCATCTCCGTGTCCTGGTTGTCCAGTGTGATGGAAGCAAGGCGTTCATCCAGGGTGTCAACAAAGGTCTGTCTGACATCGGGGATCTTCAGCTTGCTAATGTTAAGGCGTTTCGGAGCTTTAGTGGCTTGAGGTCTTCTCTTAGGTTGGATGTGGATTTTCATCTTTGAGACGATGAGGCGGTGATCCGTCCAGCATTCTGCTCCGAACATGGCCTTAGTCACCTTCACGTCCTGTCGGTCCTTGTTTTTGACGATGACGTAGTCGATTAGATGCCAGTATTTTGAGCGGGGGTGCATCCAGGATGTCTTGTTGCGTGTGGGGAGGTTGAAGACTGTGTTTGTTATTAGAAGGCCATGTTTAACACAGGTCTGAAGGAGCAGCAGGCCATTGCTGATGCACTTTCCAACCCCATGCATCCCCATCACACCTTCCCAGGGGGTGTTGTCACTGCCGACACGTGCATTAAAGTCTCTGAGAATGGTGAGTTTGTCAGCAGTAGGAGTGGGAAGATGACGATGTTCAGGTCTTCGTAAAACTTGTCTATGGTTTCTTCTGGGTTTGTCATGGTGGGTGCATACGCGCTGACAATGGTGGCAGACTTCGTTCCATGGATGAGGGGGAGTTTCATCGTCATGAGACGATCATTGATTCCTTTCGGGGAACTGGAGAGTTTGCTCGCAAGAGAGGTTTTGATAGCAAAGCCAACTCCAGCTTCTCGCCTTGAGTCGGGGTCATGTCCGCCCCAGTAGAATGAGTAGCCAGCAAGCCTTTCTGTAAGTTCTCCTTCACCAGAGAGTCTGGTTTCACTGAGGGCGGCGATGTCTATGTTGTATCTGGCACGTTCGTGGGCAATGAGTGCCGTGCGTCGTTGGGGTCGGTCTGTGTTATCCCTGTCAAGCAGGGTGCGGACGTTCCATGTGGCAAGTTTTAGTGAAATAGATTTTGTTTTTGAATTTCGACCGCATAGTTGGGTCCCCGCCGACCGCGGCTAGCCGGCCAGGGTGGAAAGGAGCAGGCAATGTTTGGGGCACCTTTTCTAGCCCCTTCCTCATGCATGGAGGTGAGCAGTGCTGTCCTGAATAGGGCTGCTCAGACACTCAGGTGGCTGCCGAACTCCACTTCTGCTCCAGTAAGTGAAGAGCGACCCTATGGCCTGAGTCGCCTGTGTGCAGGCTTGCGGCTACGACTTCCAGTGCACCACACCTGTCACTTCGTCGCTTACCCGTCACCACAGGGCTTGAAAGATGATGTGAGATTGATGACTGATGATTGATGACTTGCGCGGCTGACTTTGTTTATAGTGAGGAAGAATTGCGCAGCGTCGACCTCACTCTCTAGTCCGGGACCACCTGTGTCCAGTGGCAAGACCAAGTCATGACGACCGGAGATGCATACGGATGCAGTGGATGACCAAGATGTTCCACGTGCCTCATCTTGCTCTGTGCACTCCACGGTGCATTGCTGTAATCGCCTTCACCTCCGTTGGACCTAGATGGTCTCTTCCGCAGGTTCCGCCGATGTCCAGACTTCGCATGAATAGGTAGGCAGACCTAGTTCACCGAGGGTTTGGGCCCATCGGCTACCCTCACCTGGTTTAGCCGGCCAGTGGAAGCCGTTGTCCGGGGTATGGCCGCTGTTGCATGCTAACAGCTGCGGGGAGACACAGGTGAGAGCTGAGTGACAGGTGAGGACCAAAGCGGACGAACTGCTCCTGGGAGCACCACGTGTTCCCCCATCTGAGGTACTACCTCTTCCTGTACACTCCATTATACCCCAAATTACTGTAATGCACTACTCTCAGGACTACCCAAAAAAGACATAAATCGATTGCAACTAGTGCAGAATGCAGCTGCTAGAATCCTAACTAGGAAAAGAAAATCCGAGCACATTTCTCCAGTTTTGATGTCACTACACTGGTTACCTGCGTCATTCAGAATTGACTTTAAAATACTGCTTATGGTTTACAAAGCCTTAAATAATTTCGCTCCAACTTATATATCAGAATGTCTGACATCTTATATTCCAAATCGTAACCTTAGATCTTCAAATGAGTGTCTGCTTAGAATTCCAAGAGCTAAACTTAAAAGAAGAGGTGAGACGGCCTTCTGCTGTTATGCACCTAAAATCTGGAATCGCCCGCCAATAAGAATTCGCCAGGCTGATACGGTGGAGCACTTTAAAAAAACTGTAAAAAACACATTACTTTAACATGGCTTTCTCATAACTTCATTTTAATTTAATCCTGATGCTCTGCATATTCAATTAATTATCATTACTAGTCATGGTGACTCCAAAATCCGTACTAACCCCTACTCTCTCTTCTGTTCTTTTTCCGGGTTTCTGTGGTGGCGACCTGCGCCACCACCACCTAATCAAAGCACCATGATGTCCCTACATTGATGGATTAAAGGCCAGAAGTCCATGTGACCGTCATTATCATGTCCTTCCATGAGAACCCTGAATACAAAGAGGACTGTCATGGGCTGGGCGGTCTCATGGCCTGGAACCCCTGCAGATTTTATTTTTTCTCCAGCCGTCTGGAGTTTTTTTTGTTTTTTCTGTCCTCCTTGGCCATCGGACCTTACTTTTATTCTATGTTAATTAGTGTTCTCTTATTTTAATTCTTACTTTGTCTTTTTCTCTTTCTTAATCATGTAAAACACTTTGAGCTACATTATTTATATGAAAATGTGCTATATAAATAAATGTTCTTGTTGTTATTGTAGGAAACTTCCTGCCAGGCTTTGTCAATGAGAGTTATGCAATGAACGATAGTAAAGTGATCTTTCCAAAACTCTCTCAGGGTTAATTCCGTGTCAGAGGTCACTTCAAAGCACCTCTGGAATAGTGCTTTAGGGTAAAGTTTCTTGAAATTACTGATGACCTGCTGGTCCATGGGCTGAATGAGAGGAGTCTTGTCCATTATGAGGAGGGCCTTCAGAGGCAGGTTTTTCTCCTCTAAATAACTTTTTTCACTTGGCCCAAACACAACATTAAACCACTCGCTGAAATATTCTCTGGTTACCCAAACCTTGCTGTTTGCCCTCCACATCACAGGTAACTGAGTTTTCTGCACATTATGTTTCTTAAAGGCCCTCGGGTTTTCAGAGTGGTATCAGTAGAGGCTTCAGTTTGCAATCCCCACTTGCATTGCTACAGAACAAGAGAGTTAGCCTGTCCTTCATTGGCTTGTGCCCTGGCAATGCCTTCTCCTCTTGTGTAATATAGGTCCGGTTAGGCATTTTCTTCCAAAGCAGGCCTGTTTTGTCACAATTAAAAACTTGGTGGGGAACAAAACCCTCAGCCTCCACAAATTCCCCAAACTCTGTAACAAAATCATTGGCGGCATCTTTATCAGCACTGGCTCCCTCTCCATGCCTCACAACACTGTGAATGCCAGTCCTCTTCTTAAAATTATCAAACCAGCCATGGCTGGCTTTAAACACTTCACTTTCTTGGCTCATTTCTGCCTTGTTTTTCAAAAGATCGGCATGCATCAGTTTTGCCTTTTTGCAGATCATTGCTTCTGATACACTATTGCCATCACACAGTTTTTCTGTTATCCAGATCAAAAGCAATTTTTCAACGTGCTCTAATGTCCCTGATCTTTGTTTGGTAATCAATTTCACCCCCTTCGCAACGTTAGCCGATTTAATAACGTCTTTGTTTTTCACAATCGTAGATACCGTCGTTCTCGGCATACGGTATGCAGCAACTAAGTCCCGGATACGCCTGCCACCTTCATACTTTTCAACAATCTCTTTTTTCACCTCCATGGTGATCCTAACCGTTTTCTTCATTACTTGGCTCTTCTCATTAACTTTCTTACAACTCATGGTTAATTAATTTACTAAAAATGTACGTGAAAAAACACAATATCATGTGAAAATTCAGAGTTATAGCGCGGGTTGTTCACTGAATGCTAACAACTGGCGTACTGACGCTTGTGGGCAGTTGTGGCTTTGTCTCGAGAGAGTTAAACAATGATGCACAGTGCACGGTGTTCTAGCACGCGAGTCATATTCCAAACAAAGGTTGTATACCAAGCAAAATTTTTCGTGTCCAAACAGGACGTATACCAAGTTGGACTTATTCCAAAACGGACATATACCAAGGTACCACTATATACTGTAATAACTCAGGGGTGTGAGGGATGGAGAAATGGAATACACCTCTTTATGCCAATTGCTGGTGTGTGGCCCTAAAAAGAAACATTTGGCTTCTATAGCACCTGTTTCCACCAGCTGCGTTGTCCCTTTATGTGCTTATGCATGCCACCTGGCTCTGCCTCACACCACTCACCTGGGGCCAAAGGAAATCAGTATGCCACAGTATCACTTTTTTTGGTTCATGAGCAGAACCAAGGCCAGAGTCTACATAGGAGCCTTGTCAGTGACTGTACATCTGACATTTGAGCCTCAGCAGCCAGGGGGCATGATCGAAGTGCTCTCTAAGTGCTCTTTGTGCACTCTCTTTCTACACTGCAAAAAAAAAAATCCTTTTCAAAAAAAAATTTTTAAGCAGCTGATTACAATAGTACTTTTGAGTTTGCTCAGCATTTCATTGACAATCCTACAAATTACAAAATTTGAGTCCCCAAGATACAAACTACACTGTGCCAAACTGAAAAAACAAATTGGCTTAACTAAAAGTAACTCATACTAAAACAGTATTAAGCCCATGTAACATAAATTCTATAGCTGTGTCAATGTCACTTCTAATTGGTGTAACTAAACAATTTACGTTGAAAAAACTTCATGAAATATAGACAAACTTAAAGGTGTTTTTTCAACCAGTTAACATATTTATTTTCTGCAAACTCGAAAAACATATTGTAATTAGTTGCTTAAGAACTTTTAATATATTGTGAGGTTTCTGAACTCTAACCCAGCCACAGGGATGTACAAACCAGTGTGTTTCTTCGTGCCGGTCCTAAGCCCGGATTAATGGGGAGGGCTATGTCAGGAAGGGCATCTGGTGTAAAATTTTGCCAGATCAATATGCGGACAACAATAAAGATTTCCATACCAGATTGGTTGGGTCCCAGGTTAACAACGACCTCCACCAGTGCTGTTAGTCAACAGGGTGCTGGCGGAAATTGGGCTACTGTTGGCCGAAGAAAGAGAAGAGGAGGGGCGAGACGTGTCAGAAGGAAAGAGGAGAGAAGGAAGGTAAAGAGAGTGAAACTGAGGGTAGGAACTTTGAATGTTGGCAGTATGACTGTTAAGTGGAGAGAGTTATCTGATGGAGTTGGTATATTGTGCGTACAAGAGACTAAATAGGTGGGGACTAAGGCCAAGTGTTCTATAATGGTGTGGATGGGAGGAAAAATGGGGTAGGGGTTATTCTGAAGGAACAGTATGTCAAGAGTGTTTTGGAAGTGAAAAGAGTGTCAGGAAGAGTAATGATTATGGAGCTGGAAATTGTAGGTGTGATGAAGAATGTTGTTAGTGCATATTCCTCGCAACTTGGGTGTACGATTGATGAGAAAGAAGATTTCTGGAGTGAGTTGGATAAAGTGATGGACAGTGTACCCAAGGTACAGAAAGTGGTGATTGGAGTGGATGTCAATGGACATGTTGGTGAAGGGAACAGAGAAGATGAGGAGGTGATGGGTAGGTATGGCATCAAGGGGAGGAATGAAGAAGGTCAGAGGATAGTGGATTTTGCAAAAGGATGGGCCTGGCTGTTGTGAATACAGTATATATCTTAAGAAGAGGGAGGAATATAGGGTGACGTACAAGAGTAGAGGAAGATGCACACAGGTAGATTATATCCTATGCAGTAGAGTCAATCTGAAGGAGATTAAAGACTGCAAAGTGGTGGCAGGGGAAAGTGTAGTTAGACAGCATAGGATGGTGGTCTGTAGGATCATGCTGGAGATTGGGAAGAGGGGGATAGTGAGGGCAGAGCCAAGGATCAAATGGTGGAAGTAGAAAAAGAAAGAATGCAAGGTTAAGTTTAGGGAGGAGGTAAGACAGGCACTGGGTGGCAGTGAAGAGTTACTACTTCTGCTGTAGTTGAAGGTGGAATGGGGAAGTACAGGAGAGTATACAGAGGAGGAGCATGGCAAAGAAGTGAGATAGTCAGAGACATGCAGAATGTAGACAAGAGTACAAGGAGATAAGGCACTAAGTAAAGAGAGAGGTGGCGAAGGCTAAAGAAAAGGCATATGATGAGTTGTATGAGAGGTTGGACACTATGGACGGAGAACAGGACTTGTATCAATTGGCTAGACAGAGGCACCAAGTTGGGAAAGATGTGCAGCAGGTTAGGGTGATAAAAGATAAAGATGGAAATGGAGTCACAAGCGAAGAGAGTGTGTTGAGCAGATGGAAAAAGTACTTTTAGAGGCTGATCAATGAAGAGAACGAGAGAGAGAAGAGGTTGGATGATGTGGAGATAGTGAATCAGGAAGTGCAATGGATTAGCAAGGAGGAAGTAAGGACAGCTATGAAGAAGATGGAAAATGGAAAGGCCGTTGGTCCAGATGACATACCTATGGAAGCATGGAGGTATTTAGGAGAGATGGCAGTGGAGTTTTTAACCAGATTGTTTAATGGAATCTTGGAAAGTGAGAGGATGCCTGAGGCGTGGAGAAGAAGTGTACTGGTGCCGATGTTTAAGAATAAGGGGGATGTGCAGGACTGCAGTAACTAGAGGGGAATACAATTGATGAGCCACAGCATGAAGTTATGGGAAAGAGTAGTGGAAGCTAGGTTAAGAAGTGAGGTGATGATTAGTGAGCAGCAGTATGGTTTCATTCCAAGAAAGAGCACCACAGATGTGATGTTTGCTCTGAGGATGTTGATGGAGAAGTTTAGTGAGGGCCAGAAGGAGTTGCATTACGTCTTTATGGACATGAAGAAAGCATATGACAGGGTGCCTCGAGAGGAGCTGTGGTATTGTATGAAGAAGTCGGGAGTGGCAGAGAAGTATGTAAGAGTTGTACAGGATATGTACAAGGGAGGTGTAACAGTGGTAAGGTCTGCGGTAGGAGTGACGGATGCATTCAGCATGGAGGTGGGATTACATCAGTGATCAGCTCTGAGTCCTTTCTTATTTGCAATGGTGATGGACAGGTTGACAGATGAGATTTGACAGGAGTCCCCTTAGACTGTGATGTTTACTGATGACATTGTGATCTGTAGCGATAGTAGGGATCAGGTTGAGGAGACCCTGGAGAGGTGGAGATATGCTCTAGAGGGGCGAGGAAAGAAGGTCAGTAGGAACAAGACAGAGTACATGTGTGTGAATGTGAGCAAGGTCAGTGGAATGATGAGGATGCTGGGAGTAGAGTTGGTGAAGGTGAAGGTGGAGGAGTTTAAATACTTGGGATCAACATTACAGAGTAACAGAGAGGTGAAAAAGAGAGTGCAGACAGGGTGGAATGGGTGGAAAAGAGTGTCAGGAGTAATTTGTGACAGATGGTTATCAGCAAGAGTGAAAGGGAAGATCTACAGGATGGTAGTGAGACCAGCTTTGTTATATGGGCTGGAGATGGTGGCACTGACCACGAAGCAGGAGACAGAGCTGGAGGTGGCAGAGTTAAAGATGCTAAGATTTGCATTGGGTGTGACGAGAATGGACTGGATTAGAAAAGAGTACATTAGAGGCGAGATTGTGTTGGTTTGGACATGTATAGAGGAGAGATGCTGGGTATATTGGGAGAAGGATGCTAAAAATAGAGCTTCCAGGCAAGAGGAAAAGAGGAAAGCCTAAGAGAAGGTTTATGGATATGGTAAGAGAGGACATGCAGGTTATGGGTGTGACAGAGCAAGATGTAAAGGACAGGAAGATATGGAAGAAGATGATCCACTGTGGCAACCCCTAATGGCAGCAGCCAAAAGAAGATAAAGTGATGTTTCTCACCTCTTTTGGGACCCCAAACTCCCCCCCACATGCACGGGATGACATGTCGAAGAGTGTCCTGAAGCGCAATTGCCGCATCTGTAGAAAATTGCTTGTCTGTTGCCGGGCCAACCACAGGCTCACAGCGCTGCAGCGGAGTGCCGAGGAAGCATATCCGAGATGATCATGGTCGCACTATAAGTGTCATCATTAATGGGTGATGCAAGGAACATTATAAATGCCGGAAACAGTATTACTTGGCCAGATATTTCCTGCTACAATAAATAACCGTGCTGTTCCTGTTTCAAGCTAAAAAAGTTGGTTTTGCTAAAGTACTGAGACTCAGCCTCATGCTTTTTCGGTGTAAAACAGGTACTCGCACGTCACAAGTTGATTATGTAAAGGTGTTCTGATTGAAGTGAGTACAGCTTTAAAGCCATTAGAGCTTTGCATCAAGCCAGTAGTAGCAATGTGTTCAAAGGCAAGCAAGTGTTGTGCCACCAACTAACCATGTGCTACAGAAGCCAAAGAGAAATATGATAGTTTGTCAATAGCAATTTTGTTTATTAAATATAAATATGAATAAAGAACTGAAAATGATAAAGTCAGTTTCCATTTTTAAAAAGTTTTTGTTCATCCAAAATAATGAGGTAAAGATTTTAAGAAACTCTATTATTGGTCTCTGCAATGGCCTGTCACTTCACCAATCTGATTAATCAAGTTTGAGACTGTATAATGTGTAGTTTGTTTTATTTAATAGGCGAAAACAGAAAAAAATTAATTTCCAGGGTAAAATTAAAAATATCTTTTGGTGTGTAGCTTCTCTAATCAGCACAGGCCTGATCATCTTCATCTATCATGCCTTAAAATAAATGCTGATCATCAGAACTAAACTCTCTAGCCATCCTATTAATCTGTGAGTTCCAAGTACTATATTGGTTCATTTTATTTTATTTTTGTTTTAGGAATTGAGGGATCTGAATTGGACAAAAATACTACATTAAAGTCCTTTTCTGTACCAAATCAAATTGTGAAAATGAAAAACAAACAAAGATGGCAGAACCAACCATGCATAATTTTATTTGAAGAATATATGTACAGATGAATGTGATTCTCACCAACTTATCACCTTATTTGGCTTATCCATAACAAATGTTTTATCTGTCTTTTCTAATCTCCTTCAACAGAGTTTATCTCTGCACCTTGTGAGGACTTCAGATAGTTGGTGGAAGGATGGGGACTTCTGTTATTGGTGTATCAAGGGTGGCATCAGGTTGACTGCTGCAGGTTGTTGACATGTTAAGTCAAAGTATTGTTTCAGACATGTCACCAAATAATTTTAAGGCCAAATAACCTGTATAGCTGTTATGTTCATACATGCAAACATCAAGATTTTTTTTCTTTGAAGCCCTAAGATACAAGTACATTAAAGTAACACTCAACCTCTGGCACAAACTTCAACTGAATGAACCCCAGTTGGTGCTTATGAGTATCACTAAACCCATCAGAAAGCTCTCCTATGGTATTAGGAAAAGACTATGTTATGTAGTGAGTCTGCATGTACCTAGACTATATTTACTTTCTTGTTCAAGCTCCAGATATATTCATATCAAAAATTTACAATATGATTCCACTAGTTAACTTTGCCAAGGTACATTCAGTTTGGATCTGCCCTGATCATGCTAGCTGTCCAATGGTCATTACACTTAACCCACTTTTCTCTGTACTCCACATTGCAGCTTCATGTCATTTTGTAAGGTCAATTGTAATCACACTGATTGGGTCGGTTTGATAGATAGATAGATAGATAGATAGATAGATAGATAGATAGATAGATAGATAGATAGATAGATAGATAGATAGATAGATAGATAGATAGATAGATAGATAGATAGATAGATAGATAGATAGATACTTTATTAATCCTTCACAGGCAAGCAGCATAAATCTTAGAGTTTGGTCTGAGGCTGTCATGATTAGGGTTTATGTGAATTCAATTTGTATTTTCTAATGTCTTGACCACTATTTTTTAGGTTCTTCTATCACTGCCATTTTGAGAGACCTTATTATCCCGCATTGCTAAGGTGTGTCTTCTGGGGTCATGACCTACAGGGTAATTGGTTTCAGTGAGATAGAAGATCATCTGTGGGTTCATTATCCCATCTGCAAATGCAAACATCCTAAAAAAAATACTTAAATCTTTTATTATTGTGCTTCACATAAGTTTGGCTTGGTTTTAAGTCTTTACTTTTTTTTTTTTTTACTTTGATTCTTATTTCTCATTAGGACTCTGTAGCTAGGCTTATTTTTATTTGTTTTGATTTCATTTTTATGTGCTTCTCCTGGTTTATCGCAGTAAATAAATCACCTGTCTGTTTCTTGGCAGGGCAATGGGCAGCTCCTGATATTGTAGTTGAGGACAAATATAACTTGGTTTTAACTATCATCAGAATCAGTTTTAGAGTATTCTTTGGCCTCCTTCCTGTCGAAAAGTGCAGAGTTCCTGGCAGTGCATTTTCAGTGAATCTTCTCTGATGTAAGAATCACAATTTTACAAGATGAAAGTACAGAATAATTGAATTATTTTATGGCTGTTTCCTGAGAAATTAGTAATAGAGAGTTTTTTTCATGCGATTTAAGGAGTGAATTTTGTCATTGCAGGCATTAAGACTTTTTGATTAACTCATTCAGTTTTATAGTTCCCAGTATCTATGCTTAGTATACGAAGTTCGTAAACATTTCAACCCACTGTAGCCATTATGAATAAAGCTATAGGTAGTTAAATTATAGGCATGTCTGTGTCTTAGTTTTTTTTTTTTACTAAAAATTGTACAGGTATATATATTTCCGCACATCAACTGAATTGTTTATAAACAGCTACGAATCAGAATTACATGTAGTGGTAAGCCTTGAGTCATTGTTAAAGAAATGGTAATTTGCAGTCATTAGGGGTTATATGAAAGGATCCTTTAAAAAATGAAAGGTCACATTCATGTATAAGGAGTGAATATTTTGAGAAAAAGAGTGCCTGATTTATTTAAGTATGATACTTATTATACAAAAAAATAGCCAACATCAATGACATGCCTCAAGGACTATTACATTAAATAAATAAAAAAAAATTAAAAATACATATATGTAAATATGTCAAACACATTCAGGAAATAAGTATGGAATATTGGTTTTAACCATTAAATGATGACTTTTAAAGATCTCATATGATATAAAAATTATGTGTATGCCTAGGGCTCTTTTTTGCAATGTACAATGATAAAGAATGAATGAATGTTTGTATAGGAGATCTTTTAATGTATTTATAGAAAATACTTCTTAGATACTTCACCAATATGTTGGTTTTAAAACAAATGCATAATTCAACAATGTATATTCAAATGATTTTTACATAATGTTGAATATTTTATTAATTAAACATGAATGCAATGGAAAAATTATGGTGTAGTATCTGCAGATACAGACTGCCAAGGAAGAGTAAAACTATAAACATTTCTTTGTAATCTAAAACAAAATAAAATTTTAAAGATAATTTGAAGCAAAACAAAAACATGACAACTAGATTTAACCTGAATTTGAAAGCTAGAGCCAAGTGCAGCATTCAATATATCGAATGGCAGTATCTAACCTAGATCCCAATTAATTCTCATTAAGTGGTAAGGTTAGCAGACAGCATGAATCAAGAAAAACAGCTTGCATTCACTGTGATGAATCGTACCATGAATAATTAAAAACGGGAAAACACAAAAAGCATATATAATTCACAACATGCTGCAGTATAAGCATTCTTATGAGTTGTGCAATGAAAAAAAGAAAAGTTACAAATTCATCACTGCACCATGTATAAATGAAGAGTAATCTAAATATTGTTTTAACTGTTTTATTTTTTGTCTTCTTTGTGTATTCAAAATTTGTGGAGCTTTTTTATATCTGTCTTAAACAGTAAATGTTTCTTTTTTGAGACTTATATTGCCTATACAACACAGTAAAAAGGAAATGAGTCACATTTGTTTGTCTTGATGAGGGTGAAGGTGGCTATAAGCTCAGCGGGCAATCCCAGGCCACCCTATCCCTGGCTATAGTCTCCAATTGTCTAGGAAGTTCCAGGTGGTCCCAGGTCAGTGGAAAGATTTATCCACTCCAGCATGTCCTGTAACTCCACATTGTGAGAAAAGCCTAGGGGAAGCACCCACTGGAAATCGTCAACCACCCAAACCAAGATAACTGGAGAAGCACTGGTTCTACTCTGACATCTACCTGGATTATCAGCTTTCTAGTTATGACATGGAACTGAGCTGAGTGCACTCTAACTTTTTTAAATTGTTTGTACCTTATATTTCAAGAAAGCATGAGACTATACATAAGAATAGGGATATAGCTTGACTGCTAAACTGAATGCTTTGTTTAGGAAGTAAGCTCATATCTACTACCATACAATTCTTGGAAAAACTCCTATGGCTTCTACTTCACTCATCCACTCTCCCCCAGGAGCAGAAAACAAGTCATTCATTTATGTGAATGGGCCTTGATCGCAGAGTTTGAGGTTCTATCTCTCATCCAGTCCCTGCTGTAAACTGCTAATGTACACTGGAGATTACATTGTGATTCAAATCAATTAGATTTTTTTTAGCACTCTTTACACAGTACATGCTCAGATAGAACAAAATTCCAGATACAATACAATGAAAGTAATAATTAAATCATACCTAATTTACATGTATGAACACAAAAATTAGCTTTGAATTGCATTAAAGTTGAGCTATTTCAATTTGATTAACATAAGCAAATTGTGACAAAGATATGACATTTTGACAGTTGTTGAGAGGACTTCAGTCATCAGCAGTTCCAGAGAAAATAAACCTCTGTGAAGTCCATAGTCAATCTTGTTAAACCATTCTGACGACTTAGGCCACCTGGTCAAAAACAGCAACACTCTGGGCTTTCCACAAAAATATAAGCACAACAAGATAATTATAATTCAGAAATGGCTTTGACATAATGTATGCCTTTACCTGGAGGTGGATAGTAGCATGTTACAGTTACTCTGTTACTTGCATTTAAGTAAATTTTTGAAAAAAGTGTTTTTTTCAGTTGTCTATTTGGCAATGATACTTTTTACTTTTGCTTATGGACATTTGTAAACAAATAATGTGATTTTCTATTACATTTTTGTCACTCTTATAACATTACATTTGAATTTTAAAAACATTATAATAAACTATAAAGAAGAAAAATAAACACAAATAAAAAAAAAACAAAACACTGCATTGATTAAAGGGTTCTTGACAGTAACCACCTAAAGATATTCCATAATAAGCCAACTTCTGATATGAAACAATTCTTTGCTCTAAAACAAAACTAAAACAAATTCCATATATCAAAAAATCCAGCTTTATCCAATGTAAATTTTACTGCTGGCAGGCTATATCTGAGATGCTCTTCCTCCATTTATGATACAAATTTAAGGACAGTATGACATGCAGAATTGTTATTTCTGTGAAGTTTACAAGGGCAAGATATACAAAAACATATTTTTGAGCTGTCTTGATTCATAGGAGGGTAAATGTAATTCTCTGTTTCATGTGTGTGTGCAGCAATCTTCGCACAGTTCAGATAGACTATTAAATACACTTTACTCCATATTTTTTTTGTAACGTGTGCCAGATCCATCAGGATAATGAATAAAAAACAATTTATAATAAACTAAAAATATTATTCTCTTGTGTAATTTTGAAAAGCAAACTGTCAACAATCAAGTTGAATTTCACTGTCTATATAAATCTGATCAGAATGCAACACATTTACTATCTTAAACAGATTTTGTTTTTAATTATATATTTTTTTAAGTTTTACATGACATAAAAATTCAGGATCTCCAGGAAATAGGGCTGAAATCCCTGCAGAGTAGCTGCTTTGTGAAGTTTGCTAATTCTCCTTATCTTCATGTGTATTTTCTACATGGAAACTGATACAGTATCTTTCCACTGCCCAAATATGTGTGAATTAGGTCCACTGGTAACTATAATTTTCACCCCATGTAAATGAACTTTCTCTGCAATACATCTGTGTAGATCAGATATACATTGGGTCCTGCTAACCCTGTAACAGATGGAATAAAATGGACTGATGTTTTTTAATTTAACCTGTGATCTCTTGGTAGGTGTCTACAGTTTTAAATATTCTTGTCTAGGATACAATATTGTTATTGATTAAGAAGTTACCCCCAACAGCAGTCTGTTGTTCACATTGTACATATTGGAGATCCCAGTCTGAGACCACATACAGTAAGGCTTTCATAAAACATGATAATTTTTCCACTATTGCATAGGTTGTTGTGACTCTAACAAGGAAAAAATTAAAATTAAAATAAATAAATAAAAGCAACAATTAAAAAACTTTTGAAGTAGTTTGTTAGTTTTTGTTTTAAACAGTTAAAACTAGTATCACAGTGGGTAACAGTAATATAAAATAATGCTTGGGTGCCAGTTTTATTATTGGTTGTTGTGACTTCATTGTAGATTTTGCATGTTCTCCCCTTTTTGTTGTAGGTTTACTCTCTTAGCTCAGATTTCCCCTCCTAAACTATGAGGTATTCCATAGGGTAGTGCTGGGCGGTATAACCAAAATTCTATATCACAGTATTTTTCAAAATGATACCAGTTTCACGGTATTCAACTGTATTTTTTTTTCCCATGCATGAGAGAATATTAACCATGTTTTCCACTGCAATTACTGCAATAGACTGGCTAAGAATAACCTATTCCACTGTCACGAGAATTGTACATTGTACGAAAAAACATTTTAATGTGCACACAAGTATTAATACAGGTTTGCATTGCCCCATAAAGTGATAGTTTTCAAGGGGGTGGCACTAATGAAGGAATCACATTGCATGACAGTTGCAGTTAAAATATAAAACCTTTTTATTGAACAAATTTTGCAAACAACTTAAACTATATTTTTGAGAACATATTTTCAACCATCCAAAGAGGCATTTAGACTTAGTAAAATATCCAGAGGTGCTTTTCAAAAGTTGTATTGCACTGAACCTATTTTAGAAAAGGAATAAATAGTAAATATTTTTTGTAAATCAACTACACTTTCTGTTAATGTTAACAATCTCTGTCCACTGACACGTTAAAGTGACTTTTTAAACAACTTTACCATCATTAAACTGCATAATATTTAAACTAATAAATAATAGCAATACAATAAATAATAGTGCAACTTCCAGTAATAATACTATTACTTCAAGGCTTCAAGCCCAGGTACATTACACAGTATTCACCAAATAAAAATAAAATAAAATAAAACAAGTGCAACTTGGTGACGACATCTTTACCAACTGAACCATCATATTCCAAATTGCATTAATGTGGACCTTGCTTCAAGCTAAGCTATATACATAAATAATAAAACTGCAACTTGCATTTATAATGCTATTTGTGGTATAGCGGGTCCGCAGCTTAAAAAAAAAAAATATGGCCAGTTTTTAAATCCAGTTAGCCGTGTCCGTCTCCTTGGGCATGATTACACGACCGTGGGGAGTTGATGAAGTAATTGGAGCGAGTCGCACCTGCAAGTGCGGAAGCGATCGTTCTCAATTACTTCATCGGCTTCCTGCGGCATGTGATTAAGGTGCTGCGCCCACAGAGAGGTATATTTATGGGCCAGCAGGATAGGGGGTAGGAAAAAAGAAAAGATAGAACAGAAGAAGGTTGAAGAAGGGAAAAGGCAGTCATGGGAGACGATCCAGACACCAGGAAGGAGAAGGCACCATGAGCAGGGGCCCCTTGAGGGAGCACAGGCTGAGTCGCTCTAGGGCCTGACTAAGTGTGTAGAGTGGGGCGAGCGACATGTAAGACCTCCCAATGGATCCGAGGAGCGACTGAGTGAGCATGAAGACAGGAGGTGTGCCGACCTTGGACGGTCTGGCTGCGCAGTGTGTGCTGCAAACACTCCCCCGGCAACACCAGTGATGGGTGAGCCAGGGAGATAGAAGGTGGTGGGCTGCGATCGGGTGAGGAGAGAGACTGCATTTTAACCTCTATTTTAACGGATTTATTTATTATGGATTTTATCCCCACGTTTGACTGGTTTTATGGATTTGCTATTTATTTGGGTATGTATTTTTTTAACACTGCACAATGGACACTTTTGGTTTTACTTTTGACTGTTTTTAATAAAAGCACTTGAGCACTTTCCACCATCCCCTAGCTTCAATGAGATTTGTCAGCTCATCTCGGTCATAAGTATCGACGGTGTTGGTTCAACAGACTCCCATGTGGGAAGAGGGAGTCTGTAGGGGACTGGCATCATCACACTAATACACAGTACCCAGGTACATTACACAGTATTCAAGTAGTGAGAAAAAAAAATAAAACAAGTCCTACTTGGCTTGCGGTATTATCCAGTACTATAGAAACAGTATTCACACATTTGAAAATAATAATGGTCCATGTCCGACCTTTTAAAACCAAATTATCTCCACAGAACAGACATGACTCCTTTTTTTGGCAAAAGTTCTTCTGTGTCATCATGTTCAACTTTATCGTCTGCTACAGCTTCAGTTTCAGAATGTCCTCTGTCCATTTTCACCACGCAATACCTCCACTAACGCATGTACTCTGTTGCATGCATGTCTAGCTGTGTAGCAGTGAAAAAGGTCCCCTCTTAAACAGTTCCCCGCTGCACCACGTTCCAAACATTTTTTAGGCTATTTAAACCGGTGTTGCGGTATAAGGAAAATCCATATCATAACAAAAATAAAAATCGGTTTTCAGTATGAACCGGTATACCTCCCAGCACTACCATAGGGTGTACTTGAAGATTTAATTTGAATCTTTGCATGATTGTGTGTAACAGAGTAATAATATGCCATCCCTGATTGATATTTAGTGGAAATAATGTGGCATCCAATACAAGTAGGCCCCTAAGTAAAAAAAACTTGTAAAGAAGTAATGAAGAATATGGTTCAGGCAGAACACAGTGTGGCAGATGGAAATAATAGCCCAACTGCTCAAGATTATCAGAATACTGAGTTGCATATTTTCTAAGCAGCCCAACAAACTATAACGCCACAACACCTGTCTACACTGGTGATGCTTCCCTTCCAGATGTGTTAAATAACTTGTATGCATGATTTGATGCCCTGAATGACCTATCTCTGAGGAAGTCTGTCTCCCTTCGGGAAGAGCGGGTATTGTGTTTATCCACATCTGCTGTGAGAAAAACAATTGTTGAATGTAAAAGAACACAAATCTGCTGGACCAAACAACATACCTGCCTGAGTGCTCAGGGAATGTGCAAACCAGCTAATGGATATCTTTACAGACATCTCCGACATTTCTCTGAGGTAGACAATAATCCCCAAGTGCTTTAAAACCACCACCATTATACCCATGCAAAAGAAATCCTCTGTCTCTTGCCTCAATGATTACCACCCTATAGCACTCACACCGGTCATCATGAAATGCTTCAAGAGGCTAGTCTTAGGCTACCTGAAAGCTGGACTTCCGACATCACAACACCTACTCTAATTTGCCTCTTGCCCAAACCATTCAACTGAGGATGCCAAATCATCCACTCTTCATCTGGCCTGTTCCCATCTGGGCAAAAGAGACACTTATGCTAGAATTCTGTTCATAAGACTTTACTTCAGCATTCAACACCATCTTCCCTTAGATGTTCATAGAGAAGTCCAGTCTGCTAGACTACAACACTTTCATATACAGCTGAATCCTGCTCTTACTGACAAAGAGTTCCCATTCAATCTGTATCGGAAACACCATCTCTAGCACTATCCCACTAAGCACTGGCACCCCACAGGGATGCACAATAAGCCCAATTCTGTTTACTCTAATGACCCGCAACACTACAATTGTGTACAGCTCTAACACTATCATTAAGTTTGCTGATTACACAATGGTAGTAGGTTTCATCAGCAGTGGGTTCAAGTAAGCTTACGGAAAGGAGATATGATGATTGGTGGACTGGTACAAGTGCAACAATTTGTCTCGTAATGTGGACAAGACAAAACTGATTATTGTTGAATTCAAGAGGGACTATGCTGACCATGCCACACTATACATTGAGGGTTCTGCAGTGGAATTCGTCAAGAGCCCTAAATTCCTTGGTGTGCACCTGGCAGCTAACCTTACTTGGTCAATTAAAAGAAGACAGCAAACTATGTCAGGTTGGCTCAGAGAGAGTTTTTCCAGATATACAAAGAAATGTATGGATGTTGTGAGGTCAAGAGGCTACAAACAAAAATGAATGCCACTGAAAGTAGATGGCTAAACCAGCAATCCTGAAAATGGCAGACTTTCTTAGAAGCCTGGTGTCCTTCAACATCTGCAATAAGATGCTGCAGATGTTCTACCAGACAGATGTGGCGAGCGCCCTCTTCTACGTGGTGGTGTGCTGGGGAGGCAGCATAAAGAAGAGAGACACCTCACGCCTGGACAATCTGGTAAGGAAGGCAGGCTGTATTGTAGGCATGGAGCTGGACAGTTTGACATCTGTGGCAGAGCGACGGGCACTGAGCAGGCTCCTGTCAGTCATGGAGAATCTACCGCATCCACTGAACAGTATCATCTCCAGACAGAGGAGCAGCTTCAGCGACAGACTGCTGTCACTGTCCTGCTCCACTGACAGACTGAGGAGATTGTTCCTCTCCCACACTATGCGACTCTTCAATTCCATCCAGGGGGGTAAACGTTAATATTATACAAAGTTATTGTCTGTCTGTTATACCTGCATTGTTATCACTCTTTAATTTAATATTGTCTTTATCAGTATGCTGCTGCTGGAGTATGTGAATTTCCCCTTGGGATTAATAAAGTATCTATCTATCTATCTATCTATCTATCTATCTATCTATCTATCTATCTATCTATCTATCTATCTATCTATCTATCTATCTATCTATCTATCTATCTATCTATCTATCTATCTATCTAGTAAGCTTGCATCTTTACAAACCACACTCCTTCATTACATATATTGATTTCTTTGATCCATCTGAAGTAAAGATTGGAGGACACACAGAGAAAAGGCAGGGAATTATATTTAAATGACTTGGCATTAGATGCTTTCATGTTGACATTGTTACAGGCATTGATACAAACTCCTTTCTATGGCCTTGAGAAAATTCATTGCTCGATGAGGCACATTATATTCCATACTGTCAGACCGGGATTCTGATCTTCCAGTGAGAAGCAAGGGAATTGCAACTGGCTAAGAACATGCCGTAGAGCTGAGCGTAAATGGAGGAAGACTAAACTAACTATCCACTATGAAATATTCAAAGTTAAAATAACAGAATACAATAACACAGTCCATCTTGAGAGGCGCTGCTATTTCTCTAAGATTATAAATCTTATTTATCAGAGTCTTATTCTCGAAGATTGATCGTCTGTTAAACCCAGGTAACTCACAGGAATGCCTTCTAAGTACTTCCAGTAAAACCTGTGAGGCTATTGCTGTATTTTTCAATCAAAAAATGAATGATATTAGAAATAACATAGTATATCTCCCCAACAGTAAGGATCCTCCTAAACCCCAGTATTCTGTTATAAACAAATTAAACTCTTTCACTAGGATAGATTTACCTGATTTACATAAAATAATTTCTCAACTGAAACCCATCATCTGCGCCCTTGACCCAATACCAACAAATTTTTTCAAAGAAGTATCGGGCGTGCTAATTGATAATGTTCTTGACATAGTAAATTCGTTATTAGATACGGGGGTCTTCCCAGACTGTCTTAAGACTGCTGTAGTTAAACCCCTACTTAAGAAAAATAATCTCGACCCCTCTGCTCTTGAAAATTTTAGACCCATCTCTAACCTGCCTTTCTTAAGTAAAATTCTAGAGAAGGCAGTCATTATGCAGTTAAATGAGCACCTCAATAAACATGCTATTCTTGATAAATTTCAGTCAGGTTTTAGAACAAATCACAGCACAGAAACTGCACTTGTTAAAGTAGTAAATGAGTTGCGGGTAAATGCAGACAGAGGTCATTTATCTGTTCTCATCCTCTTAGATCTGAGTGCCGCATTTGACACCATTGATCATAACATTCTTAGAAATCACCTTAGTCAATGGGTGGGCCTCTCTGGCAGCGTCTTAAATTGGTTTGAATCCTACCTGGCAGGGAGAAAATTCTTTGTTAGTTGTGGTAATTACAACTCAAAGACACATGATATCCTATATGGTGTTCCACAAGGCTCTATCCTGGGTCCGCTGCTCTTCTCAATCTACATGCTTCCATTACGTCAGATTATCTCAGGGCACAACGTGAGCTACCACAGCTATGCTGATGACACACAGCTGTATTTATCAATTGCACCTGATGACCCCGTTTCTCTTGATTCACTAACACAATGTCTAACTTGTATCTCAGAATGGATAAATAGTAACTTTCTCAAGTTAAATAAAGAGAAAACTGAAATCTTAGTGATTGGCAATAATGGATACAATGAGGCTATTAGAAATAAACTGGATGCATTAGGATTAAAAGTCAAAACGGAGGTAAAAAGCTTAGGGGTAACTGTTGACTGTAATCTAAATTTTAAATCGCATATTAATCAGATCACTAGGACAGCATTTTTTCACTTAAGAAACATAGCAAAAGTTAGACCTCTTATATCATTGAAAGATGCTGAGAAATTAGTTCACGCGTTTGTTTTCAGTCGACTAGATTACTGTAACGCACTCCTCTCAGGACTACCCAAAAAAGACATAAATCGTTTGCAACTAGGGCAGAATGCAGCTGCTAGAATCCTAACCAGGAAAAGAAAATCTGAGCACATCTCTCCAGTTTTGATGTCACTACACTGGTTACCTGTGTCATTCAGGATTGACTTTAAAATTCTGCTTATGGTTTATAAAGCCTTAAATAATCTCGCCCCATCTTATATATCGGAATGTCTGACGTCTTATATTCCAAATCGTAACCTCAGATCCTCAACTGAGTGTCTCCTTAGAATTCCAAGAGCAAAACTTAAAAGAAGTGGTGAGGCGGCCTTCTGCTGTTATGCACCTAAAATCTGGAATAGCCTGCCAGTAGGAATTCGCCAGGTCAATACAGTGGAGCACTTTAAAAAACTGCTGAAAACACATTACTTTAACATGGCCTTCTCATAACTTTACTGTAATTTAAATCCTGATACTCTGTATATCCAGTTCATTATAACAACTATTGATGGTGGCTCTAAAATCTGTACTAACCCCTACTCTCTCTTCTGTTTCCTTTTCCGGTGTCCTTTTGGTGGTGCCACCATCTACTCAAAGCACCATGATGTTCCAACAATGATGGATGGATTAAAAGCCAGAAGTCTGTATGACCATCAGCATCAAGTGACTCCGTGAGAACCCTAACTACAAAGAGGACTATTTCATTTATGTTAGGTAGAATGCCCAGAGGGGACTGGGCGGTCTCGTGGCCTGGAAACCCTACAGATTTTATTTTTTTCTCCAGCTTTCTGGAGTTTTTTTTTTTGTTTTTTCTGTCCACCCTGGCCATCAGACCTTACTCCTTTTCTATGTTAACTAATGTTGTCTTATTTTAATTTCTTATTTTGTCTTTTATTTTTCTTTTCTTCATTATGTAAATCACTTTGAGCTACTTTTTGTATGTCATTGTGCTATATAAATAAATGTTGTTGTTGTTGTTGTAAGCATAATATCACATTCTTTATTAATCCATCAGCCACTCTTTGGAGGAGAAGAATAGAAGAAAGTGATACAGTATGTGAAAAATTCACTGTGCATAGCTGTAAGATTCCAGGCTGTCAACAGAGAGGTAATTAGGACGGTCTTGATTGGAATAATTTTAAACAGCCAGCCCATAAGATATGTACCCAGTGACATTGTAGACCTGGACCCAGTCAAATCAAATCTTCTTTTACTGGTGAAACCTGACAGTTCTGCTCCACAAATCTTCTATCCCAAAACACAGTTACAGGACAAAGGGAATGAAAACATAGCCAGGTTTTAGCTATTAATTTCTGGTTTCATTTTGCACACATCTATTTACCATTTCTCCAGAGAAGGAGCAACTGGCATGCTTCAACCAAGAGCTTATCATGAGGTACTGTAGCAATGCTGGCTATCTCCAACTCCCAAGACCATGCTGACTAATTGTAACTGAGTCATCAAAACGTTTCCTGGGGCAACTGGACAGGTCAGATTGGCAGAGGTTAAGTTCAGGATTCCTTATTTCTCTTTCTGACTGTCCTGATGATGACTCTGAGAGCCACCAAACACTAAGAATGGCTGTGTCTTTCAAGGAGCAAATACCCACTGCATATTAAAGGACACAAGTCTCTGAAAGTCACAATCAAGCCAAGAGAAGAACTGAATCAGATGCTACCATCAACAGTGCAAGTCATGGTGGGGTCTAGTAGGGATGAGGACAGATAGTGCACTTATACCTCTGTGATTAGTGTATTAGTTTTTTATTTTTTAAGTTTATTAAATTAGTAATATAATACTACTAATAGTGTACGTTCAATGAAGTAAAGTAAGTTCTCATTTGAATGTTCTAATTTGGCTTTGTAAAATTTTGTACACTTAAGTTTACTTAAATTTTGTACACTTAAGTTGTTGAGCCAGCTCTCTGTTGAAGTTATGCAAGTAACTGCAAAATAATGGGAAGATGTTTGCAATATATTTGTGTCTACTACTTCATAAACTAATTTCAACAAAAGCACAGTAATCCCTCGCTATATCACGCTTCGACTTTCGTGGCTTCACTCTATCACGGATTTTATATGTAAGCATATCTAAATATATAACGCGGATTTTTTGCTGCTTCGCGGGTTTCTGTGGACAACGGGTCTTTTTACTTCTGGTACATGCTTCCTCAGTTGATTTGCCCAGTTGATTTCATACAAGGGACGCTGTTGGCGGATGGCTAAGAAGCTACCCAATCAGAGCACGCAGTTAAGTTCCTATGTGCTGATTGGCTCAGTGACGGAGCGCCGAATTCGATTCCACTGAGTTAACCAGGAAGTCTTGTCTCTCTCATTCAGCATCAATGTGCTCCTGCTACTGCTTCAGGGGCCATGCCCAAGCGCCAACGGAAGATGCTAACGATTGCCGAAAAGGTAAAAGTTTTGGATATGTTGAAGGAAGGCAACAGCTACACCGCTGCAGGACGCCATTACAGCATCAATGAGTCCACAATTCTTTTTATTTAAAAAGGAGGAAAAGAATATAAGATCTACGGCCGCAGTGTCCTTTAACCAGGGCACAAAACGAGTTGTAAGTGGATGTAATAAGGCGGTAGTCCGGATGGAATCTGCTTTAGGGATTTGGATTGAAGACTGCTGGAAGAAGAACAACGGCGGTGCTACACAATTACCTGAAAAGGCTCCTTTAGAAGAGCTGTAACGCTGTCCTTTGTTGTGCAGTAAAATTAAACTCATCGTTATCAGACAAGTCGTTGTGTCATTGTTGGTGAGTAACCATAATTAATTTTCTATGTACAGTACTTATTACATGTACATAGTTTAGTGCCACTGTACACACATTTTACTGTATACAATTTTTCTTGCATTGTACGTATTTATTGCTGGTGGCCTGTCTGTCGTAATGGCTGTAACATATGTGATATCGAAGACGCTCGATATCTTTAAAATAATATTTAGGTTTTACTGTATACAAACAGTGTGTTTACATACATAATTTCAACGAATCTTAAGTAATATCTAAGAGAATACAAAGGGTTTATGCTGTATAATTGTGCGGGAAATGTTTATAATAGCGTGGGAGAGTTTAATAAGGGCTTAAAATATATAAAAATAACCATATGAACATATGATTTTTACTTCGCGGATTTTCACCTTTCGTGGGGGGTTC
Source organism: Erpetoichthys calabaricus (assembly GCF_900747795.2). Taxonomy (NCBI): domain Eukaryota; kingdom Metazoa; phylum Chordata; class Cladistia; order Polypteriformes; family Polypteridae; genus Erpetoichthys; species Erpetoichthys calabaricus. Next base: position 151,220,506 of record NC_041397.2, read on the forward strand.
TGGAATGCAACCCCCGCGATCTCGAGGAGGGATTACTGTATTAAGCATTTATTATATTATTCATAACATATGTTTTGTTTATATTTTGTTATGTTAGTTTATTTCTTAATCTTGCAATCAGTCTTCTGTTAAATAGTGCAATTCTATAGTAATAGTGTGGTCTAGCAACTATTTAAAGTATTACAAGTGATTGACTTAAAGTGTATGAACAGTAATAAAAATAATCAATAATGACTTTGCAACATGGTATTTATATTTAACTTTTGAATATTGTAATTTAAATACTTTATGATAACCTTACTTCTTTTATCATAGACCTCTCTAACAAATTGTAAATCCACCTGTTTAAATGCCTAAGGAGAAGATGCAGATTGTGATATGGTTTAGAATACACTTTATTAATCCCCAAGGGGAAACTGTCCTTTCCCATTACCTTTTTGAGGTCAGAGCCAGCTATTGTACAATGTCTTTGGAATAATTTTCAGGTTAACAGCCTTGCCCAAGGACCCAACAGAATAGGATCCCAGTATCGGAATTTGAACTGGCAATCTTCCATTTACTGGCTCAGAGCTACCACTCTGCCACTGATATATTGTGGATTAACTTTAATAACACTGCACAACAATTTTTTTGAAAAGTCTTCCTTCCTGTAAAGGTTTTTCTGGTTGTGACCGGTACCTACTGGGTATGCAAAAAGTTTTGATTTTACTGCATCACGTAGGAACTCTGAGAAATAGATATTTATATGTTTACTGACAATAACGTATTTAGTCACGTTTATGTTTCGCATAAGCTATTAAATTCAACAGAATTAAAAGTGTTTTGCTCCTGATTTTCTTTTGTATTAAATGTCTGGTGCATAACGTTGCAGTGTCCAACAGTATTCAGCAAGCATTGACGGATTCCAGTTGCCCTGGTATCGTTTCTCCATTGTAGCAATGTCTTGGTGAAACATTTCACCATGTTCGTCATTGACAGCACCAAGATTTGCGGGGAAGAAGTCCAAGTGTGAGTGGAGGAAATTAATCTTGAGTGACATGTCGCACTTCATTGTCTTGTATGCTTTGAGAAGTTTGTCTACCAACTGAATGTAGTTTGGGGCTCTGTAATTGCCCAGAAAAGTGTCAACAACGTCTTTGAAGGCTTTACAGGAAATTTTTTCCGGCCCAACTAATAGATCTTCAAACCGCTTGTCACTCATAACATGTCTGATCTGGGGGCCAACAAAAATGCCCTGTTTGATTTTGGCGTCAGTTATTCTTGGGAACACCTGTCTTAAATAACGAAAACCTTCTCCTTCCTTGTTCAGTGCTTTCACGAAATTCTTCATGAGTTCCAGTTTTATGCGAAGAGGAGGCAAAAATATCTTTGCCGGGTTGACAAGCGATTCATGTGCCACATTTTTCTGTCCTGGAACTAACTTTTTACGGAGTGGCCAGTTCTGTCGAGAATAGTCCGACTCTTTGGCACGTCTATCCCATTCACAGATGAAACAACAGTACTTTGTATAGCCCAGCTGCAGTCCTAGTAACAGAGCAACGACTTTAAGATCTCCACAGATATTCCAGTTGTACCTGCTATAGTGGACGTGCTTCAGCAACAGTTCCATATTCTCATACGTTTCTTTCATATGTGCTGCATAGCCAACAGGTACTGAAGGATAAACGTTGCCATTGTGTAGCAGAACAGCTTTCAGGCTTAATATTGACGAATCAATGAGCAGACGCCACTCTTCCGGATTGTGATTACAACCCAAGGCCAAGAACAATCCTTCAATGTCTCAACAGAAACAGAGACTGTCGAATTGTGCAAAAAATTTGGTTATATCATGATGTCGGCCTCAAAACACAGAAATTTTCATACCTGGTGACAGCAAATACCATTCCTGCAGTCTCGAACCCAGCAGCTTGGCTTTTGCTTTTGACAGACCCAAATTTTTGACCAAATCGTTCAATTCGGACAGTGTTATCAGATGTGGATCGCCTGATGAGCACAGTTCAAAATCCAGGTCAATGTCACTGTCAGTACCCTGCATTGCAGTTTCTTCATCTGGTTCATCTAAGGTCCAATTCTCTGGTGGTTTTGGAATTGGAAGACTGTTGTCATGTGGCATGGGTCTCATTGCTGAAGGCAGATTAGGATATTCAATTGGCAGAGAAACCAGACACATTAGTCAAACAGAAGTAACAGTCCGCCACAGATTTCTCTAAAACGGTATGTGATGGGTAAATATTGATGTGATATTCGTGATCAGCACCCAAAAATCTATTAGAAATACCCAACAGTGTTTAAGAAGCAAAAACTTTGTTGTGCAGTGTAATTAATTATTAAAAGTTTAGCTGGAATTATGTTATCTGAGTGTTGTAATTGACATGCCAGTACACATACCACTTGTTGAACCGTTCAGATTCCTCTAGAAGTTGCTTTTCAGTAACAATTAATTATAGTTGCCAAGAGCCATTATCCTTACTCCACAAAGAATGCAGAGAGATGTTCATCATTGTGATTTTTAGTGTGCCAGAAAGAGATGACTATGTGAGAAAAATATGAGGGCTAGAATCATTCTTTTAAACTATATTATTTATTTATTTATTTACTTGTTTATTGATTTGTTGTTCATGACAATTAAACCTAATTAAATATTTATTTACATTCTACTCATTGTCACTGTGAGGATTTGATCTATTTATTTTGAAGGTTACAAAGTCTTTTCCTTTCAGTTGGAATTTTGTAGTCATTTTTAACCTGGAAGACTGCAAGAAAATAATTACTGTAGATGCATGTGTACGTATATGAAAATGTAAAGTTGACTCACTTACCAATCAACTAAAGCACTACTTCCTGTTTAGCTAAAAACTTGAAATTTGGCAGGGTGGTACCTCTAAGGCAGTAAGGTGTCCAACAGGAAAATACATTTCAAGATATTAATATTTAGGGGGAAAACCCCACCACAATAGAAAATAAGTACCTTAAAATCTCAAAAGTGCCTTGACAGATTTGACTGAAATTGAATGAAAAAAATGTGTTTTTTTATTATTATTATTTGTTAATATTTGCTATTAATAACGCTCTAGAGAGTGGTAGATTCTAATGCACTGTGTTTTTCGCCACACATGCATGAAGAAACCGGGTATACTGGTTTAAGCAAATGAAAGCTGTCAGCCAAAGGGAAGTGAAAGGAACAAAATTTGGCAAAGCTTTTGAAGTGCACTATAAAGCTCAAGCACTAGCTGAGAGCTGTGGTTGTGAGCACAGTTAATTTTGCACAACAGATCCAGTTAAAAAGGTATTTAATATATATTACTCCTCCCAACATCCCAGGGGGTTTAACCCAACCACTGGGGTCACACAGTCCAGTATGTGGTCTTAGTGCCGGTCCCAAGTCCAGGTAAAGTGAGGAGGGCTGCACCAACATCCGGCATAAAACCTGTGCCAAATCAAACATGCGGATGAGAAATGGAATGTCCATACTGGATCAGTTGAGGCCTGGGTTACCAATGACAGCCACCGATGCTTCTGTCCAGCAAGGTATTGGCAGAAACTATGCTACTGCTGGGCAAAGAAGGCGAAGGAAAACAAGAGGGGGAAAGCAGGTTCAAAGACAGTAGGAAAGAAGGAAAGGAAATAGTTCTGAGTTGGAACTTTGAATGTTGGCACTTTGACTGGTAAAAGGAGAGAACTGGCCAATATTATAGAGCAGAGAAAGGTAGATGTATTATGTGTACAGGAGACCAAGTTAAAAAGGGAGAAAGGCCAGAAACATCAGAGGTGGGTACAAACTGTTCTACCATGGTGTGAATGGGAAGAAAAAATGGGATAGGAAGAATTGTAAAGGAAGAGTATGTTAGGAGTGTTTTAAAGGTGAAGAGTGTCTAACTAGATAGTTTAGCAGAATCCTTAAAAGTGACAAGATGCTTAAAGTGTGGATAAGAAGTATTTTAGCACCAATTTTCAAGAATAAGGGAGATATGCATAGATGCAGTAAGTACAGTGGTATAAAGCTGATCAGCCACACCATGAAGATATGGGGAGGAGTGATGGATACAAGACTGAGAGGAGAGGCAGTGATCTGGGAGCAGCAATATGGTTTCATGTCATGAAAGAGTACTATATATGCAATGTTTGCTTTAAGAGTGTTCGTGGAGAAGTACAGAAAAGATCAGAAGGAATTACATTGCATGTCTGTGAACTTAGAGAAAGCATATTATACATATATTATATATAGATATTATATACTGTATATTATATATATATAGAGTGCCAAGAGTGGAGTTACAGTACTGTATGAGGAAGTCAGAAGTAGCAGAAAAGTATGTGAAGGTGGCACAGGATATGTACGAGGACAGTGTGACTGCAATGAGGTGTGTGGTTGGAATCGCAATGTCATGATTTAGGCTGTTAACTAATGCTTCTTAGGCAGTTTCTTTAAAAGAAGCCATTTGTGTACTGTTGTCAGAGTCAACAACCGGCGTAAAAGTCAGCCTTCTCTAGGCACCTTATCTGATCTGTGGATAGAATTCCTTACTTTCATTTTGATTTTGTATTCTTTCTTGTATTGACTGGTTGTGACTTATTGCCTGTTATTTGACTTTGATCTTTCCTCTCATCTGGGTTAGAGTCGCTATGGTTTATTTTTTATTTCTTTTGTTTTGGCCTTTTGCCGCTTCTCCTGGTTTACTCACAAATTCAACTTTCCTGTTTTCCTTCTGAGTCAGGACAGACAGCCTGATTTAAGGTGAGAGTGGGATTATATCAAGGATCGACTCTGAGCCCTTTTCTGCTTGCAGTGGTGATGGACAGGTTAACAGATGAGGTCAGACAAGAGTCTCCATTGACTATGATGTTTGCAGATGACCTGTTGATCTGTAGTGAGAGTAGACAGCAGGTTGAGGCAAACCTAGAGACGTGAAGTATGTTCTGGAGAAGAGGGGAATGAGAATCAGTAGTAGTAAGATGGAGTACATGTACGTAAATGAGAGAGAAGGTGGCGGAAGAGTCCAACTGCAAGGAGCAGAGGGGGTTAAGGTAGACAAATTTTAAATACTTGGGTTCAACAGTCCAAAGCAACAGAGAGCAGAGAGGTAAAGAAGCAGGATGGATTGGGTGGAGAAGAGTGACAAGAGTGATTTGTGTCTATTGTATATGCAATAGTAAATGGAAAGGTCTATAAAAATGTAGTGAGACCAAATACATTGTATGGTTTGAAGATGGTGGCACTGACGAAAAGACAAGTGGGTGAGGGAGGACATGGAAGCAGTAGGTGTGGCAGAAAAATGATGTTAAAAGACAAGGATAGATGGAGATGGATGATCCGCTGTGGCGACCACTAAATGATAGCAGCCGAAAGAAGAATATATATCACCCCTCCCCCCAGGACTACAATTTCATCAGCCAGTGAGCTTCTCCAGATGATTTCATCAGCGCTCAAATAACAGCATCAACAAATGCAGCAAGTCTTTTATTTTTTTTTTATCAACCACTTTGGAATAACAATTTCTAAGTCTCACTGGCTTATAGCGTTTATCTTAGCGTACATCTTTTTGTCTCATCTTGCATTGTGTTTTGACATGTTGCATTTATAAAAGACACTTCCTCTGAGAAATGTATTGTCAAAACCTTAAAAAACATATATTTCTCTTTTTTCTACACCTCTCCTTTAAAAAAAACTTAAAAACTCCAAAACAAAATACCTGCTATTGCAAACTTGCATGAGAAACATAACATTTTCACAATGGAAAACCACTGTTTCAATTATTGTTGAATATTGTGATGCTATATTTGCCATAATCTATGAGATTTAGGCAGCCAGACAGTGGGACCATGATATATTTGACCATACATGCACTTAATTTTACTGTGTCCATCATAAGTGACAATAATTCTGAGAAAAACTGATTATACTACTGTTTTTTCAATGCATAGCCTTGCTTTTTTGAAAAAAAAACTGTATATCTGTATATTGTCATGAAGTTTGCAAAACCAATCTGCTTTAAGCACTTTTTGAAGTTAAAAAAAAGATTAAAAAAATCAAAACAAAAAAAAACACAAAGCCACATTTGAACAGAATCAATTGTCATTTCTTTCTATATCTGATGGAGATACTGGCAAGAAGGTGCTTTTGGATAGGTAAAGGTAATTAGCTTTTTTTTGGAAGATATGTATTCAACTCCATTGTATATTAGGCATACTAATTGTAGGCTTTCATGCTATTGGAGAGTCAAGATTTTTAGTAGTTTTTGGCTTTGAATAAATCAACTTTAAATGACCTTTGTAACATTACTAACTATCCTGATCTGGTTATGTCCTTTCATACAAAGTTGTGCTGCAATCTCTTTCACATCAACACCACCAAAAACTGTATATAGAATGTTCAAAAGTAAGCAGCACAAAAAGTAAATTTTCAAAGTCAATGTACCTCAGTCACTGTGTATATTTGTGTTTTGTCAGTTACTGTGTATATTTGTGTATTGTGTTAGTCCAAGAATTCACTCTGTAGTGTCCGCCACAACCACATGCTACTCCTGAGATGGAAACTAGCAACATTCAAATTGTCAAGACTTTAAAAAGTCTAATGACAAAGAGCAATAGGAGAACTAGCTTCAAAGTTGCAAACAGTGCACTTCCGTGTGAGTGACATCTGCCTGAGGTCTCTCCCAGCCCCCGGTTCCTAAGCACACTATCAGATGGTTACATATACACATGTTACGGGATGTTTAACTGCATAATGCAAATGTGTACAGGGTCCTGAACTTGTTCAATGTGTCAATATAAATAAATTCAACTGAACAAATATGTAATTGTTTTAATAAATAAATCACACAGTAGAATACAGTGAATCATTTTCTTCTAATTTTTCAGCCCCACAGGAGTTTTGATCAACAGTGAAGATCTTATGAGACTGAATAGTGACAGGTTGCTTTTCATGTTTCTTTTTGGCTGTGTAGTCCAAAGATATACTTCTTGTTCTACTCACTACATAATATTGATTTGATTGTTATTGTGTTCAAGGATATTGTTTCTATGTTTCATGTAAATGTCATTTCCAGGTCAGACTCCTGCCTTTCACCCAGTGTTTATGTTAGTATTGTAAAAATAATTGGGTACATTGACATTTTGCTAATTATTGTGTGCATTTGATTACGCTCACAGCAATTGAATGTGGGTTTTTGAAACCAGTTTCTTAATCTCTGGATTATTTATGCCTAAAACTGAACTACATAGCCTACTTGTTTATATCAAAATGCTTGCATTCTAGAGACTTGTATTGTTTTTTTAGATTTAACATTATGAGTGCCACCAGTTTTGTCCATACCACACCTTTCAATTTGTACAGTATTTATCTCAAAATTATTTTAAAAGAAATGTGATTGTAGCTGTGTTTACCCAAAATTACCAAAGTTCTGCAGCTTTAGTTTGCTTCATGGGATTCTGGCAATAGCTTGACGCGTTGAAATAATTTACAGACAAAATATCTTCATTTTTAAAAGCTTTAGTAAAAATTGAAAGTAAAATAGTTCACAGAAAAATAGAGAAAAAAATGATATAGCAAGGAAAAGAAAAGTCCTTGTTTAACACTAGAATTACCAAAGCTTACGAAAAAACTCTTAAATCCGCTCGCACCTCTCCATTTAGTGTCCTTTGTGTTGTAAATGTGTCGATAAGCCCAAGCAGCAAGCCACCTGCTATACCATCCCCCCACTGCTTAGAAACGACAAAAACCTCTCCCAACTGAAGTCTTGTTTATCAGGGAGTCCTAGAGCTGTATAGGATAAAAATATATATCGGAACATATGCATTTCATGTGTGTTCCGTGTCTACAAAGATCTACTGTTTATGTAAGTTTAGGATGACAGAAATGTTGAACACATACCTAAAAGACAAACTTTTTTCCATGTTTTAGTACTAATGATAAAATTTTGACATGAAGTGTATAATGTTTGAAGACTGAAGTCCAAATATCAAATAAGCACTTTCACAAAATGTACAACTATAACAAAACAAATGAGCTTTTTTTCAAGACTATAACCGAAGAAAAAGAAATTGGGTTAGTGTGGCTTGTTATTCTCACTTCTTTGGTAGTATAGTGGTAAGAGCTGCTGACTCCAATTCAGGAGGTCCTGGGTTCAAGTCTTAACCTGTCCCAAAATAAACGCTTTGAGTAGTGAGCTGCTCTTATTGTTACTATTATACAATAAAAACATACATTTGATTTGAGTCTGTAACAGCCAGTGTAAATGTATGGTACTTGTAAAGGTTAGCATTTTTTGTCTTTATCTGGGACTTTAACTTGGTAGAAAACTGACTTAATGTCTGCCATTAATGCTACTGGCTCCTCTCTGAATCTTGTAAGGAGGCCAATGAGTGTGTTAGTTAAGCCTGGAACTTTAAACAGTTGTTCATTAACTGAAGTCCCCTGGTAAGTGGCTGTGCAATCAAAGACTTCTCGACTACTATCTTATTTTTCATTGGATGATACACACCATGATGTGGAATGTACCACACTCTGCCTTGATTGCAATTTAGTCTTTCTTTGGGTACCTTGACAGTATAACCCTTCTCAAAATGTCTCTCATGAAAGCTTTGTAGTCTTTGTGGAAACCCTGAATTTTTGCTCAGTTTTCTTTTGAGCCTAATAGCGTGCTGTTCAGCAGTACAGCGATTGTTTGGCATTTTAAGTTTTTCATTTTTCAAAGGCAAATTTAAGCAATAGTGGCCACCTACCAGTCTTGCAGATTCTGAGGTTATGCGTATGAACTTGATGTCCTCCTGTGACATTTCTTCTTTCTCTTCTCAGCTGCGAACAAGAAAATCTGAATTGTACTGTGCAATATTTCTTTTGTTTCTGTTATTGACACACGATTGTTTGATTGTTCAGTTAGCTTACCATTCTGCTTTGCGAAGTCGTCTATTTATTTGTATGACTCACCGATTATCCATCTAAGTGCAGTCTTCACAGCGTGAGGTCCACCTGCTTTGCTAGGTATGATTTGCCACAGCTCGAAGGCCTTGCGGATGTTGATACCTATTAAAAGATCAACTTCAGAGTCTATGAATGGTAGATGTACCTCCTAAAGATATGTCCACTTGTTGAGGAGTATTTTCTCTCCCCACTAGAATAGAGACTTGCATATAGACCTTTGGCAAATCAATATATGCATTACCATTGAGACCACAGACTTGCAAATTTGATAAGATAAAACATTTAGTTGGTACTTTTGAATTTAAGTAAAAAATGATTTTACTACATTCAGCAAGAGTATGCTGGCGATACACAGAATACGCAGGTTTTTTTAATGCACAGATAGCAGTTGCAGTCTTTCTGACCGAGGTTTCTCGAATCCTCTGTTCAGCAGCATCGGAAATACTTGTAGAGAAAAATAAAATTCCTGTTCTCTGGCCATTCTTCAGAGGAGACTTACTCTTGTCGGTCCTTTCTTTTTTCTCTTTTTTGCCTTGTGGAACATTTCCATAAATGGGATGCATCAACATCTTAGTGTGTCGATGTAAAAAAGTTGCTAGATCTGCCTCTCTGTCTTCTCTTTCTTGAAGTTTATAAGCTGAGTTTCACCACTTATCTTGTAAAGAATATGGTAGCTTCAAGAGTATAGTATGGATATTTGGATTGCTGTTGAATGCGTCACGGGTCCTTGTATTGGCCATGGTGTCCATATAGCTATCAAGAAAGGCTGCATAATCTTACAGGGCCGCTCCATCATTCTGCTTTTTTTGAGGCCATTTCAATGCTTTATCCATGTATGGTTTGGCCATGAATATTTGGTTGCTATAGTAACTTTCAAGTTGCTTTCTGGCCTTTGCACAGCACTTAATCATTTCCTGGGTAGGACCTCTGGTATACTGGATTAGATAGTCTAATTTATCTTGAGGTTCCTCTAACATATCACCTACTGTGTGATCAAAGGACCTGATGAAATCTGCATAAGACAATGGGTCGCCTGAAAATAAAAAGACCTATCTGTGCAGGAGATTCATTTCTCATTTTCTCTTTGTTGGGCTAACATTTAAGCAATGTCAGCAACTGCCTTTTGACTTTCAGCAACTGCCCTCTGACTTTCAGCTTGATTCTGTATGAACACTTCCACCAGATCGTGCCTGTAACTCTGCAAGTGGGCACCTGTGTTAGTGGTAGGTTTTTCCGATCATTCTTGCTTTTCTGCTTTAGACTCAAACTCTTGAAGCCTTTGTAGGATTCTATTAAGTTCTAGTTGTTCAAGTGTGACTGTTGATGAAGAAACTGGTGCCTCAGCACTTAGCTGGGTTGACAAGCTGCATTTATTATCAAGAACGTGCTTCAGCTGAGAAGTTTGCGGAACTCTGGATTCTGTGTGATCTCGATCTTGCAGTTGCATCTCTCTGAATTGATTAACAAACTGTTCATTAGGCTGACTTGCTAAAAAATCTTTCGTATCAGTAAGCCATGCTGCTGTAGTACAATTAAATTCATTCCAAATCTTAGAGTCTTCTGTGAATGCATTTTTCTGTTTTTAATTGCCTTTTCTGTACTTAGCATATATATTATTCTTGCATGCAGCTCCTCAGCCTGACTACACGTCTCGCTATGTTGGTGAAATTTTCAGTAGTGTCTTTAAGACTTTCGATTTCAGCCATAAGATCGAAAAGCCGATCTTGCCTTTTCTTTATGTGATCTTTTAGATCCTTAAGCACATTCCCTGGATTTGAGCCTGTACTCCGATCAGTCCCTGTAGCTAAGAATGAATGGGGTGCAGCCCCCACCGCCCCATTCATCAACCGGAGCCACCCGAGGGACACTACACCGCGTGAGCAGTGAAATCGCCTCTGTCCAGCCACCGCTTGCAGCATCCCCAGGCCAAAGATGACAGAGCAGCAGTTACTGAGGAGCCTGCGTCACGTCCCCCAGACAGATGAAGGAGCAGCTGCTCTGTTCATAAGTCGTATGTCGGATGTCAGTAACTTGGAGACTACCTGTACTATATTCTATAGCTATGAAAGATTGTATTCTATTCTACTTAAACAAACACTAATATGAGTTTAACTTAAAAAGCTTTAACTTTCTAAGATGGGCTGTTACAGTGATAATGACAATAATTTAGTTAACAAATGATTAACAAAATCATGTCTGAAAGTAGACAACCCTTCTTGAAGTTTCCACTGTTTAATCACAAATAAATGTGCAGTTTAATTGGCCTCTGAACTGCAAAGTTCTGGGGTTTTGAAAATAGATGGTCCCCCATTTTTTACCTTTTGTTTTAGCATAATGTTTTCCTAATTCATTCAAGCTTGCAAGCTTGAAGAACTTAACAAAAGACAGTTGTATTTTGACAAATTAAAACTCGGCCCATAACAGAAAACCACATGTTCAGCTATTTCCTCTAAGGAATTTTGTGTAACACCAGCACAGAAACCACTCTTCCACATATTGTGAATGACTGTATTCTTAGTCATAATGGTGGCTTTACCTCTGCTTTGTTTTTTTTTTTTAGACTTCACTAACTGCCTTGGCCATAACAATGTTTTAATGCACCTGATAAACTATGTTGAACTTACTGGAATATCCTTGCCAAGGGCTAATGCCTCTGTCAGTCTGTGTCACTTTCTTTTGCTGTGGCTCAAGGTCCAGTGCTTTGTCCTCTTTTTTTCAATAGGTATAGTAACCTTTTCAGTTACCACAGGGCTGCTTGATTATACTCAACATTATACTAAAATTATATCTAAATGTATATGAAAACACCTCTTGAGGCATATATACACAAGCTCATTGTATGATTAAATGACATACTGTATACTTGACTATGTTTAATATTTTAACAAAAACAACAACAACAACATTTATTTATATAGCACATTTTCATACAAAAAGTAGCTCAAAGTGCTTTACATAATGAAGAAAAGAAGAATAAAAGACATAAGAAATTAAAATAAGACAACCTTAGTTAACATAAAAAGGAGTAAGGTCCGATGGCCAGGGTGGACAGAAAAAACAAAAAAAAAACTCCAGAAGGCTGGAGAAAAAAATAAAATCTGTAGGGGTTCCAGGCCACGAGACCGCCCAGTCCCCTTTGGGCATTCTACCTAACATAAATGAAATAGTCCTCTTTGTAGTTAGGGTTCTCACGGAGTCACTTGATGCTGATGGTCATACAGACTTCTGGCTTTTAATCCATCCATCATTGTTGGAACATCATGGTGCTTTGGGTAAATGGTGGTGGCACAAGCCACCACCAATAGGACACCAGAAAAGGAAACAGAAGAGAGAGTAGGGGTTAGTACAAATTTTGAATGAATAGTTATTATAATGAATTGGATATACAGAGTGTCAGGATTAAATTACAGTGAAGTTATGAGAAGGCCATGTTAAAGTAATGTGTTTTCAGTAGTTTTTTAAAGTGCTCCACTGTATCAGCCTGGCGAATTCCTACTGGCAGGCTATTCCAGATTTTAGGTGCATAACAGCAGAAGGCCGCCTCACCACTTCTTTTAAGTTTTGCTCTTGGAATTCTAAGGAGACACTCAGTTGAGGATCTGAGGTTGCGATTTGGAATATAAGGTGTCAGACATTCCGATATATAAGACGGGGCGAGATTATTTAAAGCTTTATAAACCATAAGCAGAATTTTAAAGTCAATTCTGAATGACACAGGTAACCAGTGTAGTGACATCAAAACTGGAGAAATGTGTTCGGATTTTCTTTTCCTGGTAAGGATTCTAGCAGCTGCATTCTGCACTAACTGCAAACGATTGATGTCTTTTTTGGGTAGTCCTGAGAGGAGTGCATTACAGTAATCTAGCCGACTAAAGACAAACGCATGAACTAATTTCTCTGCATCTTTCGATGATATAAGAGGTCTAACTTTTGCTATGTTCCTTAGGTGAAAAAATGCTGTCCTAGTGATCTTATTAATATGCGATTTAAAATTCAGATTACAATCAACGTTTTATTTTAGTGTTTAATTTGAACAAAATTGAATATCATATGGCTGGATGTGCAGTTCAAATCAAAAACCTTGACTTCTTTTTGCTAGATTTTAGTCCCCACTTGTGTTTCCCATCATCTACTATCACTAGTCATGGAATCATCCTTGACAGTACTTCTGTGTTTTAAAATTTAAATTTATTTAGCAGTCAAGATGTCGTTCTGCACCTTCATCACCCTTACAATTGATTACAATTCACTTTTCATTGTTTGAAATATTAACAGATTTAAAAAAGTTAAAATTCTACCACCAATGTTCTGAAAAAGATCAAATAAAATGATAGACAGATAACTGGCTTAATTGTACTGATTACATGTACAATATTTTATTATCATCTTTAATACTCTGAAACTGACAGTTAATTCTGTTAATTCCAATTCCAAAGTTTAACTTTTATCTTTACTTATTTCATATTAACTTCCCAGACTTGTCAGAAGTCATCGTCATTTGACTAGCAGATCATACAAAGAGCAAATGAATCTCCTGCTGATTACTTGAAATAATTCAATGTGGTGACAATTATAATGTTATTTTTTTCAGCCTACAACCTAGCAGTTAAACAGCATCTCCTGGATGGACCCAAACTCTTTTTTTTCATGTATTTTTGTCCTTCCTTTCTAAGAGCTTTGTATTGTTGTGATGGCTATTGTGTAAAATGAACTAGACAACTGTAGAGTTGTGAATCATTGATAGTATTAAATGTTAAAGGAAAAGAATCCTTCTAGATTAAGATGGAGAGAAAAACATAACAAAACAAGATTTTTCTGCATAGAAACAAACTGTCAGGAACCCTTCTGTGCTCTGCCCCAACCCCTCCTTGTTGTGATCCTACCTTTTCTGAAACTCAAAAAAGAGGTATAGGCATCAAAAACCACCAGCTAGACTGACCGGCACCACAGGTCTACAAAAAAGGAGTGACAAGGCTGATGCTAGACAGACCTTTAAATAAGAGTATCAGATGATTGTTTTAGCAGCAGCTCACCTAAATATTTAAGAAGCCCCTTCCCCGAGTTCAATAACAAGAAATAAAGGAAACAAGTAACAAAAGGAACACTACTAAGAAATAATTAACAGAAACAAATCCAGGAACTCAGCTATAAAGTTTCACAGCCAGCTATCACAGTTATGACAGTAGAGGTTTTGTGATTTTAAATGGTACAATAGAAAGTCACTAATCTGGGCTAAGTCATAGCAAATCTCTTCACTTTTTTGAAGAAAAAGAAACTTTCAATGTAACAATATAACACAGATAACCCTGCTTGGCAGTAGCAAAAAACTAGAGACTAAAGTTCACTTTATTTTACATTTTATACTTCTGAATTTCATCAGCTTGTTGTTTAAACTTTTTAGACACATTATTGTAGGTCTGCATCCATAAGTAAAAACAATTGCCTGGCTAAATGATCAGAGCACAATCCAAGCCATAGCCTCGTGATCTCAAATCGCAGGATATTGTTTTTCTCATCTGTTATTAACCTGCAGCTGCTACCCAAAATCCCTGTTGTGGGGCATCTTGTATACTTAGTATTGAAGCAAAATCTAATTCACTTGAATAACCAAAGGATAAAGAGCATAACTATACCAAGCGATAAAATCCTTCACTAATTGTACTTGTATTAGTAATTTATTTCAAATTAAAACAAAAAATAGTACAGAAACATCCCTGCACTTTAATATGCTGCTTATTAAACATTTCTATTGGAAATACAGATGTTTTGGTAAATAATATTAAATTAAATACAAAATCTGCTTTATTTATCTTTTCTCTAAAAGAGATCAGATTTTTAAACTTTTACCCTTTATAAATCATGGTCAACTTGCTTATCTGAACATGCCTTGAATGTTGCCCTCAAACATCCATATGGTTCATGCTTAAAAAGTACATGCCATACGAAAAGGGTTCAGCCAGTTACCTTACCAATAAGCCAGCCACCATATACAATTACCATCATATCTGTCAAAGCTGCTTTGCCTGAAAATAAATAAAATACGGGTTGACCAAGGCCACAATTGTCAGCCTCATCTTGGCATCACAGATGACTTGTCCATTAATGAAATTTCACTGCTCATGATTAACAAGTGCCCTTCTTGTATTATGAGTGCAGTAAATTGCTCCAGTTACATTAGGAGAACCATACACTGCTACAAATTGCCTTTTTATGTCGGCAAAAAAATATTGGCATAAAAATGTTCATGTGTGCAAACACACTATATGAAAACTGGATGTAGTGACTTGTTGGTTTGTTAAT
The DNA here is from genome assembly GCF_900747795.2 of Erpetoichthys calabaricus. Taxonomy (NCBI): domain Eukaryota; kingdom Metazoa; phylum Chordata; class Cladistia; order Polypteriformes; family Polypteridae; genus Erpetoichthys; species Erpetoichthys calabaricus. The sequence goes on from NC_041397.2 coordinate 151,235,726, forward strand.
AGCTTCCAGCACACCAGGCATAATGAAGTGAATTTCATGACCTGTTGGCTAGTTCCATGAGAAATGACAACAGGAAGCTGATATAAACTGCCGAAAAACCAAAAAAGTTCTTCAGTATGCAGCAATACCCCTTTTAAAAGGGAAGTCAAATACAGTCTGTACATCACATTTATTACTTTTGAAGTGTAATATGTTTGTCACGTAAACACACATTATAATAACAACTCAGTGATACATATTATTATACATGCAAGTCGTCGTTTATCTTGTTTGGCTGCATTTCCCTACTTGATCAAGGGTGTCATCATTCCCCAATTTCTCTGAAATGTTGCATACTACCGTAAATTTACGCATGTTCCCGTTGTAAAGTTTTCTTTTATTAATCCTGACATTTGCGCGTAAAGTTGCATATGCACATTTCAAGCCTCTTTTTGTGTGCATGCACGCTTTATAAGTGAGGCCACTGATCGGAGCATTCCGAGTGACAACTCTGTTTTGGGAGACTGGATTAGTCTGTGCTGTACTTCAGCTTTTCATCTAACTGGTAGACCTGAACTACTGTATACTGGTCAGTTGCTCCTTGCTGTACAGCTACATCGATATTCAACAGGACTATTAGACTATTCAGTTAACTTGAGATTGTTGCTGAATTGTGCTTTGTGTGGTAAATAAAATGTATAGTATAGTATGCTAAAACATTTACTGTTTGCTAAACTTGAGTAATAATATTTACTGTGTTTTATTTTAGTGTTTTTATTTAGAACTATTTACGTTTAGCTTTGAGTTGAATAAATTGTGTGACTAAGATTGTTAGTATATTATTGATGTCATAAGGGAAAACTAGCATTATTTTGATTGTTTGGATTTAAACATGAAGCTAGCAGACAGGTGCTTGGCACATGTATATTCACTGCAATGATTCGTAGGATGTTTTTCAGAACATAGGGTTAGACTGTGAAATGCATGCAAATAACAATAAAAATAATTCTGTGGAGACTAATGTAAAAGTAAATAATAAAAGTGTAATATATTTTGTCTATATATATATATATATATATATATATATATATATATATATATATATATATATGGTTGAAATAGTTTACTGTCAAATAAATGCAAAGAGTACACGACACGTGTTTCGCCCTCATTCTGGGCTCATCAGGTGTACACACTCCACTGCACTCCTTCTCGGGAATCGAACCTCGGACGTCAGCGCCAGAGGCGATGCCCCTAACGTTGTGCCACAGCGTGTGGTTCGTTTATTTGACAGCATGTAGATCGGGGTAATTACATTCACGGCATTCGAAGTCTGTGTCACAATCTGATTGTATGGGTGGTTACCTACCAGGTAACGCTTGTGGTTGGCCAGCAATCTGCTAACATCCGCCACGGTGCCCTCAGTTTGTGAGGAGCAGATCATAGAATGGTTGAAATAGTTTACTGTCAAATAAATGCAAAGAGTACACGACACATGTTTCGCCCTCATTCTGGGCTCATCAGGTGTACACACTCCACTGCACTCCCTCTCGGGAATCGAACCTCGGACGTCAGCGGCAATGCCCCTAACGTTGCGCCACGGCATGTGGTTCGTTTATTTGACAGCATGTAGATCGGGGTAATTACATTCACGGCATTCGAAATCTGTGTCACAATCTGATTGTATGGGTGGTTACCTACCAGGTAACGCTTGTGGTTGGCCTCTAAATTTTTATCAATATTTTGGTTTTATTTGTTAGATAGTTTTGATCTGACCTGACCCACAGCTAGTTTTAACTACTCTTTCAATTTCCCTTTTGACTCTTTATTGCCCAGTCATTGCTGCTACTTATTATACTTGTTAGAAAATTTACTGGAAGATGAAAGGTAAGTCATTGCCAAACCTAATTTGTTAACCAGAAAAATGATAACTGTCTTTTTTGTAAATTCAGTAAGCAAAAGCTCAAACGAAACTATAAAAACTAAAGGCCGAAACCAGAATTGCTTGATGAAAGGTCTTTTGAAACTCCAAAAAAAACGTGAAGAAAATATCAGATGTAAGACCTCTATTTAATGGGAGGGAAAAGGGAAGTATAGCAGTGACAAAATTTAAGTGCTGAACAATATTCATTGTAATAATAGTAAATTAAATTGACAAAGAGACACTAAGGAGACAAGGAGGAAAGAGAAACCCTCACACTCTTTAAAACATGTAAGAAGTTAGTTTACCAATTTACAAACATATGTTCCAGGGTATTTAAATTAACAATTCATTTTAATTGAGAGCTGAAGAAAGAAATGCTGACAAATGCTAATGAAAGAGTGACAAGCAGAATTGGGGAAGAACATGGGGAAAGTCTGAGATGGTACTTCCAAGGAAAAGCATAAAGTTACTAGCATACAGAGAGATTTTTTGAGGTAGATCAGATCCAGTTCATCAAGGGGAGTAGCAAGAGCTCAAGTGGAGGAATAAAACCTTACAATCATATTAATAAATTCTTCACATAACCACAATAAATCTAAAACATGACAAAAAGGATGTGAACAGGAATATAAATAAAAAATTGGTTAAATTTACAAATGATGTCAAACTAGGCGTTTTGATTTTTGGGCAGAGTAAAATGGTAGCAAAAAAAAAGTCCTTTTGAGTTGAAAGAGAAAGACAAACAATAGTCATTTAACAGGAAAAAAGACAAGTAAAACCCATTACCAAAAGCTCAAAATGTCAACCCTGGCCAAAAAGTACCTACTGCCTAATTCTACAGTCTTTCCCTAACTAGTATGAAATAAATGACTGGACACACAATGAAGGTTTGGGGCAGCCAGCCTTGTAGTTTCCGTGGCTGCAAAAGGATTTCAGTTGAGTACAATGTGTACAGATTCAAGTCCAAAGTAGAACTGATTAAGTATGAAGGATGAGGGGTTTTTATAGTCGGTTCCCAGGAAGTGACATCATAGTGATAAAAGTAGGTGGGAGGTGAGGAAAATTGGGCAGGTTTCATTCCTGACCTTCATTCCTTTCCTCTCTAGAGCATATCTCCACCTCTCCAGGGTCTCCTCAACCTGCTCCCTAGTATCGCTACAGATCACAATGTCATCAGCAAACATGCATAGTCCAAGGGGACTCCTCTCTAATCTCATCTGTCAACCTGTTCATCACCATTGCAAATAAGAAAGGGCTCAGAGCCAATCCCTTATGTAATCCCATCTCCTCATTGAATTCATCCATCACTCCTACAACAGACCTCACCATTGTCACACTTCCCTCGTACATATCCTGTAGAACTCTTAAGTACTTCTCTACCACTCCCGACCTCCTTATATAATACCACAACTCCTCTCAAGGCACCCTGTCTTATGCTTTCTCCAGGTCCACAAAGACACAATGTAACTCCTTCTGGGCTTCTCTATACTTCTCCATCAATACCCTCAGAGCAAACATTACATTTGTGGTGCTGTTTCTTGGCATGAAACCATACTGCTGATGATGATTCAAATTATGAATACAGTAATCCCTCGCTATATCGCGCTTCGCCTTTCGTGGCTTCACTCTATCGCGGATTTTATATGTAAGCATATTTAAATATATATCGCAGATTTTTTGCTGGTTCGCGGATTTCTGCGGACAATGGGTCTTTTAATTTCTGGTGCATGCTTCCTCAGTTGGTTTGCCCAGTTGATTTCATACAAGGGACGCTATTGGCAGATGGCTGAGAAGCTACCCAACTTACTTTTCTCTCTCTCTCTCTTATGCTGACTTTCTCTGATCCTGACGTAAGGGGATTGAGCAGGGGGGCTGTTCGCACACCTAGACGATACGGACGCTAGTCTAAAAATGCTGAAAGATTATCTTCACGTTGCTACCTTCTGTGCAGCTGCTTCGTGAAGCGACATGCTCCACGGTGCTTCGCATACTTAAAAGCTCGAAGGGCACGTATTGATTTTTGATTGTTTGTTTTTCTCTGTCTCTCTCTCTCTCTCTGTTTCTCTGCTCCTGACGGAGGGGGTGTGAGCTGCTGCCTTCAACAGCTTTGTGCCGCGGTGCTTCGCATACTTAAAAGCCAAACAGCCCTATTGATTTGTTTGCTTTCCTCTCTCTTTCTGACAGTCTCTGCTCCTGATGCGCACTCCTTTGAAGAGGAAGATATGTTTGCATTCTTTTAATTGTGAGACAGAACTGTCATCTCTGTCTTGTCATGGAGCACAGTTTAAACTTTTGAAAAAGAGACAAATGTTTGTTTGCAGTGTTTGAATAACGTTCCTGTCTCTCTACAACCTCCTGTGTTTCTGTGCAAATCTGTGACCCAAGCATGACAATATAAAAATAACCATATAAACATATGGTTTCTACTTCGCAGATTTTCACCTTTCGCGGGGGGGTCTGGAACGCAACCCCCGCGATGGAGGAGGGATTACTGTAATAATAATAATAATGGGCACAAAGGTACAAAGATTTTCTTCACCTAAAGAACTACTATATATACATATGAAATCTTACTAAATAGTATCACAAGGAGTAGGATTTAGAGACCCTCAAAAGTCAACTCAGTGTAATTTTGATGACATTTGGTAAATAGGGTTATTTTTTTATGCTGAATGACATGTTCTTCTCAAAAATGTAGAAATGTTGTATTGAAATTTTAAACTCTTACAGTCAAAAGCCTTCTCTATGTCTATTTAGATAGATGAGTAAACCACGAGCCAAGACTTTTTTTATTGTGTCAATAAGAACATATGTTTCCATGACAAATGAGTACTTGCTATTGCTGGAAAAAAATACTTTAAAAAAAAAAAACTTAACTCATTTTTTAACCAACTCTGCTTCTGTTTTTTAAAACATATGTACATTTGATAAAAGTAACTAAGCTGTATGTTAGAAAATATCTCCATTCTGCATATTCTACACATTAATTCATCCTTACGGATGACACTGCAGTTGTGACTCACTGGGCTGGCTAGTTTGAGCAGTTGTTTAAAGCTGACCCTCCGGCCAGGACATTGGATATCTCTGGGTCCACCGGTTCTTGAGGCTGATCCTCCAATTAGCTCACTGAGATTGCACAGGTGGTGAACCAGCTGAGGGTAAGGAAAGCTACAGGGATTTATGGTTTCCAGAGTGAACTTCTCCAGGCTGATGGTATGGCTATCCTCCTGGCACTGCAAGCAATCTTTGCTTCCATTTGGGAGATGGGCATTATCCCAAATGACTGAAAAATGGGATTTGTCATCCCTAACTGGAAAGGGAAGGGTGATCACCTTACAACTACAGGGGGACAACACTGCACTCGGTGCCGGGTAAGGTCTTTGCTAGGGTCATCCTCAATAGGATCCATGATCACTTGCTCACCTACCAGTCACTGGAGCAGTCTGGTTTCACACCTAAGAAGACTACCACTAACCATATCCTGGCACGGAGGGTCCTCATGGAGGGCAAACGCGAATATTGAAAGAGTTTCTTTGCAGCCTTTGTCGATTTTCATATATGTTTAATTCAGTTGATCAAGCTGCCCATAGAGACATCCTGAAACTTTGCAGGTTCCCCTCAAGGCTGCTGGATATCACAGCCAGCCGGTACACTGGTACTGTGAGTGCAGTGCAGAGTGTAGGCAGAACCTCTGCATTTTTCCCAATTGATTCTGCGGTTTGTCAGGGGTGTGTTCTTGCTCCTACTCTCTTCAATGCTTATATGAACTGGGTGTTGGGCAAGGTCCAGCGGCTGTGGGGCATCAGTTGATTAAGAAAGATTCACTGATCTTGACTTTGATAACAATGCTGTGAATTTTGCAGAGTCAATGGAGGGTCTGATCAATGCTCTAGAGAGACTGAGTGAGGAGTCTGAGTGTCTGGGCTTGCGTGTGTCCTGGACTCTTCCTATGCCTCTTCCTATGAAGTCAGTTGACGGTTTGGGAGAACAGAAATTGGCTTTCTGAGGTCGCTGGATAAGGGTGTGTGGTGCTCCCGATATCTATGCAAAAGAATGAAGGTCCAAGTCTTTTGAGTCCTGGTGCTTCCTGTCTTGCTATATGGTTGCAAGTCATGGACGCTATCCAGTGACCTAAGACAAAGACTAGACTCCTTCGGTACTGTGTCTCTTCAGAGAATCTTTCGAAACCATTGCTTTGACTTTATGTTGAATAAGCAATTGCTCACAGAGTCCTGATTGAGGTACATTACCTGCATTGTTAGTAAGCATCAATTAAAGCACTCTGGCCATGTGCCGCGATTCCCAGAGGGTGATATGGCTCACAGGATCCTCAATGTTGAGGACCAGAGTGGCTGGATGCACACGTAACACCTGACTGCGGCAGATAGATGGTCATTTCTGAAGGGTGGGACTGGACCGCATGTCTGCCTGTGGAGTTGCCAACCAGGACCCCTTGCTGTTTCATCATGTGGTGGGTCCAGCAACGTGCTGTACCAATGCATGCTTCTTGACTGACCTGACATGATTCATAGTCAGCAAATTAGCACAGTGCTTCATATAATAAAATGAGAAATGTTCAGGTATTGTGTGATTACTTAAAATACATGATATGGGATGATCCCTATATTATTTGACTTATAAGGACAAATGGCCTCTGATTTCATTTAAAAAAGTCATTTAAAAAATCACCAGATGCCAAATTGAATGAAAAAATATATCAAAGATAGGAAATCTACAAAGACAAAACAAACTTTTAGTTCAAGAGAACAATGTTCTAAATATAGCAAGTCTGCTGGGCATTGACCTTTTAGAATAAGGACTTGTAGTCGCAGGAGTATAAGGCAAGTTCAAGCACGGGTAAAATGTGTGCCGAAAGAAATCCCTCAGTCCAAAAGTTTGTTTTAAAAATATTTAATGAAAACTAAAAGCAAATAATCCACACAAGAATAAAGAAAAGTGTTGTTACACATGTAGAATAAAATGCAAAAAAAAGAAAAATGTATAATTTCTAAACTTAGCCTTTCTTGAGAAACTTTAGTTATTTCTGTACTTAAAAGTTCTTTACTTCTTCTTCTATACTTAATGATTCTTAACTTCTTCTTCTGTATGCTTTAAGCGTATGGTGCAGCACTTAAATTAAGTGCTTTTGTTTTACATGTTACTTAACACACACAAAAGGCACGAAAGGAATGCTTTAAAACCATGTGCCCTCTACACCTTACACATGACAAGGCTGATCACTAACTGAGAATAATGTTTAGTCAGAGCTGTTAGAAATGATTAGAATATACCAATTAAGTTCTGCTTATAGGAACCTCCCATAGATTATGCATTGTCATTTAGTAAACCATTTATGAATCTTATGTAACTAGGAAATGGCTCTTACAGGACTTTTAGGAGAACCATAGCGTAAAATAGCTTGCTCTGCTTTGTCATGGGCTCTCATGTATATGATGGTTCTTTCTCTCCATGTTGGCTCGGGACAAACTTGAGCACATATTCTAAACAAATAACACAGAATGGCTCAGTGTTGCTTGGGAATTTTAAAGACGCAGTAGTTTTTAGGAGCATGGGAAGGCTTTGCTTCTTCAGTGTCAAGGGCTTATAAAAGTGAACACCTATGAGTTGGAAAATATACTTTAAATGAATGAACTCTTTCATTTCATGTATATGTTTCTGTGCATGTTGGGAATATGCAATGCACTGAGCCATGTTCTAGATACAGGGTGATATTACACGCAGAGTGAGTAAAGCATTTTTCACTTAATGCTCTATTGTTCACTGGATGTACATAAATTTTGATAAACACTGGCCATTCAGCCCCTCAAAGCTTGCCAATCTAATCCACCAAATTCCTCCAAAAGAGCATCAAGAACAGTTTTCAGTATTCCTGAAGTCATATTACACACCACATCACTTGGTAATTTATTCCATGTGTCTATAGTTCTCTTGTGTGAAGAAAAAATTCCTAACAATTGTGTGAAAATTACCATTAACAAGTTTCCAGCTGTGCCCCCATGTTCTTGTTATACTCATTTTAAAGCAACAATCCACTGCATTAATTCCTTTTTATCATTTTAAACACTTCAATCATGTCACTTAATCTCCATTTGCTTAACCTAAAAAGGTTCAACTTCATTAGTCTTTCTTCATAACTCATTTCATTTTCCATAACCCATCAGCCTTGTTGCTCTTCTCTGGATATTTTGTAGTACTGCTATATCTTTATTGTAGCCTGGTGGAAAGAAAATGCATATAGTACTCCAGGTGCCACCTCACTAGTGTGTGATAAAGTTCAAGCATACCCTGCTTTGACTTGTACTCTAAACATAGCAGCCTTCTACTAGTAGCATTCCTCTTTTAGCCTTCTAAATGGCTTCTGAACACTGCCTGGAGGTTGGTAGTGATAATTCCACAATAACTCCCAGGTTCTACTAATAAGATTTTAGCCCCCGACTTGTGTATTAATATCTAAAATATTTTCTTCATACATGTAATGAACTAATTCAAGATTACCTGAAAATCCACCTACTTGTTTAAATTCCTACCTTGGACATTTATGTATATTAAAAATAGTAGCAGCCCTAGCACTGACCCAAGAGGGACACCGCTCTTAACAGCACCCACATCTGGTAAGGTTCCTTGCACTATCAATCTCTTCTTCTTGTGTTTTGGCCATTTTTGGAAACATCTACATACTACACCCTGACCTCCCACAAGCAGAACAAGTAAAAGGATAGTTCCCTCTCACTTAACTGTTAGGAGACACTATACTGTCTTTAAATGAGAGATACCATATTGGTTATAGGGAAAGGCTCAGTAGTAGATCACCAAAGGCCTAAGTAGCAGGTGGTTCAAGATCCATTTACTGTAGTTAGGCTCAGGGTGGATGCTTGGTTTTTGTTTTTCTTGTCTTTATTTGCACTTTATGTTCTTGCTTTGTTTATACCTCTCCTGTGTGTTTGAAGTACAATAAACACACAATTTTTATAAATTTGTCCTTCTTGACACCCTTCCTGTTACAGAATCCAAAGGTTAAATGTTTTGTATTGTCTTGGCATTCACACCTTCTGACATACAAGACAGCCAAATCCAGGGGGGCTACAATATGGACAATTCAAGAAGTGCAAATAATTGGTCTGTTTAGCACACAGCCCAGGGTTCCCAGGAGGAGGCAAAGAGGAGTGTCAGGGATACAGACAGCAGCAGCTGTGCAGAGTGCAGTAGAACTGAATGGCAGGGCATAAGATCTAAGCAAATAAAGAGGAGTGGGACAAAGGAGCTGAGTGGGAGGAGGGGGGTGCAAAAGCTGGTTGCAGGCATCCTATAAGTTTATGGTTTGCTTTTGCCATCACTCTTGATCATTGTTTTCAGTCTTTTTTTTACACTTCAGGTTTCCTTTTAGCTAACAGTTTAATAGATAGATAGATAGATAGATAGATAGATAGATAGATAGATAGATAGATAGATAGATAGATAGATAGATAGATAGATAGATAGATAGATAGATAGATAGATAGATAGATAGATAGATAGATAGATACTTTATTAATCCCCAAGGGGAAATTCACATACTCCAGGAGCAGCATACTGATAAAAACAATATTAATTAAAGAGTGATAAAAACACAGTGCAAGTTAAAAAGTGCAAGGTGGTGAGTGCGAGGCAGGTATAACAGTCAATAACATTGTATAATGTTAATGTTTAAAACACCCAGTGGAACGGTGGAATTGAAGAGTCGCATAGTGTGGAGGAGGAACGATCTCCTCATTGTGTCAGTGGAGCATGATGACACTGTTTAGTGGATGCAGTGGATTTTCCATGATCGACAGGAGTCTGCCCAGAGCCTGTTGCTCCACCACAGATGTCAAACTGTTCAGCTCCATGCCTACAATAGAGCCTGCCTTCCTCACTAGTTTGTCCAGGCGTGAGGCGTCCCTCTTATTTATGCTGCCGCCCCAGCTCACCACCGCGTAGAAGAGGGCACACGCCACAACCGTCTGATAGAACATCTGCAGCATCTTATTGCAGATGTTGAAGGACACCAGCCTTCTAAGGAAGTATAGTCGGCTCTGTCCTCACTTACACAGAGCATCAGTATTGGCAGTCCAGTCCAGTTTATCATCCAGCTGCACACCCAGGTATTTATAGGTCCGTACCCTCTGCGCACAGTCACCTCTGATAATCACGGGGTCCGTGAGGGGCCTGGGCGTTCTAAAATGCACCACCAGCTCTTTGGTTTTGCTGGTGTTCAGTTGTAGGTGGTTTGAGTCACACTATTTAACAAAGTCCTTGATTAGGTTCCTATACTCCTCCTCCTGCCCACGCCTGATGCAGCCCATGATAGCAGTGTCATCAGCGAACATTTGCACGTGGCAGGACTCCGAGTTGTATTGGAAGTCCGATGTTTATAGGCTGAACAGGACCGGAGAAAGCACAGTCCCCTGCGGCGCTCCTGTGCTGCTGACCACAATATCAGACCTGCAGTTCCTGAGACGCACACACATATTATTCCTATTTTTAAATCTTTGTTGAATAACTTTATAATCATACCTGTATCAGTATTACTTTTTTTAATGTTATGTCAGTGACTTCACCTAATAACCATTTTGATTTTGGTTTTCTTAGTAGCCAGTGCAATCTTTGTACTGATGTCATCATACTGTTAATAGTTACAACATTTATTGCTGCTCAGATGGGCTTGGTTCATGACATCATCACGCAGCCATTATAAATGCTGTGGCAGGCTTAACAAACCTTTCGACTCTTTGCAACAATGAATCTAAAAATATCGACTAGCTCAGACAAAAAAAGATGAGAGCCTGGGCTTTTGATTATTTGTTGTCAAATATGGATTCTTCTTCTGAATTTTTGGATTGGCTTATTTGTTCAATCATTTATCACAGGAACTTTCATTTGGTTAATCTCTCAAAAAATCATTTAATTTCCTGCTCCAATTATTCTTTTTAACATTTTCAGTTCTCTTGCATAGTAGTTTCTACCTGTGAAGTAAATCATAAAAATCTCAGCACTGTGCTATTAGAATTTATTCACTCTTTAGACCCCTTCTTCAAAACCAAACCACTAGCTATACAACTAAAAACTCAGCATTACAAAATAAACGTTTCCGTTATCCTGTTACACCAAAGAATCTTGTAGAAATGACATGTTTTCTTCCCGTTTGTGACAGCTGTACCTTTCAAGAGTTAAATCAGTTGTTTTTCTCTAATACTTGATTGTTTTGTCTGTTGCAGCATGATTAAAGTCTTTCACTGTGGTTCCATTCCTGAATTTCGTTTTGTTTCTTTTTCTTTAATATTTTTTTAATTAAATTCCATCTATCCATCCATTTTCCAACCTGCTGAATCCGAACACAGGGTCACGGGAGTCTGCCGGAGCCAATCCCAGCCAACACAGGGCACAAGGCAGGAACCAATCCCGGGCAGGGTGCCAACTCACCGCAGGACTTTTAATTAAATTGTTTATGCTAAATACTTTTAACCACTGTGCCTCAGCCTCAAACAACATGATGCAGACAGAATTATATATATATATAGTGGACACCAGCAAGCTCGGACACAAGTATAAAAGGCAAAGAGACTTTTATTGTGGGAAACTCTTCAAAGCAAGCATTTCCCACTACAGCCACAAGTAAAAATAAGCATAAAATAGCACACAGCCACTCTTTTCTTCCTTCTGTCTGTCTTTCACTGCCTCCTCCAATCCTCCTTCCAAATGTTGTTGTCGTCCTCCCAACTCTGGCTTATCGATGTGAGGCAGGCAGCTCCTTTTTATCTGGCACTCAGGATTGGTTCTGGTGACATGAAGTTGTGGCCCCAAAGTACTTCCAGGTGAAGTTGAACCCCTACAGTGTAGGGACTCCCAAATCCTGTAGCCCCCCAATGGAGGCACCCAAGGGACCCAACGGGGTTGTGCCCTGGGATTACAGTACACCCATGAAAGGATCCCAGCCTGGGTTTGCTGCCATCTAGTATTCTAGAGAATCCAAATGAATAGGACAGATAAGCTTGTTGGGCTGAATGGTCTGTTCTTGTCATACAATACTTTGTCCAATATTCTAATGTCCTAAACAACAATACCGAATTCTTGCTTCAACAGTCTGTAATCTTTGGTGAGCACTGGAGTGGTTCACAGTCTACTATAAAGTGTTGGAGATGAGAATTAGTACTTCCAAATCTGAGTGCATAGCCCAAGATCTGAAAAGAGTTGCTCTAAAACGAGAATCTTAACATATCCTGGGTCTTTTTGAAGAAGTAAGAGTAGAAGGGTATATCCATTTATTATGCTGTACTAAACTTCCAATTTAAATTTCAGTTATTTTCTATGGTAAACAGCTCTGGATAGTGAATAAAAGAACATAACTGCAAGTCATGTGTAAGCCAGTATAGGTATCTCTGATAGTTTAAGAAGTAGTAAAACAGCAGTAAAAACAACATTTCTCTGGATCAATAACAGGCAATTAAGGCACTAAGAACATCCAGAACTACCATTTAAAGGTTTAAATAAAAGTCAAGACACGCATAAAGGGTTGGGGTTTCTGGCCCCGTATACTGTCAAAACTATAAATCAAATCAATTATTCTTTTAAACATGTGTCCAACCAAGAACATCATCCCTTTGCAGAGGGGAACTTAAATAAGGTGGGACCGGAAGCTGGTGACTAGAATGCTGGGAGGAACCGAGGTGTTTTATGGGAAGGTGATGTCATCAGGTCAGGCCAGAGGAAGGGAGGAAAGTGGTTACGGGTGGATTAAACGGCATCTTGAGAGCGTTTAAGGCAGCGCTGCGTCTGGCTTTCTGCGGGAATAAGAGAAAGAAAGGTTAGTGCCTCGTCTCCATCCCCTGGCAGACTGTTGTATGCTGCTCATCGGGTCTTTCCGCGGCCCCCTAGACGTGCATGCGTGACATGACCCACCCTTCAGCCCAGACCCGTTGGGTCGGGTGGCCTGAACCGAGAGGTCGTGGACCCGGGAGAGAGCATCAGCATTGGCCTGCAGGTTACCCCGACGATAAGTGACAGTAAACTTGTACGGCTGAAGGTCCAAAAACCACCTGGTGACCCGGGGGTTTGTTTCCTTGTGGACAGCCATCCACTGGAGGGCGGCATGGTCCGTCACCAGGGTGAACTCCCGACCCAACAGGTAGTACCTCAGGTGAGTTACCGCCCACTTGATGGCCAAGGCTTCCCGCTCCACCGCAGCATATCTCGTCTCCCGGTCCAACAGTTTCCGGCTCAGGTAAATTACAGGGTGCTCGACACCGTCGATGCTTTGGCTCAGCACGGCGCCAAGACCTGTGTCCGAAGCATCGGTCTGGAGGACAAAAGGGAGAGAAAAGTCAGGGGTTCTCAATACTGGTGCCGAGGTCAGGGCCAACTTTAGGTCACTAAATGCTTGTTCGGTTAGGTGATCCCATACCACATGCAAAGGGGCCCTCTTCTTTGTCAAATTGATCAAGGGTGCGGCCCTCTCAGAGAAACGAGGTACAAACCGGTGGTAGTAGCTCGCTAACCCCAAGAAAGCTTGCACCTGCTTCTTGATAGTTGGACGGGGCCATTCCAGGATGGTCTTAATTTTAGAGCATTGCGGTTTTACCACTCCTCCGCCCACCAGGTAGCCTAAATATTTGGCCTCCGTTAATCCGAAGTAACACTTGCGCGGATTAATGCGGAGGCCGGCTTTCGCTAGCGTTAAGAGAACGGCATAAACCTGCAGGATATGTTCCTCCCAGGTGCTAGAATAGATGACTACGTCATCCAGGTAGGCAGCACAATAGGGCTGGTGGACTCTTAGCAGTCTGTCTACCAGACGTTGGAAAGTCGCTGGCGCTCCGGGCAGCCCAAATGGGAGAACCTTATACTGCCAATGCCCACTAGGGGTGCTGAAGGCTGTCTTCTCCTTGGTGGATGCCGTCAAGGGAATTTGCCAGTACCCTTTCGTCATGTCAAGGGTAGTCAAATATTGAGCCGTACCCAGGCGCTCAATGAGCTCATCTACATGAGGCATGGGGTAGGCATCAAACTTGGAGATCTGGTTCAGACGTCTAAAGTCATTACAGAATCTCCATGAACCGTCGGGCTTAGAAACGAGCACGATGGGACTGGACCAGGGGCTGTGACTTTCCTCAATTACATCCAGCGCAAGCATTTTTTGTATCTCCAGCTCCACCTCGGCTCGTTTTGCTTCCGGGAGTCTATAGGGGCTTTCCCGCACTACCTTGCCCGGGTCAGTCACGATATCGTGCTCAATCAGCGAGGTGCGTCCTGGTATCTCACTGACTATTTCCGGAACGGACAGGATGACTGACTCCAGCTCCTGTCTTTGGGTGGCCGTCAAATCGGGTCCGAGGTTAAGGTCTACTTTTTGTGAGAAAAGGGAGAGGGCGCTCCCTGGGAGAGGACAGTCTTCCCGGTCTCTCCAGGGTTTCAGCAAGTTGACATGGTATATCCTCTCACTCGGTCGACGATTTGGTTGTTTCACCAGATAGTCGACGGGCCCTTTTCTCTCTTTCACCTCGTAAGGGCCCAGCCAATGAGCCAACAATTTTGAGTGGGAAGTAGGCACCAGTACCATTACACGATCCCCCGGCTGGAACTCCCGGAGGGTGGTGTTTCGGTTATAATGACGTGCCTGCGCAGCTTGAGCTTTTGACATGTGTTCTTTTAACAGAGGCTGAACCTTCTCTAAACGTTCGCGCAGTTGCGCGACGTATTCCAAAATATTGGGGGAGGGAAGTGCATCGCCTTCCCATCCTTCTTTAAGTAAATCTAATATTCCCCGGGGTTGGTGACCATATAACAACTCAAAGGGGGAAAACCCCGTAGAGGCTTGTGGCACCTCCCGGTAAGCAAACAGGACCAGCGGTAAAAGTTGATCCCAGTTCCTACCATCTGCGTCGACTACCTTGCGGAGCATCTGTTTAAGGGTCTGGTTAAATCGTTCCACTAACCCATCCGTCTGAGGATGATACACAGACGTTTTTAGATGCTTAATACGGAGTAACTTGGCAACCTCCCTGAACGTATCCGAAGTAAACGGTGTACCTTGGTCCGTGAGGACTTCTTTAGGTATACCTACTCGGGAAAAAAGGGCTACCAATTCCCGTGTGACATTTTTCGTATTCGCAGAGCGCAATGGAACTGCTTCTGGGTAGCGAGTCGCGTAATCTACCATGACTAATATGTATTTATAGCCACAGGTTGAAGGCAGCAGGGGCCCAACAAGATCGACTCCGATCCTTTCAAACGGGATGTCAATAAGAGGAATCAGAACGAGAGGAGCATGGACCCTTCGGGGAATCTGCCGTAGGTGACAATCCGGGCAAGATTGACAGAAACGATGCACCTCCTCATTAATTCCGGGCCAATAAAACTGGTGTTTAATTCTCTCCAGCGTTTTTTCGGCGGCGAGGTGGGCGCCAAGGAGGTGGGCGTGTGCCAGTTCACAAACTTCCCGCCGGTTGGTTCGCGGCACTAGCAACAACTTCCGTACCTCGCCTTCATGATCCGCGATGCGATACAACAGATCGTTGTCTAAAACAAAGTAGGGTCCCAGTGGTATGGGAACAAGCAGTGTGTTGCCGTCAACCGAAACAATAGCATTCTGGGCAAACTTTAGAGAGTCATCATTCCATTGCTCTCGTTTAAATGAGGCTGGGGTGGCTTTAAACTGATTATCCACCCAGCACAACGGATCCAGGGGGCTGACGCTGACCTGCTGTGCCTGAACTTCCGGGCCAGGGTCCGTCACCAAAATATCTCCCCCCCTGGAGTCTACGTCATCAGTAGTTGCCGCAGTGCACGGCGTGAGAGCCGCGGGGACGGCAGCCTGCCCGTCCATAATAAGACCCAATCTGGCGGTGGGAGTGGCGACGTTCTTACCGCAATTGCTTTCAGACCAGTCTTGTCCTAATATATCTGGAAAGGGGGGATCAGGAAGCACGGCAACTCGGAGCTGTCTCGGTTCGCCTTTCCAGGTAATAAAACAGTTAGTGGACCTGTATGACTTGGTCTTGCCATGCACACACGTAACTTTCACATATCGGGATATCCACTGTCGCGGTAAGACAAAACGGCGAGCAACAATGGTAATGTTACTCCCGGAATCGAACAGTGCCACCACCAAGTGCCCATTAATTAACACCACTCCCGTGTTCGGAACAGCCAAGGAATTAGATAGAGCACAATACCTTTCTCCTTTAACCCAGGTGCAGTCCATTGGCTCCACATTTTGAGGACAGGCGGGCAGGGTGTGCCCGGCTTCACCACACTTGAAACAGCGGGGCAAAGCCGGGGGTCTCTCTTTTTGCTTACCTGGAGGCTCTGCATTGCGACGGAAGGGCTCAGGGGTAGCGACGCGTCCCTGTCGGGCACCACGAGCAGACCTCTCCACCGCCCCGCCTCGGTTCACCGCCAGCTGACGCTCCAAGACATCCAGGAGGCTTTTCATGTCACTGAACGGGTGTCGCCAGACCTGCTGGGCGAGATAATCTGGCATGCCATTAATAAAGTCCTCACAGGCTACTTGCTCGACTATGTGTCGAGCCTGATTGACGTCTGGCCGTAGCCAGCGTCCCATTTTGCTCCAAAACTCGAAGCCCTGGGCTCGGCCTGGGCGATTGGGGTCAACAACAACAACAACAACATTTATTTATATAGCACATTTTCATACAAAAAGTAGCTGAAAGTGCTTTACATAATGAAGAAAAGAAAAATAAAAGACAAAATAAGAAATTAAAATAAGACAACATTAGTTAACATAGAAAGGAGTAAGGTCCGATGGCCAGGGTGGACAGAAAAAAAAAAAAAAAACTCCAGAAGGCTGGAGAAAAAAAGAAAATCTGTAGGGGTTCCAGGCTACGAGACCGCCCAGTCCCCTCTGGGCATTCTACCTAACATAAATGAAATAGTCCTCTTTGTAGTTCGGGTTTTCACAGAGTCACTTGATGCTGATGGTCATACAGACTTCTGGCTTTTAATCCATCCATCATTGTTGGATCATCATGGTGCTTTGGGTAGATGGTGGTGGCATGCGCCACCACCAACAGGACACCGGAAAAGGAAACAGAAGAGAGAGTAGGGGTTAGTACAGATTTTGAATGAATAGTTATTATAATGAATTGGATATACAGAGTATCAGGATTTAAATTACAGTGAAGTTATGTTAAAATAATGTGTTTTCAGTAGTTTTTTAAAGTGCTCCACTGTATTAGCCTGGCGAATTCCTACTGGCAGGCTATTCCAGATTTTAGGTGCATAACAGCAGAAGGCCGCCTCACCACTTCTTTTAAGTTTTGCTCTTGGAATTCTAAGGAGACACTCAGTTGAGGATCTGAGGTTACGATTTGGAATATAAGGTGTCAGACATTCCGATATATAAGACGGGGCGAGATTATTTAAAGCTTTATAAACCATAAGCAGAATTTTAAAGTCAATTCTGAATGACACAGGTAACCAGTGTAGTGACATCAAAACTGGAGAAATGTGTTCGGATTTTCTTTTCCTGGTAAGGATTCTAGCAGCTGCATTCTGCACTAATTGCAAACGATTGATGTCTTTTTTGGGTAGTCCTGAGAGGAGTGCGTTACAGTAATCTAGCCGACTGAAAACAAACGCATGAACTAATTTCTCTGCATCTTTCGATGATATAAGAGGTCTAACTTTTGCTATGTTTCTTAGGTGAAAAAATGCTGTTCTAGTGATCTGATTAATAAATAAATAATTTAAAATTCAGATTACAATCAACGGTTACCCCTAAGCTTTTTACCTTCGATTTGACTTTTAATCCTAATGCATCCAGTTTATTTCTAATAGCCTCATTGTATCCATTATTGCCAATCACTAAGAATTCGTTTTTTTCTTTATTTAATTTGAGAAAGTTACTATTCATCCATTCTGAGATACAGGTTAGACATTGTGTTAGCGAATCAAGAGATTTGGGGTCATCAGGTGCTATTGATACATACAGCTGTGTGTCATCAGCATAGCTGTGGTAGCTCACGTTATGTCCCGAGATAATCTGACCTAATGGAAGCATGTAGATTGAGATTCTTAAGAATATTATGATCAATGGTGTCAAATGCGGCACTCAGATCTAAGAGGATGAGAACAGATAAATGGCCTCTGTCTGCATTTACCCGCAACTCATTTACTACTTTGACGAGTGCAGTTTCTGTGCTGTAATTTGTTCTAAAACCTGACTGAAATTTATCAAGAATAGCATGTTTATTGAGGTGCTCATTTAACTGTATAATGACTGCCTTCTCTAGAATTTTACTTAAGAAAGGCAGGTTAGAGATGGGTCTATAATTTTCAAGAGCAGAGGGGTCAAGATTATTTTTCTTAAGTAGGGGTTTAACTACCGCAGTCTTAAGACAGTCTGGGAAGACCCCCGTATCTAATGACGAATTTACTATGTCAAGAACATTATCAATAAGCACGCCCGATACTTCTTTGAAAAAATTTGTTGGTATTGGGTCAAGGGCACAGGTGGAGGGTTTCATTTGAGAAATTATTTTATGTAAATCAGGTAAATCTATCCTAGTGAAAGACTTTAATTTGTTTATTATGGGGTACTGGGGTTTAGGAGGAGATATACTGTGTTATTTCTAATATCATTAATTTTTTGATTGAAAAATACAGCGATAGTCTCACAGGTTTTACTGGAAGTACTTAGGAGGCATTCCTTTGAGTTACCTGGGTTTAACAGATGATCAATCGTCGAAAATAAGACTCTAGGATTACTAGCATTGTTATTTATAATCTTAGAGAAATAGTAGTGCCTCTCAAGATGGACTGTGTTATTGTATTCTGTTATTTTAACTTTTAATATTTCATAGTCAATAGTTAGTTTAGTTTTCCTCCATTTACGCTCAGCTCTACGGCATGTTCTCTTTAAATCAGACACTCTTTGGGTCTTCCATGGTATAACAATGCTAGAAGATTTTTTAACTGTCTTTTCAGGTGCAACTAAGTCAACAGCAGCCCTCACTTTAGTATTAAATCTTTCCACCTTACTATTTACATTCTCCTCGCTATTATAGTTGGCACTACAAACGGACTGATTGGTTAGAATGTTTATAAGTTTTAAAGTTGCTGATGAGTCAAAGAAGCGTTTTTTAACAATATGCTTCTCATGAGTGTTTTCTATCATTATTTCTATATTAAAAAGTAGAAGAAAATGGTCTGATAGACCCGTATCAATGACCTGCTTTATATCAACTTTTAGTCCTTTAGTAATTACTAAGTCTAACGTATGACCTGCTTTATGTGTAGGCTGATTAACGAGCTGT
The DNA here is from genome assembly GCF_900747795.2 of Erpetoichthys calabaricus. Taxonomy (NCBI): domain Eukaryota; kingdom Metazoa; phylum Chordata; class Cladistia; order Polypteriformes; family Polypteridae; genus Erpetoichthys; species Erpetoichthys calabaricus. The sequence continues at coordinate 151,254,938 of NC_041397.2, forward strand.
CTCAAATCAAAAGAGTCCAGGAGGTTCATAAATTCTTTTACTTTTTGGTCACATTGATTATCTATATGAAAATTAAAGTCACCGACTATTAAGAGTGTGTCATAGTTCGTAATTAAGATTGACATCAAGTCAGAGAATTCCTCAAAGAAAGACGCGTTGAATTTTGGAGGTCTATACACGGATAATACTAGAACGTGAGAATCTCCCTGAATAACAATGGCGAGATACTCAAAAGACTTGAATTTACCAAAACTGATATTTTTACATTTTAACCTGCTTGAGTAAATGTTTGCTAGTCCACCACCTCTCTTTCCTTGGCGATCAGCGCGAGTAAAACTGTAATCCGGAGGCGCAGATTCGATTAAAACAGCTGCGCCATCTGAGCTAAGCCACGTTTCACTTAGTGCAATAAAATCTATTTTTTTATCACTAATAAGATCGTTGATAAAAAACGTCTTGTTAGTTAAAGCTTTAATATTTAATAGTGCCATATTCAATGTTTTGGAGGAGCAAAGATGAATACTATGTGCGTTATTGATATATGGAACAGGAATTAAGTTATTTTTATTAGCGCCGCTCTGTGTGTATTTTTTGTTTAATCTATGATCTGTTTTTACAGTTTTAATACATTGTTCATCTAAAGTAGTAACTTTAATTAAATTATTGGTGTTTATGCCGTATTGCCTAGATTTTCTATGTGCATTAAGATTGGTTATTACAGTATTTATGTTGTGCACTTTTATAATTTATAATAATTTTTTGCATTTATATAGCACTTTTCTCACTACTCAAAGCGCTCAGCAATTGCAGGTTAAGGGCCTTGCTTAAGGGCCCAACAGAGCAGAGTCCCTAATGGCATTGACGGGATTCGAACCGGCAACCTTCCGATTGCCAGTGCAGATCTCTAGCCTCAGAGCCACCACTCCACCCTTTATGGAAGATTTTATTAAACAATTATCATGACCAAGCACAGGAGTGGCATTTCGGAAGGGGTTAAAAGCAGAGATAGATAGTCAAGACAAACGAATTACCTTGGATATGTTTTCGGAGAGGACCCGGGCGCCGAAGCTGTTCGGATGCAGGCCATCTCGCTTGAAAAAACGCGGTCTTTCCCAAAAGAGGTCCCATACCTCCTCTGCCTCCACTCACTCGCCTGCTGGTCCGACGTAATGCCGTATCGGCTTAATATTTCAGCCTTTAGGAGGTCATACTGGGCGGCTTCCTCAACGGGTAGGTCATGATAAGCCTTCTGCGCGATCCCCTTCAGGTACGGCGCCAGTATGGACGCCCATTCCGCGCGGCCACTGGTTACGAGAGGCAGTCCTCTCGAACGTAGAAAGCTATGCCTCGATGTCATCTGCATCAGTCAGAGGCACAATAGGAGGAGGAGCCGGTCTAGCTGCTTCGGCTGCTGTGAGTCGGGACTGGGTATCCGCCAGCTCCTGCTCGGTGGCGGCTTGTTTCTGCTGCAAGGCATGCAGCTGGTTCGCCAGGTTGGTCAGAACGCTATTGAGGTCCTGTCCTTCACTCGTTTTCTGGACTTCTGGATCCTGCCGACTACGCCACTGTAAATAAAAGTCAAGACACGCATAAAGGGTTGGGGTTTCCGGCCCCGTATACTGTCAAAACTATAAATCAAATCAATTATTCTTTTAAACGTGTCCAACCATGATCAGGCATCTTGAGAGCGTTTAAGGTGGCGCTGCATCTGGCTTTCTGCGGGAATAAGAGAAAGAAAGGTTAGTACCCCGTCTCCATCCCCTGGCAGACTGTTGTATGCTGCTCATGGGGTCTTTCCGCTAGACGCGCCTGCGTGACAAAGGGTAAGTAATGTATTTGCTACCTGGGCAGTGCCTGGAAGATCCAGTGTATGCTGAATAAATCGTTTGGCTGATTAGGGAGAGCCTGGGAATTCCTCAGGAGGAGCTAGAGTTTCTCTTTTTGAATAGCGTAAGTCTGTGTACCTCAGCAATACTTTTTAAAAATATGAGATTTTAGAAATGTGTACATTTTCTACTGCATTCAATTTGGGAACAATTAAGTTTATTTTCTGAGTGTAGTTCTGGCTAACATGAAATGAAATTAACATTGCAGTTGTTTGCTGGCTCGTCAAAACTGGCATTTGTCAGGTTAAAGAAATCCTATTTAGAAATCCACTATCTTACAGAGCTGTAACTTCCAGCAAACTAGTATACTTGTCATTACTGCTAAGTCCCCATAACTCAGATTGCGCATCTAAGTAAGGCTTGTTCAGTCAAAACATTCAAAGGAGGGTGTAGTACCACCTTTTCCATCACCTTTTCTATACTGTTCTCTTTAATATGACTCTAGCGCTTGTTGACTTTCTGTACATTATAACTAAATGAAAGAAGTTTTTGCATTTTATCTTGAGTATCCCCCATTGCTTTCACTTCATCATTTATGTACAGGCATTGCTGTTCAATACATATAAGCAGGTATCAATAAATTAAATGTGACTGTGGTGCAATTTGGAGGGAGAAATGGGCAAGACCAATGTAACTTTATACCCTGACTTAGGTAGCTTTATTAAAATTGGAAACCTTGCTATGATTTATATGCAGGGCAGTTTGTCAAGAAAATCAAAACTTAACAGAGTTCAAGTTAAATCTCAGCCCTGTGTTTGGAAAACAGACTGTAAAAATGCAAAGTTAAGCAAGGATGAATCAACTTTTATAGAGTATCAAAGAGTCTCTAGTAAGTCAAGTTAAGTGCAAGAGTGGTGCTGATAGAAATCACAGCCTGTTGCATCTTCTCACAGTTGTGTTATGCTGACCAAATACCAAAGAAAGTTCCACCTTTGTCAGAGAAACTCAAAAAGACATTGCTTCTGTGCACTAAGCAACATTGTCAGCAAACACTAGAACATTGGAGTGCATGCTGTGTTGCATGCATTTATAGTTTGCTTTGATTTTTCATATTCTTTTATTTTCCTGGTTGGCATCCATTTTCTAGAATCAAATATGGCAATGTGTTTGTGATATTATGAAACAGGAGATGTGTTGGGAGTGGCCATTTGTCTTAATTTAAGACATCAATATCTCCATATTTCAAATGTAAAAGGCCTACCTTTTAAGGTTTAGTGTTAAAACGGAAGTGCTCACACTCTGCTGTGGTGGTTCAGGTAAAAGAAGCAAGTATCTTTCAGATGCATTTTAGAGCTGCCAATTGCCAAGTAGTTTGGAAGAATTGTGGCACACATTAGGGTTGACTTGGTGTCAGCATTCCTTTGCCACCCTTTGGACTTTTTACATTCTATTATGACTTGAAGTTACAAAAAGGGTCAGTCCATTGGACAAATTTGCTAGGAATTGGGAGATGAAGAATTTAAACAAAAGAACATCCAAGAAAAAAGACTACAGTGAATGCCAATGTTTTGTCTTGGTAGAGTAATATATTACTCTATTTCCCCTTTTGTATTATTAATATGTAGCCTTCGTCAGAATGCCTCAAATCTCACAGACTTACATAGTACTACTGTTTTTAAGGTATTGTACCATATAACTGCTCCCCACCTTCCCTTCTACATTTATAACCTTAGGCAGTTAGGTGTAGTAAAAGCAGGAGTTAAGTTACAATTTAATCAATGTATTATTGATAATATTCATAAATAATAACAATATGCAAAGTACATTTGAATATTGGCAACCATACAACCTGATAAATGTTTATGTGTTTCAAGTGGTACACAGACTTGTTAGTTACTTAAAATGTCTCTAGTTAAGGCATCATTTGTGGTCAGCTTTCTTCAGAACATGCCACATGCCTGTCTCAATATGGCTGCCGAGCTGTGCTCTTCATTGTGTTGTGTTGTCCTTTTCAGTTCATGGTGTGAGATGCTCTTTCATCGGTTTGGTAAGAGAGAGAGAGAGAGAGAGAGAGAGAGGTAAAGCAAGCAAATTTATATGTTTTCTGTCCAACCCCTACTGCCAATAGGGCATCATGGTACTTAAACGCTTCTGATTCAAGCCAGTTCCAAACAGCCATACTTTAGACCAATGGGGGGACAGAAAACCTTCACACCTGCCCTCCAAACCATGTGTTAAGGTAAAGATTGGCAGTTAGGTAGCCTGGTTTATCTGTGGGGCTTGACTGAGAGACTTTAGCAGAGAAATATTGGTCAAACTTGTTTGAGGCACTTCCCCCCAACCCTGTTGTAAAATTCAAAGAGACTCATTCCTAAAAGGGGGGTAAACTTGAATGCTTCTCACTAATGTAACACTAATATTACAAATACAGACATACAAAATATTTATCAACTTGTATGCAAAATTTCACATCACAACAGCCAATAAAGTCAGAAAAGATAGCAAATAAAACCAATACTTCAGACAAAAGCCAAGGTCAAAAAGAGAGCAGGTCATTCGTGTAATTAAATTTCTTTCCACCAACAAAATTAATCATGTGACCAATTTAAAGTGTTTAGTTTGATCCAATTTTATTATTTTTTATTTTTTGTATTATTTGTCATATAAATACAAGACTACTACTAACTACTAGTAATATGATCTGCACAATGACATCATATGCTGTTTTGCCACAGATGGAAAAACTGGCAGGCCGCAAGGGCAAGGAAAGAATTAGAGTGGGTGATGAAGACTAAGCATGTACCAAAGTATTGGCTAAGGTCAATGCCATAAAAACTTTTTAAAGAACTAAAATGCCAAAGCCCGATATATAATCTAAGGATTCGTTGTCAAAAGTACCACCATTGTAGCAACAACTACCCAAACTGGACAAACCCATGACAATGAAAGTAAAACTGACTTCTACTATTTTCAAACCCAAAGTAAAAAGATAAATTAGTCCCAGGAAAAAAATTATAATGCTCAGAAAAAATTTACAGATATACAGTCAACACAACACTGGTCAAAAACTATGCAACCATCACCAAAGACAACATGACCTCGACCTTGAAACAGTGAAACAAAAGTAAGTCACAATAAAATAATAAGTAGTTAAAAAGTATTCCATAATATTAATAAGAAAGAAAAAACATAACATAATAAATGAATGTTCTAATTCATAACAAATCCAACAGTCCGAATATGCTGAATGAAAAATGAAAATTAATGTTATTAATTAGGTGCATTTCATAAAGTGGCCATTCAAAGTGTATACATTTTTACTCCTGGTTGTCCAGGGTATCTTCATTAAAAATCCCATAATTTCATCATGGTGGAATAGTACAATAGAATATGCATTGATTTATCCAAATGCATAATAAATTTTAATACTGTCAAAAAACAAATTATTTAATTTATAGTAATTCATTTTGTGATTTCAGTAAAGATTTTAAGTATAGTTATGAAAACAGGTAAACATGACTTTCTGATTATGATTTAACATTTATAATATTCTTACTTATCTACATTCAAATATTTGTCGCTTTCAAGTGAAACCAAGCAATAGGATGGAGAACATGCCAAATATTTTAGAGACCAAAAACCAAAGCTTCTGGTCCTTATTGCTTCATCATGATTAGTTTTTATTTGTTTATTTTTATGCTCTCTTTTTAATTCTGTCAAATTTAAAATATATTAAGATCTGGAATTTGATGGCAAAATAAAATTTGCATCAGGTTGTCAATTATATTAGTGATTTCATTTTGTTTTCTTCATGAAGGACTAATGTAAATCCTCATTAGTCAATTTGCAATCCCACTGCCTGTCTGTACATTTTGATTATTTTTTTTCTCATGACACTTTACTAATAAGTGATGTGCTTCTTAATTGTCATGGTAATGCCTTGTAAACATTGTGTCAGCAGTTGATTGCAGACAGCTGCTAACAGATAAACTGTGTGTGAAAGACTGGCTGCCTTGGCCTTTCCTGGTTTTGTTTTAATCACATCTTCACTGATTTGGTGTCTCATATATTTAATCTGAGCATTAGGGAAAGAACATATTATAATACATGTTTTATAAGTGAACAAAAACCTCTAAAGAAACAGCTATTTCTTTCTTTCCTGCTCTTGTGATATTCATATTGAGCTTGTGGTTGCCTGATCATTGCTTTTGAGTAAGGCAGATATACAGCAGCTGATTATTACTCTTAATCCAACGGATTGATTTGCGATGTGAAAAAAATCACTTCTCTGCTCTTTTGTGATTAGAATAGAGAGAAATTCATTTTAGAAGGATGTAATTGTCAGTTCATAAGAAGTCACTTTTAATTTCTATAAGCTTATATAAAAAGGCAATTATAACAGGATTCAGTTCTATTTATTTTTATAAAGCAATCTTCCTTTAACTAGCCCCAAACACAATACATTTTTACAATGTAGTAATTAGCCAATAAAAATGGAAAATTTAGGCAGGAAACTGTGGTGCTGATGTTTATATTGGTCTTAGCAAACCCATTGTGTCGATAAAACAGCATGCAATGGCAGAGACAATATTTTCAGTTATGCCATTATTGAAGAAAGTTCACCATCCTCCATGTGACTGGGATGCCATGAGATTGATATGGTAGTCTTTTTGAAGAAAATAGAAAAAGGGCTGACAAAACCCAAGCAAAGATTCCCTAGTAGGTACAAGGTAGGAAACCCAACAATGAATCTAAACACTGCAGGGACCTACTGAAGGGGTAGCCAAGCCCAATATCTTTTTCTTTTTTTTTTTACAAAGCCAGGGCCCCTTCTAAAACCAAACAAGATTGCTAGGGCTCTTCAGAAAATGACCCTACTATGATGTTTATTTCACATGGTGATGTGAGCTGCTTGTTTACCCCTTCTATTGTGTTTAATTCTTTAATAAATTGGTGATGTTTGTATATTTTGGCCTTCCTTCCATTGTTCTGCGTAATAATGTTACTTCTAGATCACAACCTATCACTGCCAAAGAATTACTCGACATGCATGCTCCAGTTGTCCATATCTCAGGCCATCTGCTGTGAGACAGCAAAGGTGGTGCAGGAACATGTGACACTGGGATTACAGGCTGCCATTGCTACCTTTGCACTTTGCAACCTCATAGTACTGTAACAAGTTCATGGGGAAAATATAGATACAAATTTTACAAATTTCTAATTACATAATGCATAAACACAAAGTTACAGAATTATGTAAACAAATAGAGAGACTAAGAAGTTATAAACTGAGTAACATAAATGCAACCAAACAGTATCAGCCTATTAAAGTTGTTATTGAACAATCACCAATTAACAATGGAGGAGAGAAAAACAAATACTACAGTTAGCAACATCCATTAAATAACAAACCTCTGGGGAGGCCATGGTCAGTTATAACAAACAAATTCAAAACAAAATGTTAGACATAGACACAGACCTGGAGACCTAAGCCCGCCCGGTCCAAGGCATTCTACAGTAGTGTCTGTGCTAGGCCACCTAAACTGATAGCAGAATCTTTTCATCTGTTGATTCCAAAGCTCCCAGTGTCTTAGGTGTCTCTCACATGGCAAGGAAAAGAACTTGGAGGTACAGCACTGATATAAAGTGGAGAACCAGAGTGTAGATGTTGTTAACAATAGCTGATAGTTTTTTATTACTTATATTTTCATACAAATGACTAACAAAAACAGATGCAATATGCACAGCTAATTGGCAGTTCTAGTCAGGGTATGCTAGACTAGAGTAGTGAGTCTTCAGCCTGCATTTAAAAACTGAGACTGAAGAAGCAATTCTTATACAAACAGGAGGATCATTCCACAGCTTTGGAGTACTGTAACTAAATGCTGGACCTCCTACTGTTACTTTGTTAATTCTTGGAATCTTTACAATGGTGGCATGTTGAGATCTTGATGTGTGCTCCTGTTTTGTAAGTATACACAAGTTCAGATAGGAAAGCAAGGCCTTGGTCATTTAATTTTTTATATGTAAGATAAGTAAGCCTAACTGGAAGCCAGCGAAATGACAGGAATAGGAGTTATGTGGTTGTACATCCTAGTTCTTGTAATTTCGTGCAGCAGTTTTTAGAACAAAGATGAATAAAGAGAAGTTTCAAAGGTCTGTGAATTAATTAATTAACTGCAGTAGTCAATTCTTACAGAAATAAACTCATGAATTGATTTCTTAGTGCCCTCCATATTCAGAAACCATATTAATTTAAAGCTGGAAAACAATATTTAGATAGTTTTGTAGTATGTTTTAAAGGCTTTAAGTAAAACCAATGTTTAGACTATCTGAGTTAATGTGGCAATACTGTTTTGGTCTGTATCATTCTCCAAATAAATAACATTTCCACGTTTTCTATTTTCAAAGACAAATAGTTATTACCCATCCACTCCAATTAGGAACACTGTCAGAGAAATGTCATTTTACCTAAAAGAAAGGTATAGATGGGTATCATCTACATACAAGTGAAATGTTATGTTTTCTAATGATAGCACCCAATGGAAGCATGCAAAGTGGATATTTAACCTCTGAATGTGATGATGGAGTACTGTGATACATTTCTGTACAAACCGAAATTTATTTGATAAATGTGAACTAAACCACACAAAGAAAGAAAGAAGTTTCCAGCCTATATAATAAAACAGATTGGACAATTACATCAAAGGCTGTGCTTAACATAATTACTGTGGAATTTCTTTCATCAGATTATATTAGAATGCCACTTACAACATGGGTTTAGTGCTATTTATGTACTGTCTCACTAAGACCTTTATCATAATTGTTAAAGAGGAGCATTAACTACCGCACCATAGGCTTTAACAGGAGTTTAGTGCAGAAGAAACCTCTCTTATAATGATAGCTAAATCATTAATCATAACTATAGGCAATATAACATATAAGAAGGTGTGTGGTAATATGTGACCCCGTGCATTACCAATTTAAGTTTAAGTAACATTAAACTGAACATTATTGCTTATAAGAGTAAGGGCTGATTTATACTTCATGCTCAGAACATGTACGCACACGCATCATGGCTGCCACGTGTTCCCAGCGTTTATTGGATGCGTCCTCTGAGCACATCCTCAGAAATTAAAGCGACATGTGCGCAAGTTGCAGTACCAGCAAAAAGTTGGAGGTGCAGTGTGATCAAGTTGGAACGTGACATCAGAGTCTCTGTTTACTATCTACGTGTGACATAAAGCCGCTATGCGGATCCTACAGGATTGATGTGCATGCTTCGATGTTTGATGAATAGTTCGAATAAAGTGGCACATATTCCTCAACGTAATGACACGATACATTTAAAAAGTCTCACATACATCTTTTGAGCCATCTTTTTTTTTCTTTTTTTTTTGGCACCTTCACAACAGCATCAGAATGTACAGCAGCGTATTTGAGCCCCTGAGAAAAAAATTAAAGACACAGTGAAAAGGTCTATTTTGTGATATCAAAATGTCCACTTTAACCTTGTAGTTTTATTTTATCATTAAAGTAGACCGTCTTAAAGGTCATCTTAAAACCGACCCAGTTGTTAATCGGTACGTGCTTCTGGAGGTTCCTTCTGAACTGACAGCACCGGCAAACAGCAATAGATCACACAGAACACATTAAATTTATAATATTCCAGCTCTCTGCATATTTAGAATTCTTAGATTTATACTTGATATCATTTTCATGATTAAATGCATTAAAGTATGTATATTAACAGTATTCATTATTTAAATGAAGTTAACGATTTATTTGTATAATGTAACAATTACACGTGTGAGGGCGGCACGATGGCAGATCGGTAGCGCTACTGCCTCGCAGGGAGTCACGTCCCTGTTAGCGCTGCTGCCTTGCAGGGAGTCTCGTCCGTGGTGTTTCCTGCCTGGAGTTTGCATGATTTCCTGGTGGGTTTCCACAGTGTGCTCCAGTTTTGCTCCAAAGACATGAAAGTTTGGGGATATGGTGATGCTAGTGTACAGTATGTGCATGCTTGTGTTCAGCTTGCGATGAGCTGATGTCCCGTCCAGGGATTTTGTTTCTGTCTCACGCCCGATGCTTGCTGGAATGGTTGAATCCCTGGATTGATGGATGTAATCATTAAACATTCTTTTCAGAGATATTTTAGCAAGGTGTCCTCAGAATTTAATGGATGTTTCAGGCAATTCACAACACAGCGAAACCGAACGTTTTCTCACTGTGATAGCTCGCACTGCCACCTGATGGAATCTTCCAGATTTCCGTAAAGTGTGCGCACAAGTATAAACAGTACAATGCTTGTGTAGCAGTAACATCTGCTGGAGCATGCGTTGCGTCGTGTGACATATAAACCCGGCATAAAAGAAGGGAACATACTGTTTTTGTGTTGAAGGTGCTGCTACAGGAATGCGGGGCTGGGTCTGTACACACTTGGAGCCTACATAATGGCCAGTATGGGTTGCTCCGCTGGTGTTCCTCATAGCCTGCCTGTCACAGCGTGCGTGCCATGGACGAAAATGCTGGCATTTGCATTTGTAAGAAAGGCGAAGTAAGAATAGGGGATCTCGTATTTTAAGTAAATAAGGTCATCTTAATGAAGCTAAGGGAACCAGCATGCTTGAGGTCAGCATAGCAGTTGGCCATCCGTGGGGCTTATGCACGTGACCGGCAGGGGTTCAGTTTTAAATAGAAAGTTGTCCGGGGCATGTTGTGGTCCATGGTGTGAATGTGCCAGCATCTACATGGATAGGTGTGTAGAGGAGACGGGGTGGTGCGTTGGCTGGATGATTTTGCTGGTTATATTTAAGGAGTTGGGGGCCAACAGGGGTCATCCGTGGACCTAAAGACGATGAAGGGTTAGGCACTGCTGAGCTATAGAGGGAACAGTTGTTATTTTTGACAGCTTTGTAAATATTTTTGTACATACTGTACGTATGTCCAAGTGATAGTTTTGGTTGAGGTATATATGCTGTCGCAGGTGGCTGGGGAAGCGACCCGGCCGGGACGCCCCGGAGGACCGGAAGAGGGCTTACGCCTTCCCCAGACCACGTGGGGGCGACCGCCCTGGCAGCTATGGGGACCACGGGTACAGAGCTTGGAAGCTCAACCCTGTAGGGGCCCATGGTCACCGCCAGGGGGAGCCCCAATGCCTTGGGAGCCCTGGACCTCAGCACTTCCGCCACACCTGGAAGTGCTGGGGGGAAGAGGATCGGGGACACCCGGAGTGTTTCTGGGTGCGCAGCCGGCACTTCTGCCACACTGGGGAGTGCCGGTGGAAGATTGCAGGGAGGCACCTGGAGCACATCCGGGTGATTATAAAAGGGGCCGCCTCCCTTCATTCAGGACTTGAGTCGGGTGGAAGAGAGACAAGGTCTGGGAGGAGGCAAGGAGGCAGCCTGAAGAAATAGAAGGCATTGTGTTGTGGCCAGGACTTTTGGGGACTTGGAGACTGTGGAGCACTTCAGTGTAAATATGGACTTTGTAAATAAACGTGTGTGGGGTGATTTAAAAGTGTCTGCTTGTCTGTGTCCGGGGCATGTTCCACAATGCATATTAGGTTTTGGGATAGTTTTTCTTTTTGTATATACGCACACTTCACTTTTTGTGTACCTATTTTTCTCTGTTTTTACCTTTTGAGGAGCTTCCTGAGCCAGGGATAAATATTCAATTTTTCTTCTGTTTTTTTTTTTTTTTTTTTGTTTCTATTTGCCTTTTGATGGAGTGTTAGCTCTGAAGGATTGTGAAACAAAGCCCACCTGACACTGCTGTGTATTTGTTGTACAGCACTCTTATAAATAAACTTTCTCTCTTTAGTTTTGGTCTGTGTCTCTTCTCACCTCTGATCCTGTTTGGCTCATGAACTATCAGATGACCAGAGTGTAGACTGGAACCACTTTCCCACTACACAGAATATCACAAGGTGTCAATGAATCGTTTGTGTGTGATTCAAAGGGAAAATACGAAAAATACGGCATTGTGTGTGATGTGGAAATGTACAAGAGATGAATTTATCAGAAATAGAAACTCTAATAATGTTATCACAGGACAGTGTCACACACTTATCCACAAAAGTAACACCTAGCAAAACTCAAGTTAACAGGTGTCCTGTGTTTGGAAACAAATTTTGAAGATGACACCTTTGTAAAGTATCAGACAGTTTTCGGACAATGAATAGGTAGGTACAACAGTTTTCTTGGAGTTCTGGTAGAAGCCAAAGAGAAAGTAGAACCTGTTGCACCTTTTCACAGTCATGGTATGCTGTGTGGCATACAGTAGTCTCCTCACAATACATGAAGAAGAGAAAAAAAATTACACTCTTTGCTATAATTATAAAAAATGCAATATGAATAAGTTTACTAATAGCTTTAACTTAAAAAAAAAAGAATTAGAAAACAGTAATTTTGTGTTGCCAATTGGGTTGTTGCAGCTTTTGAATGTCCATCAGTATAACAATTAAAGTTTAATGAGTTTAGATAGGTTAGGTCTATTGGGTCGTAGAGAAAAGCCAAGCAAAATGACACCTTTTATTGGCTAACTAAAAAAGATTACAATATGCAAGCTTTCGAGGCAACTCAGGCCCCTTCTTCAGGCAAGATGTAATTCATAATGGCTAACACGGTACAACACCCTAGTACTACTCTATTGGGTCTAAATTCCTTATTTTTACCTTCAGTCACATTCGAAAGTTACCCTTTTTCTTGTCAGCATCTGTTTGTGGTTGATTCTAAAATGCTGTTCCAAGCTAATATGAATGCAGTTTGCATTATTATTTTTATATTAGAGTAGTTTCACATATTCAGCCTTTTGTATACTATGTTGCTACAGAGACTCTTATTTATGCTTTTATTTTTTGCCTCTGGACTACTGTAATGTTCTATAAATTGGTTTTCCAATGCACTGTTTAAAATTCAAAATTCAGCAGTTCACTTATTGACAAAGACATAATTGTGAGATAGTACTATGCCAGTACATTTTCCTGGATGATCAATGCATATAATTTTAAACTTTAATGTTGATTTCTAAAGCTTTTTATGTTAGTTCACCTACTTATTTACTGGATTAAATTAGTCCTTGTGTGCCAAGCAGAACTCTCTGCTCTGCTGATGCCCATCCTTTGCTCATCCTAACTTGTAAACTTTTTGAAGCCTGTGACTTTAATTATTTTGTTTCAAAACACTGAAATTCTATGCCCCTTTCATTTAGGCAAATTTAAAGATTTACCTTATTTAAATATAATTTAATAAGTACCAAATTAACCAATTTAATCTCTCTGATTTTTATGGGATAGCTATTTGTTTATTTTATTATTGTCTACTTTTATTGTTTTAAGTTGTTTTATTGCTACATTTTAAAAAACATTTTATTGTCATTATTTTTGTTTATTTGTGTTTATGCATTGTCAATGTAAAGTGTTTTTATATAAAGGGGAATTAAAAGAAAATCTATGAAATCCTTGTGAAAGCCTTGTAAGACAGATATATGAACTGGGGTGTAGTAGTTACAAGTAATTGGAATAGTCAAGCTCCGGGTACACAGGCTTAAACAATAACATAATCTGATTTGACTTACAGTATATGAAAACTACAGAACAGAGGCAATTTTCCAGTAGCAAACGGTTCACACAGGAATAGAGAAATTCAACATTCAATAGAGCACGTTATATTACACAAAACTGGGCAGAGTTTGAAAATGTGTGCCCTCCATGAATTACTTACGGCAAGGCAGGTCACTAACTGAGACTAAGGGACAAGAAATAGTTACAACATTTCAATTCAGCTTGTAGGTGTTATAATAGAACCTCAAATAGACTATGCACTAATATATATGCAAACATTTAACATAACTAAGAAAATACTTCTATCACCTCAACATAACCTAAATAACTAACAAATGGCTCTTAGAGATGATGAGTTTGATTTCACAAAGGCAACCTTAAATTTGGGGAAAATTAATAAAATAGAGAAACCAAAATTATTTTAACATTAAGAGCAGTAGTAGTGCTTGGAAATATCTAAGACCTTACATAGGGCTGAGTGTGGTTCAATAACTGCAACGTCAGCGCCTCCCCTTCCTCTTATGTGCAACAGATAAAGGATGAGGAACATCACTAACAAAATGAACATTAAACAACAAAACTCATAAACTATAACATGTTAATTAAAGAATTACACAATGCAAAAGCTCAGAAAACAAACTTATGTTCAATAGCAGAAATCATAAAAGAAATCACAAAAAACAATAAAAAAACAGAAAGAAATGGATGAAACCCTTGCCACACTGAGACATATTGTTATTTCTGAGATGTCTGTGGAAGTAAAGGCTTTGGTGAGGCTTCTTGATAATGGTCGTCAAAGAAATTTAAGACTGCTAAATCTCTCCAAAGTATCCCTTCCAATGCAAATGGCAGCGTGGTCTGTCTCCTTCTTCCTGAAGTCTCTGATCTTAAATCACAAGCCTAGCAGTCAAACCTATTTTTTCTAGTTAACTACAGTATGTTTCATATGAAACTCAATCCCCAATAGGTATATAATGGCCAGTGTTTTAGTGATGTTAGTTGTAGCTGTTATTTTAAAGCATAAAAATTACTATGAATGGTAACAACATTTATTTATATAGCACATTTTCATACAAATGGTGTAGGTAAAAGTGCTTTACAAGATGAGGAAAGAAAAGTTTATAAAGTCTAAAAATAACATTAGGCAACACTAAATAACAAAGAATAAAGTAAGGTCCAATGGCTGGGAAGAGAGAAAAAACAAAAAAGAAATTCCAGAGGGCTGGAGGAAATAAAAAAAAAAATCTGGAGGGGTTCCAAGGCCACAAAACTGCCCAGCCCCAAAGAATTAGATGATGGTCATGTGGACATCTTGGGTGCTGTCTTCAGTCCATCAATGTAGGGACTACATGGTGTCTTGATCAGGTGGTGTTGGCGCATTCCAGAAACCAGAAAAAGAATAGCAGAGAAAAGTAGGGATTAGTATTGATTGCGGAGCCATGATAAAAATGATAATTCAGTGCATATATAGTTTATCAGGGTTACAATAAAAAGTAGCTCTGACAAAGCCATGTTAAAATAATTTGTTTTTACCAGTTTTTAAAGTGCTCCACCGTATTAGCCTGGTAAATTTCTATCAGTAAACTATTCCAGATTTTAGGTGCATAACAGCAGAAGGCTGTCTCACCACTTCTTTTTAGTTTAGCTCTTGGAATTATAAGCAGACACTCATTTGAAGATCTAAGGTTACAATTTGGAGTGTAAGGTGACAGGCATTACAAAATATAGGACAGATTGAGATTATTTAAGGCTTTGTAGACCAAAAGTAGTACTTTAAAGTCAATTTTAAATTGTATGGGTAATCAATGTAATGACATTAAAACTGGAGAGATGTGCTTTGATTTTCTGTTCCTAGTTAAGATTCTGGCAGCTGCATTCTGTACTAGTTACAACTGATTAATGTCTTTTTTGGTTTGTCCTGAATAGAGTGTGTTACAGTAAACTAAAAAAAAGAGTGAAGTAATTTTTCAGCATCTTTGAAGATTATAAGGGATCAAACTTTGGCTACAGTATATTCCTTAAGTTAAAAAATGCTGACCTTGGGCCTCGTTTATAAACGGCACATACTAAGAAAAAAGTTGCATAAGCTCGTTTCAATGCTCACTTCTAGATGTATAAAAACTAAACTTGGTGAAGCCATGCACATACTCACGCTAACCTTACCCTGTGCGTACACAAGTTTCCACTCGGTTTTGCAAACTGGTGGTACCAGGCATCAAAGCAGTGCTACTGTTCCTGTGTGGTTTCCCATTCTTTATTTTGATTCACATCTCTGACAAGACTTTATCAGATGCACTGAAATTAACCAAATATTGTTTATATATTTAAGGCATTTGATTGTAATCAACCTGTAACAATATAGTGGTCCATGGAATGGCCAAACTATTCCAAATACCATAGCTGCTTTAGCGTTGTTACTCTTAGTGCACCACTCAGAGTATTTTAACCCACTGTATCTGAGTGTGGAATCACAGCTGTACAGCAGCTGATATAAAAGCTCTACGGTGGGCTGTGTCAAGAGCGCAGAGGATTATCCGGGATACAGCATCTACTCTGGAGCTCATTTATACCACACGCTGCCTCTGCCATGCATACAGTCTATTTGAACTTTTCCCATTCAGCAAATGCTTCTGATTCTTTCCTACACGAACCTTGAGGTTCAGAAACAGTTTCTCCCCAAGAGCTATAACGCACTCAAACAGTCCATCAAGTGCTCCCAGTAGAACTGTTTGTACTTAGAAATACAATTACCTCACTGTAAACTTGCACTAAAACTGTAATATTGCACAACTTGAGCCACTTTATGAACCATTTGCACTATCTGCACTATATGTACAGTGATCCCTCGCTATATCGAGCTTCGCCTTTCGCGGCTTCACTCCATCGCGGATTTTATATGTAAGCATATTTAAATATATATCGCAGATTTTTTGCTGGTTCGCGGATTTCTGCGGACAATGGGTCTTTTAATTTCTGGTACATGCTTCCTCAGTTGGTTTGCCCAGTTGATTTCATACAAGGGACGCTTTGGCAGATGGCTGAGAAGCTAGATTGCTTACTTTTCTCTCTCTCTTGTGCTGACTTTCTCTGATCCTGACGTATGGGGATTGAGCAGGGGGGCTGTTCGCACACCTAGACGATACGGACGCTCGTCTAAAAATGCTGAAAGATTATCTTCACGTTGCTATCTTTTGTGCAGCTGCTTCCTGAAACGACATGCTGCACGGTGCTTCGCATACTCTAAGTAAGATCGGGTGGAGGGGTGATGTTAGAGCGGGTGAGCTCATTCAGTGCTACAGGAACAACGCACGTTGATCTTTTTTTCTTCTTTCAGTACATGTGCCTTCCCTGTTTATTTATATATCTCTGCCTGTCTGTCTCCCTATTACGCAGTACTCTTCTGTCTGTGTGTTATGGATCTTAAAAATAACAGGTATAAGGACAGTTGTTCCTGTTAATTGCAGTCTCAATTGTTAAAAAAATATTTTAAAAGGAGCATCCCACATGAAAATATAACGATCTCATTAACTGACAGTGCATACCAATTTATAAATTTTATGTCCGTTTGAGGTTAAAAAGAAAAAAAAAAAAAGAGCAACATTTTATCCCTAGCGGGGAATCGAACTCAGGTCTGAGAGGCGGCAGAGCTGTTGTGCTCTAAGAGGCAAATCTTAACGTGCTACGCCACAGAGGCTGTTGTGTTGTTCTTGAAGCTTTTGTGAAAGTGTTTATTTGATCTTTGGAACTCGGGCTTTACACATTCTATAGTTTATGCCTACTACATTTTGTAACATTTATTACTAAAATATGAGAAAGTTTCTGTTTTAACAATGTGTTTACACAGATTACTTTAGAATAATGATCTCTTATTTCCACTGTAAAACTCCACTTCACTCCCACATAATCAATCAAGGCGTGAGCTGGGAAAACTTCGCTCACGTTCTAAGTCGGTGGGAGGATGGAATAGCCGGCTGCTGGCAACTTGTCTTTTATCAGCACATTTAGAGGACAAAGGATGCTGGCGGAGAGGTGTGAATGGATTTAAGAAGCGATTTAAGGTGGGCCGGATATACAAGTTTTTTCGTAGGCTCTGGTAATTCTAGTGTTAAAAGCTCGAAGGGCACGTATTGATTTTTGACTGAAAAACAAACTCTGTCTCTCTCTATCTCTCTCTCTCTCTCTCTCTCTCTCCCTGCTCCTGACCGAGGGGGTGTGAGCTGCCGCCTTCAACAGCTTTATGCCGCGGTGCTTCGCATACTTAAAAGCCAAACAGCCCTATTGATTTGTTTGCTAGAGATTGTTTTCTCTATCTATGTGACATTCTGTGCTCCTGACACGCACTCCTTTGAAGAGGAAGATATGTTTGCATTCTTTTAATTGTGAGACAGAACTGTCATCTCTGTCTTGTCATGGAGCACAGTTTAAACTTTTGAAAAAGAGACAAATGTTTGTTTGCAGTGTTTGAATAACGTTCCTGTCTCTCTACAACCTCCTGTGTTTCTGCGCAAATCTGTGACCCAAGCATGACAATATAAAAATAACCATATAAACATATGGTTTCTACTTCGCGGATTTTCTTATTTCGCGGGTGGCTCTGGAACGCAACCCCCGCGATGGAGGAGGGATTACTGTACATGTATATTGTACTTATGCTTTCATATTTTATATTTTTCATTGTTTTGTATCATTATTATTATTATTATTCTTTACTTATTTTATTGGAAATTAAGTTTATGGAGGATTTGCATATTAAATCTCATTGTACTATACAATAGCAATAAAGGAATTCAATAGAAGAGAGCATTTATTTACAGATGACGATGACTGCCTTCTAAGTCGATTTAGATTTCCAAGGGCTATCTTCTTGGATGCTCTTGATCATTTTTAAGATGAAGGTATTGAAGAATATGTGTTCTAAGCTTACAGATAGTTTGACATTTATTAAAGAGCTTATTGTGTGGCGATATGTTACGTGGAGAAAGAAAAGGAAGGAGAGGAATTGGGGGTTGGTATGTTTGAAAAAGACAGTACTGCTGCATGAAATTATTTCATCAAGGGTCGCTCACGTCCCTTGCTACGCCACCATTCCCCCATGTTTAATACATGCTTTAATTCATTTCATCATGAAAATGATATCAAGTATACATCTTAATAATTAAGTTGTTCAGAGAGCTGTAGTATAATGAATGTAATGTATTCTATGTCCTGTCAGCGTAAGAGAAAACCCATTTAAGAAGCACGTAGCGATTCACACACAAAGAGCACATACAAGAACACATATAATACAAAGCATTTAACAAGCTACTTTAGTTACGATGGGATCTGAGAAACTCTAGTAAATTTAACATTGGTTTTAAGATTAAGTTTATGACGTTCTACTTTAATGACAAAATAAACTACAAGATTAAAATGGACATTTCAACTTTTTTTTTCAGTGTCCCTATTTTTTTTCCTTTTCTCTTTACCCTAATACGCTTCCTAATGACGTTGATATCTGATTTCTGTTTTATTTCGGTCACTGTGCGACATTCTTAACTTGAACTTCCGAGTTTAACAACAACAGTCTTAAGACATAGTAAATGATGAACTTACTACATCAAGCACATTATCAATTAGCACATACTTCTTTGAAAAAGCTTGTTGGTATTGGGTCAAGGATGCAGATGAAGGGTTTCAGTTGAGAAATTATTCTACATAGATAAGGTAAATCTATCCTGGTGAAAGAATTTAATTTGCTTGAAATGGAATACCAGGATTTAATAGGATCATGTTTGGGGGATGTATTACATTATATCTAATATCATTAATTTTGTGATTAAAAAATATAGCAAAAACTTCACGGGATGTTTTTTGGAGGCATGACCTGGGTTTAGCAAACGATCAAAAGTAGAGAATAAAACTCTTGGATTACCAGCATTATTATTTATAATTTTAGAGAAGTAGCACCCCCTCTCAACACGAACTATCTTGTTGTATTCTATTATTTTAGCCTTCAATATTTCATAGTAAATTATCAAATTATTTTTTCCTCCATTTACGCTCAACTCTTTGACATGTTTTCTTTAAATTAGACACTCTTTGGGTCTTCTGTGGTGAAATAGTGCTGGAGGATTTTTTAACTGTCTTTTCAGGAGCGACTATATGGGCAACAGCTCCCACTTTAGCTTTAAAATTTTCCTCCTTATTATTTACATTATTATCACAGATGTAGTAAGCACTACAAATGGACTAGTTGTTTAAAATGTTAGGAAACTATGAAGCTGCAGATGTATCAAAAAAGCATTTTTAACAATACGCTTCTCATTAGTTGTAGCTATCAGTTATTCTACATTAAATAATAAGAGAATGTGGTCAGATAAACCAATATCCACGATCTGCCTCACATCAACTTTTAGTCCTTTAGTAATTACTAAGTCTAACGTATGACCTGCTTTGTGTGTAGGCTAATGTGCTGGCTCAAATCAGAAGAGTCCAGGAGGTTCATGAATTCTTTTACTTTCGGGTCACACTGATTATCGATATGAAAGTTAAAGTCATTGACTATTAGGAACGAATCCTTTAGTAATCACCAAATCCAACATGTGCCCCACCCATCCAAACCCAAGTATGTTGGCGGCTAATATACTGGCTCAGATCAAAAGAGTGCAAGATGTTCATGAATTATTTTGATTTCAGGTCACCCTGATTATTGATAGAAAAATTAAAGTCGCTAACAATTAGGAATCTGTCATAGTTATTTATTATAATTGACGCTAAGATTGAGAATTCCTCAAAGAAAGATATATTATATTTAGGAGGTCTATACACGGACAATAGTAGAAACTGAGAAACTCCTTGAATAGCAACTGCAAGATACTCAAAAGACGCGAACATACCAAAGCCAACATCTTTACACTTTAACCGGCTTGAATAAATATACCGCTACCTTTCTTGCCTTGGCGAACCACATGAATTAAGCCATAATTTGGAGATGCAGATTCAATTAAAACAGCCATCAGAGCTAAGCCATGTTTCACTTACAACAACATTTATTTCTACAGCACATTTTCATACAAACAATGTAGCTCAAAGTGCTTTGCCCCCTCTAGGCATTCTACCTAAAACAAATGACCTCCATCAGTCCTCATTGTATTCAGGGTTCACATGCAAGAATTTGATGATGATGGTCATGTGGTCTTCTGGCCTTCAATCCATCAATGTAGGGATATCACAGTGCTTTGATTAGGTGATCAGATAGCCATCAGATAGACAGATCGCCACCACAGAAAACTGGAAAAAGAACAGAAGAGAAAGTAGGGGTTACTACGGATTTTGGAGTCACCATGAATAATAATAATAATTAATTGAATATACAGAGCATCAGGATTTAACTAAGATGAAGCTATGAGAAAGCCATGTTAAAGTAATGAGTTTTCAGCAGTGTTTTAAAATGCTCCACTGTATTAGCCTGGCGAATTCCTATTGGCAAGCTATTCCATATTTTAGGTGCATAACAGCAGAAGGCCGCCTCACCACTTCTTTTAAGTTTAGCTCTTGGAATTCTAAGTAGACACTCATTTGAAAATCTAAGGTTACGATTTGGAGTGTAAGGTGTAAGACATTCCGAAATATAAGATGGAGCGAGATTATTTAAGGCTTTGTAAACCATAAGCACTATTTTAAAGTCAACTCTAAATGGCACAGGTAACCAATGTAGTGACATCAAAACTGGGGTGATGTGTTCAGAGTTTCTTTTCCTAGTTAAGATTCTAGCAGCTGCATTCTGCACTCATTGCAATCGATTGATGTCTTTTTTTGGTAGTCCTGAGAGGAGTGCTGTGATGATGCAGGTTCACTCCATGCTCCCATCTTTGATTTCCAACTTCTGTGAGCTCTTGAACCCGACACCGTCGGTAATGTCACCAAGATGAGCTGACAAATGAGGACAATTCTCAAATGAAGCCAGGGGATAGTGCAATCAGTGCCAAGATGCTTTTATTAAAACAAACAGTTGGGTCCAAATAGAAAGTGCAGTGCTCCACATTTCCTATAAATAAATCCATAAAAACAGGGATAAAAACAATAAATCCATTAAAATCTGAGGTTAAAATCAGAATTTGAAATGCAGTCTCTCTCATCATGATCTCAGCACACCTCCATCTCTCATTCTCCCCGGCTCACCCATTTTTTCCGTAGCCGGTGGAGACCCAACAGCAACGTGCTCCTTTCAGCCGACCTCCATCTTGGCTGCCTCCAGGCATCACAGCCAGACCATCTGAGTTCGGCTCTCCTCCATTCTTCCTTCACGCTCACGTAGTCGCTCCTCAGATCCATCGGGGAGAACACCTCCCTTTCTCACCCCACTCCATCCGAACATTCAGTGGGGTGGACTAGCCCATAAAGCGCTACAGACAAACGCTTCTTCGTGGGGCCCCACCTTGTGCTGTCTCCTCCCTCCAGATGGCCAAATCATAGGTTCCAAGACTGCTTTTCCTGTCCTTTAACCTCCTGTTTTCCTATGTCTTTGTCCTTTTCTTTGATCACGATCCATTCACCCTTTCCTGGTGCTGACCTGTATATATACAGACCCCCTTCTCTGTGGGTGCAGCGGCTTAAGCATATGCCACAGGAAGCCAATGAAGCAATTGCAAACGACTGCATTCACACGTGCAGGTGTGACTCGCTCCAACTACCTCAATTAACTCCCCACGGTCATGCAATCGTGCCCACGGAGAGCGCCCTACACGGCTCTATGGATTTAAAACCTGGCCCCTTTTTTTTTTTTTGAAGCCACAGACCCGCTATACCACAAGTGCGTTACAGTAATCTAGCCAACTGAAAACAAAAGCGTGAACTAATTTTTCAGCATCTTGCAATGTTATAAGAGGTCTAACTTTTGCTATATTTCTTAAGTGAAAAAATGCTGTCCTAGTAATCTGATTAATATGTGATTTAAAATTCAGGTCAGAGTCAATATTTACCCATAAATTCTTTACCTCCGTCTTGACTTTTAATCCTAATGCATCAAGTTTATTTCTAATAACCTCATTATATCCATTATTGCTAATCACTAAAATTTCTGTTTTCTCTCTGTTTAGTTTGAGAAAATTACTACTCATCCATTTGGTAACACATGTGAGACATTGTATTAGTGAAATCAAGAGTGTTGGGGTCGTCAGGCTCTATTGATAAATACAGTTGTGTGTCATCAGCATAGCTATGGTAGCTCACATTATGCCTTGAGATAACTCTGACAAAACGGAAGCATGTAAATTGAAAAGAGGAGTGGACCCAGGATAGAGCCTTGTGGAACAACATATAGAATATTAAGGGTCTTTGAAGTATAATTACCACAACTTACAAAGAATTTTCTACCTGCCTGGTAGGATTCACACCAATTTAAGATACTGCCAGAGAGGCCCACCCATTGACTAAGGCGATTTCTAAGAATATTGTGATCAATGATATCAAATGCGGCACTCAGATCTAAGAGGATGAGAAAAGATAAACTGCCTCTGTCTGCATTTTCCCACAAGTCATTTATTACTTTAACAAGTGCAGTTTCTGTACTGTGATTTGTTCTGAAACCCGACTGAAACATATCAAGAATAGCATGTTAATTGAGGTGATCATTAAGCTGCATAATGACTGTCTTCTCTAGGATTTTACTTAAGAAAGGCAGGCTAGAAATAGGTATACAATTTTCCAAAACAGAGGAGTCAAGATTATTTTTCATTCAGCAGGGGTTTAACTACAGCAGTCTTAAGAGTCTGTGAAGACCCCCGTATCTAATGACGAGTTTACTATGTCAAGAATACTATCAATTAGCACACCCAATACTTCTTTGAAGAAACTTGTTGGTATTGGGTCAAGGACACAGGTGGAGGGTCTCAGTTGAGAAATTATTTTATATAAATCAGGTAAATCTATCCCGTTGAAAGAATTTAATTTGTTTATAATGGAGTACCGGGGTTTAAGAGGATCAGTATTGGGGAGATGGCCTGTATTTCTAGTATCATTAATTTATTGATTAAAAAATACAGCAAAAGCCTCACAAGTTTCACTGGAAGTATTTTGGAGGCATTCCATTGAGTGACCTGGATTTAGCAGATGATCAATTGTAGAGAATAAGACTCTGTGATTACTAGCATCGTTGTTTATAATTCTAGAGAAATAACACCGCCTCTCAAGACGGACTATGTTGTTGTATTCTGTTATTTTAACCTTCCAATATCTCATAATGGATAATCAGTTTAGTTTTTCTCCATTTACGCTCAGCTTTCTGGCATATTCTCTTTAGATCAGACACTCTGTGGGTCTTCCATGGTATAACAGTGCTAGAAGATTTTTTAACTATCTTTCAGGTGCGACTATGTCAGTAGCAGCTCTCACCTTAGTATTAAAAGTTTCTACCTTACTATTTACATTATTCTCACTATTGTAGTAAGCACTACAAATGGACTGGTTGCTTAGAATGTGTGTAAATTCTGAAGCTGCTGATGAATCAAAGAAGCGTTTTTTAACAATGTGCTTGTTGTGAATTTTTTCAATAATTATTTCTATATTAAATAGTAAGAGAAAATGGTCTGATAGACCAATATCAATGATCTGCTTCACATCAACTTTTAGTCCTTTAGTAATTACTAAGTCTAACGTAGGGCAGCACGGTGGCGCAGTGGGTAGCGCTGCTGCCTCGCAGTTGGGAGATCTGGGGACCTGGGTTCGATTCCCGGGTCCTCCCTGCGTGGAGTTTGCATGTTCTCCCCGTGTCTGCGTGGGTTTCCTCCGGGCGCTCCAGTTTCCTCCCACAGTCCATAGACATGCAGGTTAGGTGGATTGGCGATTCTAAATTGGCCCTAGTGTGTGCTTGGTGTGTGGGTGTGTTTGTGTCTGTCCTGCAGTGGGTTGGCACCCTGCCCGGGATTGTTTCCTGCCTTGTGCCCTGTGTTGGCTGGGATTGGCTCCAGCAGACCCCCGTGACCCTGTGTTCGGATTCAGCGGGTTGGAAGATGGATGGATGGAAGTCTAACGTACGACCTGCTTTGTGTGTAGGCTAATGTGCTGGCTCAAATCAGAAGAGTCCAGGAGGTTCATGAATTCTTTTACTTTCGGGTCACACTGATTATCGATATGAAAGTTAAAGTCATTGACTGTTAGGAACGTGTCATAGTTCATAATTACAATTGTCTGAGAATTCCTCAAAGAAAGACGTATTTAGGAGGTCTATACGTGAATAATACTAGAAACTGAGAAACTCCATGAATAACAACGGCAAGATACTCAATGGAATTGAATTTGCCAAAGCCAACATCTTTACATTTTAACCGGCTAGAGTAAATGTTTGCTAAACCGCTGCTTTCTTATCTTGGCGATCCACACGAGCAAAGCTGTAATTCGGAGGCGCAGATTCGATTAAAACAGCCGCACCATCAGAGCTAAGCCATATTTCACTTAGTGCAATAAAACCAATTTTCCTATCACTAATAAGATCGTTGATGGAAAACATCTTGTTGGTTAATGGTCTAACATTTAATACAGTCATATTTAATGTTTTGGAAGAGCAGAACTGAATGGTATGTGCATTATGGGTATTCGAGATTTTATTAGCGCCGCTCTGTGCATATTTTTTATTTAAATTATAATACGTTTTTACACATTGTTCATCAAGAGGTGTAATTATAATTAAGTTATTCATATTTATGCCGCACTGCCTAGTATATTTACATACATTGAGGTTATTTATTACAGTATTAATGCAGTGCACTTTGGAGGAAGGTTTTGTTACAGAATTATCACGTTCTAGCAAAGCATTATGGAAAGGGTTAGGAGTAAAATTAGACAGTCAAGAGAGACGAATTACCTTAGTGATGTTTTCGGAGAGGACCTGGGCACCGAATCTATTTGGATACAGACCATCCCGCTTGAAGAAACACGACCTCTCCCAGAAGAGGTCCCAGTTGTCTACAAATCCAATGTTTTGACTCTCGCAGAAGCCTTTCAGCCAGATGTTTAACGCCAGCAGATGACTGTAGTACTCATTCAATCATCTAACGAGAGGTAGGGGACCTGAGATGAAGATTCTTGCAGCCGGGGTCCTTTCCTTCATGGCTTTAATAAGTGCTGAGTAGTCCACCTTGAGAATCTCCTACTGTTGGTGTCTCACGTCGTTTACCCCGGCATGTATCACAATGGATCCCACTGCCCTAGACTGTCGGCGCTCGTCTCATAACATCTTGGACACGAGCACCGGGAAAACAAGGGACAAAAGTTTTCTGATAAGGGCAAGAGATATTTAGGTTTCGTATGATTGAATCTCCAATCACAAATACATCATCCGGGGTAGAAGGCAAACTGGAGGCGCGGAGAGGATCAAACCGGTTCTGGGTGGAGATGCTTGCCTGTGCCGATGGAGGTGTTTTAGCCATTAACCCAATCCCCCCCGCATAGCTGAAATAGGCCGAGTTCTTCATCATTAACGTCGTCATTCTGATGACAAGGCACAGGGGTAAAGCTCACTTGGCCTTGAAAGTGAGTGGCACAGCGTGGAGTCGATGTTACTGAACTGTGATTTGCTGTGACGATTTCAGATGTCGGGGAGGATTTTTCCAGCAGACGAGCCTTCAGATCCCTCAGGTACCTCCGTCTGGACAGAAGTTTGTGGATCTGGATGTCGAGAGCCTGGAGTTCTTCGACGATGCAGTTCATCTCACTGTTGGCCATTGTCTGGTTCTGCTTCCGCTTCACGCCCTAGGAAAGAATAAGAGAAAGAGAAGTTAGTTAGTTAGTTAGTTTATTACTTAATGTAATAAAGTCGATTTTCTTATCACTAATCGTTGATGAAAAAGTGTCTTGTTTTTTAACACTAACATTTAATAAGGCCATATTTAAGGTCTAGGAAGAGCAAAGCTTAATTGGCAGAGTGTTACGGCTGTTCGAAATGGTAATCAAGTTATTCATATTAATGCAGCTTTGTGCTGATTTTTTATTTAATCTATAGTCTGTTGTTATAGTTTTAATACAGTGCACATATAGAGGTAAAATGGTAATTATTGTTCGCTACAGAGATATCCTAGCAATGCTTTACAGAAAGGATTAGGATTAAAATTATGTAGTCAAGAGAGACAAGTTACCTTACAGATGTTTTCAGAGAGGACCTGGGCACTGAATCTATCAGGATGCAGACTCTCGCCTTAAGAAACGTGGCCTCTCCCAGAAGAGATCCCAGTTATCCACAAACCTGATGTTTTGTCCCTGACAGACGCCTTTCAACTTTAATGCCAACATACAATTGTAGTATTCATCTGAATACTGTAGCCAGAGGTAAGGGACCCAAAATGAAGATTCTTGCAGCTGGGGTCATCTCCTTTGTGGCTTTACTAAGTGCTAACTATAGTGGTACTGGTAACTTTAACTATACACATTTCAAGAAATGTACTTTTGTTAAGTGATAAGATTTGTAAAGTATTTTAATATACCACATGTATATGACATATGATGCACCAGGTGCCAGCAGCTATGGGCTCTTCCATTTCATGGGAGATCAATACTTATTTCTGAGATGGACTAGGGTGAATGAGGACACAAACAGGAATTATGGTGCAAAACATGCAAGCAACAGCTGTTATAACAATCCAGTCAGTGTCCAAAGTGTAATGCAGAAATCTTCAAAAAATACTCCATGAAAACATTGCTATATGAGAAAGTTAAAATCAATAAATAAATAAATTCAATAAATAGTTCAAGGATAAAATTAGTCAGAATCATTTTCTTTCTTTCTTTCTTTCTTTCTTTCTTTCTTTCTTTCTTTCTTTCTTTCTTTCTTTCTTTCTTTCTTTCCCTTCTCGCCTTGCTCACCCAACAGGCATGCTAAACTGGACTGAGACAATGGTATATATGGTTTTCAAACTGGACTCTGGTTCCAGCCACCTACATCGGTACCTGCTGGAACTCTTGGAACATAACTTCATCCAGCAGTATCCAACAGGACCTTGATTAATCCTGCTCCTAAATATCATCAGGGGATGATCTGCCCCTAGAAAACTTCTGCTTACACTGCAAAAAAGGGAATCATTGACTTCTCGCCTCCTTTACACTGCACTGGCTTCTGCCTGATTTTGCTCTGCTGTTTTTCACTGTCAACCCTTCATTTCTTGATCCACTGAGATTCAATGACAGATTGCTTTGCCGACTATGTTTGTA
This sequence comes from Erpetoichthys calabaricus, assembly GCF_900747795.2. Classification (NCBI taxonomy): domain Eukaryota; kingdom Metazoa; phylum Chordata; class Cladistia; order Polypteriformes; family Polypteridae; genus Erpetoichthys; species Erpetoichthys calabaricus. Next base: position 151,282,505 of record NC_041397.2, read on the forward strand.
CACGTAAACGAATAATTAGCTTTGCACACACACTTATGTGGTGTGAGCTATACTATTTTATTAAAAAACCTGCACCTGCTTAGACACAACAGGGCACATTCAGCCACAAAACATACAGTTCATACATATTATCAAGCTTTATCAATATATACAGTACACATACTGTAATTTTGAAGGTTTCCATTGTATAAAAGCATTGGATAACTGTAGATATTGGTTAACTTTTTGGAAATAGCAAATTAAGTTTTAAATTGTCATTATCTGTAACATTGTGCATGTAAACTTTAATACTGAAAAAACACACCAATATGATCTTGCAGAGTCCTGGGGGAGCATCTCTACTGGCTATCTAGACCATCATCATAATAATCCTCCCAGATACAAGCAGAGACATTTCTCACTTGTTATTTTTTTTGCACGTTCCCCAGTCAGTATTGTCATACAGTCATATTTCTTTTATCCTACATTTCTGTATGATCTATAGGAAACATTCCACTGGAGCTCAGTTGCGTGAAAAATGAGGAAACAAAAAGCCAGCAACTGAAAGAATGTCTACAGATTGCAATGCCTTGATAATAGCCTGTTTGTTTTCAATCACTGCATTTTACATGACAGTAGACACTACTGTAATGTGTCTACTTCCATTTATAAAAGGGCATTACAGTGGTCCTTTGATTTTATGTGCTGTATCCGTGTTTGCTTTTATTTTTCTAGCCTGTCTTTGCTGTGAACAGATTAGCTGTACTTTCTGAAATTCATAATTTGAAGAAAATTATATCTTTATCCTGGCTAAATGTGATCTGTGGCTTTTCAAAGCCAACCTAACTGAAAATGACACTTGTCTTTTTGGTCAACTGTTGCATATTTATACATATATATATTGTGGCACCCGGCTGTGATTCCTACCCGGCCGGGACTCCCGGGGAGACAGGAGGAGGGCTCATGCCTCCTCCAGACCATGAGGGGGCGACCGCCCTGGTTGTATTGGGGGCCATGGGTACAGGGCTTAGAAGCTCAACCCTGTAGGGGCCCGTGGTCACCGCCAGGGGTGTCCCCGTGCCTGATGGACCCTGGACCCCAGCAATTCCGCCACACCAGGAAGTGCTGGGGGGAAGAAGAGAGGGAACACCCGGAGTGCTTCCGGGGAAACAGCCAGCACTTCCGCCACACTGGGGCGTGTCAGGTGGAAGATTGCTGGTGCACACCTGGAGCACATCCGGGTATGGATAAAAGGGCCCGCCTCCCTTCCTTCAAGGCTGGAGTCGGGTGGAAGCAGGACGAGGTCAGAGAGAAAGAGAGAAGGAGGCGGTCCGAAGAGGAGGCAGTGTGGTTGGCCTGGACTTTGGAGAAGATTGGGGTTTGTGGAGCACTTAAAGACTTTGTAAATAATAGTTGTGTAAATAAACGTGTGGTGGTGCAAATTAACATGTCTGCCTGTCTGTGTCCCGGGCTCGTTCCACAAAATATAATATATATATATATATATATATATATATATATATATATATATATATATATATATATATATATATATATATATATATATATATATATATATATATATATATATATATACAGTTAGGTCCATAAATATTTGGACAGAGACAACTTTTTTTCTAATTTTGGTTCTGTACATTACCACAATGAATTTTAAATGAAACAACTCAGATGCAGTTGAAGTGCAGAATTTCAGCTTTAATTCAGTGGGGTCAACAAAACGATTGCATAAACATGTGAGGCAACTAAAGCATTTTTTAACACAATCTCTTCATTTCAGGGGCTCAAAAGTAATTGGACAAATTAAATAACTGGAAATAAAATGTTCATTTCTAATACTTGGTTGAAAATTATTTGCAGGCAATGACAGCCTGAAGTCTTGAACTCATGGACATCACTTGTGCTTAGCTTTCTCATATTTGGGATTTAGTAGCTACCAATATTCAGGTAGTTAACTGGTAAAAAAAGGTCAGAAGTAGAAATATTATGAATCTTTTTAGAGCGCAGATGGTATTATATAAATTTACATATTCATGAATTATTTTTATTAGACCTTTTGGCTGTTACATTTTAATAACAGAGAATATTAGCACAAGTAAATAGCATTTCAGAAATATAAAAATTTCCATACTTTTCTGTCATATTTAAATTGATTTTTTAAAATAAGAAAAGTTAAAGGTGTTGGTTGTAGCATTATTTTTTAAAGAGTATATGGTGTTACATAGATATACATATATTCACATCAGAGTTTTATTAGACATCTTTGGCAGTTACTTGTTCATAATAGATATTAATACAATTAAATAACTTAAAAATACAAAAACCTTCCATACTTTATTGACAAATTTATTTTGATTATTAAAATAAAACAAAAATAAGATACTGGTTGTAGCAAAATTCTGTATTGCTGTCTCTTATTATATCCTGGTTTGAGCCTTCATTGGAGAGCCATTTATTTGGATTTTGCTTGCTTTTCCTTTTTTGTCTCTCTTTTTTCATGAGGTTAGTTTTCCTTCTACAAACTAAAAAGATGCAGTTCCCCTAATATTCAACTATGAATATGAACTAAGAATTCACTTAGTATTATAATTAATAATATACAGCTCTTTTCAGGTAAAAAGGGTATAATTTGGTGCTGTTGGTTTATGATATACTAGAATGTCAATATCAATGTCAGTTTACTTATAGAGCAAGATTTAAAACAACATCAGCAAGGCTGTAGCCAAAGTGCTTTACATTGAACATACAATAAGCATAAAATAAAAATAAATACAATAAAACATAATACAGCCAGAAGTAAATTGAAACAAACCACTGACTAAGAGGGTAGAATCATCAGTACCACTGAAGAGAGAATTAAAACGAGTCTTCAAATTAGCTTCAAATGGATCAATTGAAGGTGATTCCTTAATGTAGTAAGTTAAAGAGTACCCTTAGTTTAATGCTTAATATGAGGGACCACAAGACACAACTAACTGGTAGATCTAAGCTCTCTGGGCGGCTGGTGTATAACACACAATTCTGATAAAAAGAGTGGAACATACACATGTATTGATTTAAAAACCAGCAGCAAACTGTTAAAGTCAATTCTGAGCTAACTTATAGTCAGTGTTAAGAGGCTAAATTTGGAGATATACAGGCAAACTTTTTGCTCCATCCAAAAATCAAGCATGGGCATTTTGAACCAACTGCAACCTATGTATCAGGAATTTATTGATTCCAGAAAACAACAAGTTGCAGTAATCAAGCCAAGAAAAGATAAAAACATGAATAACTTTCTCAGGATCCCTGGGAGATAAAAAAAGGCTTAACATTGGCTAAAAGATGAAGCTGGAAAAAGCAACTCTTGACTACAAAATTAATCTATTTCTCAAAAGAGAGGTTACTGTCAAAAATAACCCCAAGCTTCCAAACCTGAGGTTTCACAAAAGTCTTAAGAAGTTCAAAACGATTTTGAGCATTGACTGAAGGATAAGCACTTCTGTTTTATTATGATTTAGATCAAGAAAATTGTCAGTCATCCAGGATTTCAGTTCTTCAACTCAGTTGTGCAACCGATTCATTGCAGAGTTACACACAGGAATTTAAACCTGCATGTCATCAGTATAACAATGAAAAGAAACATTAAACTTCATATCAATAGCTCCTACAGGATGAAGGTTTATAGAAAATACAATAGGACCCAATAGGACCCACCAGATTTAACAGGAGCAGTAGAAGAAAAAGAGTAATTGAGAGTTACTGAAAAATGTCTTCCAGTAAGATATGACCTGAACCAGTGTAGAGCAGCCCCTTTAAGCCCAAATAGATGCTCAACATGCAACAGTAAGATCTCATGATCAATAATGTCAAATACTGTTGAAAGATCTACTACTAGGACTGCTGCCTCACATGAGTCAGTAACAAGACAAATGTCATTATATATTTTCAGTAGGGCAGTCTCAACTCCATGATAATGCCTAAAACCAGAGTGGTAGATCCTATATAAATCATTAGAGTTAAGATGATTGACAAATTGATCATAAATAACTCTTTCTAATATTTTAGCTAAAAATGGCAATTGGAAAATTGGGTGAAAATTGACTAACACTTCAGGATCTAACTCTGCCTTTTTAAGATAAGGTCACACAATCACATGTTTAAAAAATGAGGGCACAACACCCTTACTAATGGAACTATTTATAATTGCCAACAATAGTGGGCCCAGGACATCAAATGCCTCTAATAAAAGTCATGGTGGAACAGCATCAATTGGGCAGAAAGTAGGTCTAAACTTGTCAATAATACCTTTCAGCTATCAAAATGAAACGATATCAGGGGCATCATGTATAAACGGTGCGTACACACAGAAATGTTGCGTACGAACGTTTCCACGCTCAAATCGCGATGTATAAAACCTAAACTTGGCGTAAAGCCACGCACATTTCCACGGTAACTCATACCTTGGCGTACGCAATTTCTCCGCTCGGTTTTGCAGACTGGCGGCACCCAGCATCAAAGCAGTGCTACTGTTCCTGTGTGGTCACCCTTTCTTTCTTAGTTCCACATTCCTGACGCGTCTTTATAAATACACTGAAACTAACTGCATATTGTTTATTAGTGTAATGCATCTGATTGTAATTAACCTGCATCAATATAATGGTCCAGGGAATAGTCATAGTATTCCAAATACTATAACTGCTTTAGCGTTGTGACTCTCACTGCATCTTCTTCTTCTTTTAGCTGCTCCTGTTAAGGGTTGCCACAGCAGATCATCTTTTTCCATATTACTCTCACTGCACCACTCGGAGTATTTATATCACTGTATCTGAGTGGGGAATCACAGCAGCAGCTGATCGGTACACAGCATGAAGCAGACGCTGCCTAAGCCAAGGCAAAACGCTTCAGAGACTTCCCTGTGCGGACTTCGTGGTTTAGAAAAAGTTTCATCCCAAGAACTATAAATGCACTCAATCAGTCCATCAAGTGCTCCTTGTAGAACGGTTTGTACTTATAAGTACAATCACCTCACTGTAAACTTGCACTACAGTTATAATATTGCACAACCTGTGCCACTTTATGAAGCGTGTATTTACATATGATGACGATATCATTTTTAAGATGAAATGCAGCAAAATATGTTGATTATATTATACAGATAAAACTTTAACTTCATTTAAATAATCTTTATTGTTAATAATTAAACATGTGAGGACACGGTGCCGCAGCGCTAGCTAGTTCAGGGATTGTTCCTGCATTGCGTTGTATTCTTGCTGGTGCTGACGCGACACTGGAAGGATAGACGGATATAATAATTAAACATGTACTACGAAGATATTTCAATGTTCTTTAAAAGTTTTGAAGAATCGGCGTTCTAAGCTTACAGATGGCTTCATGTCTATATAGCTGATTGTGTGGCGATTGGGTTTTTGGAGAAAGAAAAGTAAGGACAGGAATTGGAGGTTAGTACGTTTGAAAGAGACAGTACTTCTGTAATAAATTGTTTCATCGAAGGTCGCGCATGGCGCCGCAAGCCTCTTGCGTGAGACATGAACAAGCACTGCGCCACCGTGTTCCCATGTTTAATAACATGCTTTCATTCCTATCATCATGAAAAAGATATCACGTATACAACTCAGTATTTTAATTATTCAGAGAGCTGTAATATCACGAATGTAATGGATTATGTGTCCTGTCGGAGAAAGAGAAAGCCCGTTTAAGAAGCAGGTAGTGATTCACACATGTAGAGTATATAGAAGATCAAATACGGAACAAAGCATTTAATGTGCCACTTTAGTTACAATGGGATTTGAGAAACTAGTAAATTAAACGATTTTAAGATGAAGTTTATGATGTTCTACTTTAATGGCAAAATAAACTACGTGATTAAAGTGGAAATTTCGAGATTAAAGTTGACATTTCGTGCTTTTTTCCCACTTTGTGCCTATTTTTTTTGTCTGTACCCTAATAAGCTTTCATATGACACTCAGACGGTGGGCTACCACTCGCCTTTTCACGGCGACTCTGATATGTGACTTCTTTTTTATTTCGGGCACTGTGCAACTTTGTGAACTTGAGCCTTCGAGTTTCTCCAACACTCTGTCACTCGATCAACTTCCTTTTGTTGATTATACCACTGTTTAAACCAACAAATAGTACGTTTTTCCTTTGCCTCCACTTGGTATTCGCTGAAATTCTTGTATTTCCCACCGTGCTTTTCCCATTGTCTTTTCACAGAAGGCTCTTTATATTGATTTGCATATTCAAAGAGGCGTAATTCTGGGAGGAGTTGGGGCGGGACAGAAGGCGCGTGCACGTACGTTACTTTTCACGCTGATCGGGATTTATGTAGTGGAAGAATGTGAAAGTTTGCATACGTACAGATTCCTGCATCTGGATTTTTCTGTGCATACGCACATTCCCGCTTTTGTGCTTACGCCATGTTATAGTGTGAGTTCTACACATGGCGTTATACATGAGGCCCCAGATGAGTCCAAAACAATATTACTATTGATAACAGGAAGTACATAGCCAGTTGGTACAATGCCAGAGCAGATAGTATCGATTTGGCCGACAAAAAATGAAAGAAACTGCTCACATGAATGAACAGTAGTATTTAAACCTGTCTCTGAACAGTGGTGAATAGCCACATAATTGCCTTAAATAAGACCCTGGGTTTCTTAGAATAACAGGATACCAAATTGGAGAAGTAGTCACGAAGCAGCACCTGGCATTACATAGGTAAGTAATTTGAAACTCTGGCCCATTTGTCTGCTAGTCTGACTTCAGTCGTTTCTGGGGTTCCACTTGCTCTGAGTTAGTAGGTGACACCTTTGTTCAAACTGCAGTTAAAAATAAAAAAACAACCATAAAGTGTTTCCAAGTATTAAGTCAAAGTTTAATATTAGACAAAGGGAAACTACTTGAACAAATAATACATATTTTATCTTATTTTATGTATCTAATGATCAAAGTTATCATAGAAAGAGAGAAAAAGTAACCCCACCCAGTTAATCCAATTAAAAGAATAATTAGAGACAGCTGGTTGAAAAAGTACAGCCTGTCCTGCTCATTTTAAACCTCATTTATTTTGACCTGGTCAGGAGGCCAAAGTAAAGGAAAAGCAGTGAGAGAGTACATCACAGTGACATATTTTCCCCAGTATACTGGTTGGCAGCATCCCTGTTTAGACACCAGCAGACCTGAAATTGATAAATTATATGGCCATATGTTTGTGGACACTTGACCGTCACAGCTAAATGAGCTTGTTTGACATCCCATTCCAAAACTATGAGAATTAATATGGAGTTGACCCCATGTTATAATAAGTTTGTTATAATATTAAGTTTAATGTCACTGTCTCTGTGCAAATTGTTTTATGGATTCATTCACACATGCAGACCAAGTATGGCACACAGGGGCTAGACTACATTTAGAAACCACTAGTCTAGCAGTTTGGAGAGTGAGACAACTGCAAGTAGGCATTGTGCTATTCCTGTATTTTTGGTGGTGGGGTTGAGTCCTTTCCTGTCCTTGTTTGGAGACCAGAGAGAGAGCCTGCACGTGGAGAAACCAGTATATAAGGCTTGGACTGCTGCCAAGACACTTTGAAGCCTGTGGATGGACGAATGGGTGATTGCGTCATTCATCCGGAAAATCCTTTCAGCACAGTGACGGAAAATGGCAAACTGTATACATCAAGTTCCCACCTTGATATTGTCATGCTATGGCTTCCTCCGTCTGTAATGCCGCGTAAAGTCGTCAGTAAAGAAAGCTAAGGTATATCTTTTTCTCTTATGTGATTTGTACCACTGTATCACTATGGAAGGGATATCGCCTTTTAATATCATATCTCTATATTTTTTGGTTACTTAAAACCCCGCAATTTCAAAAGAACACATTTCCGGAGAGCTAGTGCCTCCTAAGAAAACACCCCACCTTTACAACTATAACAGACTCCACTGTTCTTGGAAGGCTTTCCACGAGATTTTGAAGTGTGCCTGTGGGAATTTGTGCCCATTCAGCTAAAAAATGTCTTATGTTTCTGAGGTCAGGTACTGATTTTGGACAAGAAGACCTGGTTAGCATTTGCTGTTCCCATTCATCCTAAAGGTATTCAATAGGATTTACATCAGGGGTCTGTGCAGTCCACTCAAGTTCCTCCTCACCAAACACATCAATGTATTTATGGATTGGATTTCTGCACAATAACACAGTCATGCTGGAACAGAAAACAGCCTTCCCTAAACCGATGTTCCAAAGTTGGAAATGCAAGTGTCTAAAATGTCTTTTCATGCTGCAGAATTAACAGCACCCTTCACTGGAGCCCTAGAGGCCTATCCAAAACTCTGAAAATCAGTCCCAGACCATTATCCCTTCTCCATCAAACTTTACAGTAGGCAGTATGCTGTCAGCAAGATAGCATTCTTCTGGCATCTGCTAAACCTGGATTTGTCTATCAGACTGCCAGATAGTGAATAGTATATATAGTGTATCTATATAGTAGATAGTGGTATAACATTTTTCTTGCATTTTCCCTTGAGGGTTGTCATGGTGCTTTGAGCATGCACTTGGTGAGGAGCACTGTGCAATAGGAAATTATAATTTGTATTATTGTATTGTATTGCTAAGGTGGCAATGATAGATAGGCCACCTGGCTCTGTGAAGAGAATTAATTGTGTTTTGTTTTGTGTAATGTATTTACCCCATTTTTTGACACCCATTGTATGCCCAACCTACTTGGAGGGGTCTGTCTCTGAATTGCCTTTCTCAAAATTTCCATCATTTTTTTTCTACTAGTTTTTTTTTTGGTAGTTCTTTCTTGTCTTTTTAGGGAGTCAAGGCTGAGGGAGCTGTCAAAAAGAGGGCCTGTTAAAGCCCATTGAAGTATTTTTGTGTGATTTTGAGCTATACAAGAAATAAATTGTTGTTGAATAGTGATGTTTCCACTGCTACAGAGTGTAATGCCAGCTGTGGTGTACACCACTCCAGACAATGCTTGGCATTGTGCTTCGTGATCTTAGACATGTTGCAGCTGCTTGACTATGGAAACCTATTTCATGAAGGTCCCAATGCACAGTTCTTCTGCTGATGTTACGTCTAGAGGCAGTTTAGAACTCTGTTTTGAGTGATATGATGAGATGTTAGATGATCTTTGCATTCTATCTGCTTCCTTACTTGATGGCACCACTCTGTATGTTTTCGTGGTCTACCACTTTGTGATTGAGATGCTCTTCTTCCTAGATGATTCCACTTTACAGTAAAAGCACTTAGAGTTAAAGGGCAGATCTAGAAGTTCAGATATTTTATTTGTGTGAATTTTCCCTTGAGATTAATAAAGTATCTATCTATCTATCTATCTATCTATCTATCTATCTATCTATCTATCTATCTATCTATCTATCTATCTATCTATCTATCTATCTATCTATCTATCTATCTATCTATCTATCTATCTATCTATCTATCTATCTATCTATCTATCTATCTATCTATCTATCTATTTTAGTTACTAACTTGTGGCAAAGGTGGCATCCTATGACAATGTCACATTTAAAGTCTTTGAGCTCTTCAGTACAAATCGTTTTAAGATTTGGCAATGGTGAATGCATGGCTATGTGCTTGATTTTATGCAAATGTTAACAATGGGGGTAATTGAATCACCTGAACTCAGTAATTTGGAGGGATGTACACATACATTTAACCCTATAGTGTATGCAGTCTTAACAGGCAACTCTGTTAAGATCCTTCAAAACTAATGGAGGCAGTTAGTGAAGTGTAGCACTCCTACTATCTTGGACATCTGTCTGATCTTGAACTGCTTCTGACATGCTGGAAGAACTCCTGGGTCCTACTTTAAAAGGATTCCACTTGCCTCAGCTAACTGATTCGGTGTTTGAAGCATAGTTGGGCTAGAAGGATAACAAGAAAGGAAGAACATAAATATTGTACTGCTATTGATTTAAACCTTGTTATGAGAAATAATGTGATGAATAAAAGTATCTTTTGGACCCAAAACTCTTTGTAGCAGTACTACTAGTTTAGAGTGTGGGATGCCCTTACAGGTCACACAAGCATGTAATACCATGGTCAAAAGAAATTCAGAAGTGATACGAAAAATCTTATTGATATCTATCACACTGTTAAGGCTATCAAGTAATTTCTAAAGCTTTTTGATTCCAACAAACCACAGTCAGAGCCAAAACCTTGAAATAGAAAACATTTAGAACATTACTGAATGTTTCCAGGAGTGGCCAGCTTAGCAAGAGTACAGTGAAGAAAACAATCAAACAACTGTAGGCTTCACTTTCTTCAACAATTGTCTGTGTTCATAATTCCACAATCAGAAAACACTTGTTAAAATGTACTTTTTTATATTGTATTGTGGAAATCCACTGCTAACCAAGAGGAACATAAATACTTCTTTCTCATTTGCATAAAAGTATGTGCATGATCCCCAAGCGATGTTGGAGAATGTTCTACAGAGAGATGAAACCAAATTGGAACTTTATGAACAAGAAGAGTCCTAAAAAGTATAGAACTGTAGCAATCAGTGATTCTATAGCAGGATATGAAATGAGTAGGTCATGCTTGAAAACCTACCAATGTTTCTGAATTAAACTAGCAAACTGAATTAAGCTGAGGTAAGGTGAGCTAAAATTCCTCCAAAGAAATATGAAAAATGAATATTGAATTTTAGGAAACACTAGAGGTTCGCCCCCTGCTCACTTTGCTTGCCAACCCCCTGCGCTACGGGCCAGCAACTTCGCATCTCTGCCACTCGCGTATGTGGATTTCACTTTCACCAAACAACAAAACTTTTAATTCTCGCAGTTAGGCCTCTTCATTGAGAAGAAACACTACTTTTCCCTGATGGCAACACAAATTAGACGATCTACAAGTCTCTAACTTACAGTAAACTTTTAAGCCAAACAATATCTACATACTTCTGTCATATCACCTATGTCCATATATTTGATTCTCTTTTCACTTTTACTTTTTCATCAATATCACATTGAATTTTGATTCTGTGTTTGGAATTACATCGTGACAATGCAACATATAACTGCCCGTGAGTGAATATCATTTCTTTCTCTCTACACGAACTGTGTCTGACAATAGCATTCACACAAATGAGAAATGATTGAACCATGTGCGTGGTTGTAAATGTTTTAGATATGGGCAGGACTTTTCTGAATCTCTTTGCATAAACTCTTGTCTCGCGGGGCTTGAAATTTTCTCTTGCGGGATTTCACTTTCACCAAACAACAAATCTTTTAATTCTCACGGATACGCCTCTTCATTGGGAAGAAACACTACTTTTTGCTGATGGCAACACGAATTAGACGAACTACAAGTCTCCAACTTAAAGTTTAAACAATATATTCCATCTCTTTTTGCTGTTCCGTTATTTCACCGAATAATAATTTCCATTTGTTTACGCTAATGCGATCCTTACTATCATTTTTTTTGAGACTTTTGAATTTTCGTATTTCCATTATCTCTAACCTGCTCTGCATGTGTATTGTGCCGGCGTTTTTGAATTTTTTGCGACATTCTATTTTGTCATCTACTCTTTGTCTTTTATTTCTGGCCCCGGGTGTGGTTAAATCTTTTGGCACAAAGTGTCAAGAGACGTGTCTCTCTGAGAAAGTCACGTCTTGTCTCTCTTCCCAAGATTTTTTAATTAAAATAGAGCGATTTGGATGCTGTAAGTGCAGCTAAGGATTTTGTAACCAGTGATTAAATATAACAGGAGCAATTACTTTTTTATAGTGCCAGTTGATGTCAGATAACTCTAATGATTCGATAAATGAAAAAATGGTTTTAACTCTGGTTACTCTTCTGATATTAGATTTTGGTTCAATACCTGAAAACATTAACAATAACAGAGGAAATCAGGAGAGGACAAATATATTTCTGTTTCTTTTTTCGTATTGTATTTTTGGTGAGAATTAAATATGCATGTACTGTACTTTAAGTAAGGGGTCTATGTGATCAGGAGTTGAATGAGTTTTAAACAGTAAAATAAAGAGAATTAGGTCACATGAAAGTAGAAGAAAGGTGTTTAAATCACTTTTTCCCACCCATTCTTTTGTTTCAAGGAAGTTCAAAGGGACACAAAACACAGATGGGAGGAGGAAGAAATACCTTGATTTTCTTGATCCACATGACTGTTATTTATTTAAAAACTGAAATAAGTAAAAAAAATAAATAAATAAAAAATCAAGTCACACTGAATATTTTTGAAAATTTCTTGATTTTTTGCTTTGTTTATGTTGTGTAAAAGTTTATTGTTTATTAGAGAACTTCACTGTTCTTCTCAATGTGACAGATTGCAACATGGATAAAGTTAGCCGATCAGTGTTCATGTTTAATAGTTATGAATGGAAAAGTGATGTACAATAAGCAAGCTGATAGTTTAAGATACTGCGGTGGGTTGGCACCCTGCCCGGGATTGGTTCCTGCCTTGTGCCCTGTGTTGGCTGGGATTGGCTCCAGCAGACCCCCGTGACCCTGTGTTTGGATTCAGCGGGTTGGAAAATGGATGGATGGATGGATAGTTTAAGATATTGCATTTTGAACAAGCAAAGGTCAGTTATCATAGAAGCAATGACCTAAATGTCAGACCAAAGGGGCTTAGTCAAACATTTTCTAAAATTTACTGCCTAAATCCCTTTATTTTCTATAATGTGTTATAATTACAATACTCACTGTAAACAGAGATCAGACATGAAACGTATGCAAATATCCACTGTACATGGGCTGAGATTGTGTAAAGCAATTTAAGCTGAAGAGTTATACTCTCTTGCTACCTTAATTATGATTATTCCAGTGATGCTTGTTTTCCATAATCTGTTTATAGGTATCTGTGGATTTTAGTGAATCAGTGCATTTTCTAGCCCAAGTAATTTTAAGATCTGTCTTAATCTGTTTATCTCAAGGAACTAAACAATGTTTATTAGAGATGGATGAAAAAGATGGCATATTAACATAAGCACAACTGAAAAGTGATATGCCCATAGAAGATCATTTCAAAATGTAAGAATTCTCTTCCTGAAAGGAATATTTTAATCCAGTCTTAGTGTAGCTGCTGTGTTGGTAAGGCAGGATCAAGCATGAGTCAAATACATTTCTCAGTCCAATAAAGTTCATTTTAAAAAAGGCTTAGTCAAAATTCAAAGCAAACAATTCTCACAAAAATAGAGAAAACATTACACATGCAGAATAAAAGACAAAAAAGGAAAAAATGTTTCTTCTTTAAATGTAACTTTGTCTTGTTAACCTTCAGTTGTTTTCTATATTTAAAGATGAGTTATTTCTTTATGCTTTACTTAATACATTCAGTATGTTCTATATGTATGATGCTACACTTTGCATTACAGACAACAGGGCACGGTTTGAAACTGTGTGTCCTCCATGCCTTACCTATGGCGAGGCAGATCACTAACTGAGACTAATCTGTAGTCAGAGGGACAAGAAATAGTTAGAATATTCCTTTTCAGTTCAGATTGTGGGGGTTATATCCCATATACTATACACTAATATACAGGCAAACATTTAACATAACTAAGAAAATGCTTCTATCAACTTAACATAACCTAAATAACTAGTAAATGGCTCTTACACTTAATATGATGTTCCACTATAAACTTGTTGATTCACTCTTTGAATGAATTAACCTCAAGATAATATACAGAGGGTAAATAGATTTTAATGTTTATTTTTCTGAGCAAAATGTTTTCAAGATATATTAAATAAATTAAGAATCTTTGCCCCAGATTAGAAAAGCTGGCAAAATGCTTCCATTTAAAATAAATAAATAAATAAAAAGTATTTATCACCAGATTCACTCTCATGATAAATCTCCATCCATCCATCCATTTTCCAACCCGCTGAATCCAAACACAGGGTCACGAGGGTCCGCTGGAGCCAATACCAGCCAACACAGGGCGCAAGGCAGGGCGCCAGCCCACCGCATCATGATAAATCTAAGGTCATTAAATGTGACTTGTATTAAGTTGTTTATTTTATAATATTAACGATTGCTCAATCATAACAGAACTGTAACTCTAAGAAACTACATTACCAAAAACTGTCCGAAACAAAAATTGAACCTTAACCCATTACCAAAACTTTGTGTTTGTTACATTTGTTACTACTGTTGTTTTTTTTATTATTTGTTGTTATTATGTATGTATTAATGTATTATTATCTCTTTCTAATTATGACTATCTATTCACTGACCTATTTATTTATTTAGAGAATAGTTTTTTACCCGCCTTGTACTTGTCCTGTGTTTATATATACATTAAAACAGCAGTCCTGGAGAATGTTATTTCATTTACATTTACATTTACATTTACATCATTTAGCAGACGCTCTTATCCAGAGCGACTTACAACAGTGCTTAGTAGTCTACGACTGTTCTTCAGTCTTTAAGGCTAGGATTAAATCTACTGTCATTAAACAAGATACCGCTGACCAAGTTGTATACAAAACCCTGCTAGAAGAAAATAGTAAGTTAGTACAAAATTTTTTTTTTTTTTTTTTTTGGAAAAAAAGGGTAGAAAAAAAAGTATGGGGACTTTAGTCCAAGTGCTGTTGAAAGAAGTATGTCTTCAGGCGACGTTTGAAGACAGTGAGGGTCTCCGCTGTTCGTACAGCAAGAGGAAGTTCGTTCCACCACTGAGGAGCCAACACTGCAAAGAGTCTTGATGCATGTCGTCCTCTTCTTTTAAGTAAGGGTGGTTCGAGATGTGCAGTGCTTGATGTTCTGAGACAGCGAGAAGTGACACGCTGCTTGACCAGTGCTGATATGTAAGGTGGTGCAGCTCCAGTTTTGGCCTTAAAGGCAAGTGTTAGGGTTTTGAACCTGATGCGGGCAGCCACAGGGAGCCAGTGCAGGTTCCGCAGCAGAGGTGTAGTGTGCGAGAATTTGGGAATATCAAAAACGAGTCTTGCAGCTGCATTCTGGATCAGTTGAAGTGGTCGTGTTGCCTTTAGTGAAAGTCCAGACAGCAGAGAGTTGCAGTAGTCCAGCTTAGAGATGACCAAGGTCTGGACGAGAAGCTGAGTAGCCTCTGTAGTGAGAAAGGGGCGGATTCTCCTAATGTTGTAAAGGAGATATCTGCAGGACCTGGAGAGGTTGCTGATGTGTGGAGAGAAAGACAATTCTTCGTCTAGAGTGACACCAAGACTTCTTGCCGTTTTTGAGGGGACGATAACCGAGTTGTCAAGAGAGATTGCAAGGTCAAGATTCGGAGATGAGT
Organism: Erpetoichthys calabaricus; assembly: GCF_900747795.2. NCBI lineage: Eukaryota > Metazoa > Chordata > Cladistia > Polypteriformes > Polypteridae > Erpetoichthys > Erpetoichthys calabaricus. The sequence goes on from NC_041397.2 coordinate 151,297,753, forward strand.
TGCCTCTGATATACAAGAGTTCAGTCTTGCTGGGATTCAACTTGAGGTGGTGGGAAGTCATCCAAGAGGAGATATCAGCAAGGCAGTTTGAGATGCGGGTTGAGACCTGCTGGTCATCGGGTGGAAAGGAGAGAATGAGTTGACTGTCATCCGCATAGCAGTGGTAAGAGAATCCATGTCCAGCTATTACCTTCCCAAGAGAACCTGTGTATAAGGAGAAGAGAAGGGGTCCTAGGACAGAGCCCTGAGGAACACCAGTGGTCAGTCTTCGTGGAGCTGACTGGGAGCCTTGCCAGGCAACCTGGAATGTCCGGTCAGCAAGGTAAGAAGCAAACCATTGCCAGACAATGCTTGAGATCCCAAGACTAGTGAGAGTTTCCAGAAGTATCTGATGGTTGACCGTGTCAAAGGCTGCAGATAGGTCCAGAAGTATGAGGACTGAGGACAGGTTGGTAGATCTGGCTGTGTGAAGGGTTTCAGAGACAGCAAGAAGTGCAGTCTCAGTAGAATGAGCTGCTTTGAATCCAGACTGGTGAGGGTCAAGAAGGGCGTTATTAGATAAAAACAAGTTAAGTTGGTTATACACTGCTCGTTCCAGTACTTTAGAAAGAAAAGAGAGCAGGGATACTGGTCTGTAGTGGTTAATATCTGAGCAGTCCAGAGTAGGTTTCTTAAGAATTGGTGTGACAACAGCAGACTTAAAGGCAGTGGGAACATGGCCAGTCGTTAGGGAGCCATTAACTATGTGTGTGATGTGTGGGAGAAGATCCTGAGAGATGAGCTGAAATGTACCTGAGGGGATAGGGTCGAGTGAACATGTTGTGGGGTTGCTGGCCGTCAGGATCTGAGACACTTCCTCGTGAGAAAGTGGAGTGAAGTGATGAAGCTGGGTCGCACAGGTCGGTTGAGAGTGGGTGGGCAACATGTCAGTCTGAGGGAAGGAACTACAGATAGTAGCAACCTTATCCTCAAAGAATGTAGCAAAGTCCTCTGGTGAGAGAGCTGGGGAGACAGGAGATGGTGATTTAAGCAGTGAAGAAAAAGTGGCAAAAAGTTTGCGAGGGTTAGATAAGGATTTATCAAACTTGGTTCTGTAGAAGGAAGATTTGGCAGAAGTTAGGTCAGTAGCAAACTTTGATAAGAGAGATTGAAAAGAAAGGAGGTCATTTCATGCTACTGTATGCTGCAATACTTTGTATGGATGGAATGACAATACAGCCACTTGACTTGATCTTGGAAAGATTTCCATTTTGTACTCAACAGTTTGTGTTATTTTCCTTGGTAATAACAGTTGGTACAATCTTTGGCAGCCTTAAGTTATAGCACATTCTTGTTCTTTATTAAATTTGTGAAGGTTTAATTAGCCTGTTTTAATTAACATCACAATTTCTCAAAAATGTCTGCTAAATTCTGGAAATGTTTAGGACTGTTCTTTGTAAACTGAATGTGATTTTTTTTCCAGGTTTCAGTAACAGAAAATTCTTTTCCCAGTTTATTATCCTATCCTGGGCTTCCTTCTGCCTTGCACCCAGTTCTGGCTGGGGTAGGCTTCCTTGACCCTTCCCTGAAAAAGTGAATTTGGAAGGGAGCTAATTTAGCAATCCATAATTTTCTGAATCTTTTGTTGTTTATAAAAGTAGATAGCAAGAGGCTCCATGGCAACGGCAAAAATAATTAGCAAGAAAGGATAGCCTGTCTGTTTCTAAACCAAAATAACCAGAATTTATATTATGGTTCAGCCAGGTTTATGGCCCTGGCTCAAGTTTATTCTTTGTGGGTCAACCTGATGAAAGGGGCAAAAATTAGAAAAACATGACTTGTGACAGTGTATTGTGGCACTTAACCAGCAATAAAGCTTTCTGTGACTTCAAGTACTTACTAATGGGTACACATGCACATATTTTTCATCATTTTCTTATTTTTTGGAACATATCTGCAGTGGAGTAACAAGAATGACAGTGATTTTGTGTAGACCTAGCATGTTCTTATTGTGTCCATGATATTTACTACCAGGTCCCAGCTGCTTAAAAGAAGAGCATACAGTTCTTTATTGTATTTTCTGCATTGCTGTGTTTCTCTTTCCTGCATGTTTTAATTCATATTGTTTATTGCTGAATTTGTCTTCATTTCCTTACCTCTGTTCTTATTAGAAGGTACTGTTTTTGACTGGCAATTATTGGATTTGTATGCTATTAAATATAAAGGAACTTCATTTGATTTGTCTTGGACCAGAAGTTTATGGTTTGCCTTTAGTATTACTACTTTTTTAATATATTTTTCTCCAGGTCAGGTCAGGTTGGGGAGCATGCACTGATAAAGTGTGTTGCCGCACCCACTACATGACGAAACAGCTTGGGATCCTGTTTTGGCAACCCCCGAGGCAGACATGCTGCCCAATCCTACCCTCCAAAAATGGCATCTATCTGCCGCAGCACATAGGCATCCCCTTGGGCTGGTCCAGCCACTTGGGTCCTCAACAATGAGAATCCTGCGACCCGGATCACCCTTTGGGAATATTACCACACTGACACTTCCTCACAATACAGGTAGCAATGAAGGAGCAACTGCTCATTCGACACAAAGTCAAACCAATGGTACCCAAGGATTCTCTGAAGAGACACAGTACCGAAGGAGTCCAGTCTTTGTCTCAGATCACTGGATAGCATCCATGTCTCACAACTGTATAGCAAGACAGGAAGCACCAGGACTCTAAAGATTTGGTCCTTCATCCTCTTGCATAGATCTTGGGAGTGCCACACACCCCTTTCCAGCAACCTCATGAGCCCCCATGCTCTCCCAATCCGTCTACTGACTTTTTCATCTAATATTTAGTTTAATCTGATTTCTTTCCCCAAGCTTAACGCGGTTATATTACTTGGCAACTCTAAATTGACCCTATGTGAGTGAACATGGCTGTGTGCGTAAGTGTGCTTTGCTCTGGGTCAGGACTGGCCCCTGCTTTGCACTTGAATGTGGTGAGGCTCTGGCATATTTTACCTCGTTAGTGGGATGAGCAAGGTATAAGATAAATGTATTATGCATCTACTTTATTTTTTTTGATAATAATAATAATAATAATAATAATAATAATAATAATAATACATTTCATTTATACAAGGCGCCTTTCAGAGAACTCAAGGACACCGAACAAACAATAAATAAATAAATAAATAAATAAAAGACACAATTATAAACCAACTTAAAACATCAGAAAATCTAAAAATTAAAACCAAAAAAACCTCTATAATCAGGAGGAAAAAGAAAAAGCCATTTAAAACAGATGTGTTTTAAGTTTACATTTGAAGGATGAATATGATTTGATATTTCGGAGATCCGCAGGTAATGAATTCCAAAGCTTGGGAGCAGAACGGCTGAAAGCTCTGCACCCCATGGTGGTTAGACAGGCGGGAGGGACGGTCAGATGGGTGGAGGAAGAGGATCTAAGGTTACGGGATGGAATGGCAACATGAAGAAGGTCAGACAGATATGGAGGGGTGAGGTTATGGATGGCCTTAAATGTTAATAGCAGAATCTTAAAATCAGTACGAAACTTGATCGGGAGCCAATGAAGCTGCTGCAAGACCGGAGTAATATGGTGAAAAGATGGGGTTCGAGGGATGATATGTGCTGCAGAATTCTGGACTAACTGAAGGCTTATGAAGAGATTATTTGGGAGACCAAAGCGGAGTGAATTGCAGTAGTCCAGCCAAGAAGTGACAAGACTATGAACAAGAATGGCAGTGGTATGAGGAGTGAGGGAGGGGCGAATGCGATTAATATTACGTAGGTGGAAGTAAGCAAACCGGGTGATGTTATTAATGTGACATTGGAAAGATAGATTACTGTCGAGGATGACACCCAGACTCTTGACCTGAGATGATGGGGAAACAACAGAGTTATCAATAATAAGAGAAAGATTATTGGTTTTGGATAATGATGATTTTGAACCAATGAGGAGAACCTCAGTTTTGTCACTGTTTAATTTAAGAAAATTCAAAGAAAACCAGGATTTACTTTCAGAAATGCAGTCAATAAGCGAGGGTGGTGGAAAAGAGGAGGTGGGTTTACCAGCAAGGTAGAGCTGGGTGTCATCAGCATAACAGTGAAAATTAATGTTATATTTGCAAAAAATATTGCCAAGGGGAAGAAGGTAAATAATAAAAAGAAGAGGCCCCAGGACAGAGCCCTGGGGCACACCTGAAGTACCAGCAGTGGGTTGGGATGTGAAGGTTTTAAGCTGTATGAACTGAGTGCGGCCTGAGAGGTAGGATCTAAACCAATCAAATGAAGTGTGAGTAATGCCAATCAAAGATAATCTATTAAGGAGAGTGGTATGACAAATAGTATCAAAGGCCGCACTCAGATCAAGGAGGATGAGAATAGTGATTAGACCAGAGTCAGCAGCCATAAGGAGGTCATTGGTAATTTTAACAAGTGCCGTTTCTGTACTATGAAGAGGGCGAAAACCAGACTGGAACTTTTCATATAGATTATTGTCAGATAAGTGGGTGAGAAGTTGGATAGCTACTATTTTTTCAAGAATTTTGGAGATAAAGGGCAAGTTAGAAATGGGGCGAAAATTATTGAAATTAGTAGGATCAGCACCAGGTTTTTTTAGTATTGGGGTTATAGCAGCAGTTTTGAAAGATGAGGGAATAATACCAGTAATAAGAGAAGAGTGAATGATGGCAGAAATAAGAGGGACTAGAGAGGGGAGGCAGGCTTTAACCAGAACTGTAGGCAGGGGGTCCAGCTGACAAGCAGATGACTTGGATTTGCAGATGAGATCTGAGATTTCAGAGGAAGTGGGAAGCTGGAAAGAAGAGAAAGAGTGAATAGGTGAGTGTAGTTCAGAAGGAATACAGAGAGGATCTGGACCAAGGTACTGATGTATCTTTTGGATTTTCTCATTGAAAAAAGATATAAGAGAATTACAGAAAGCAGTTGAGTAAAGGTGAGATGGTAAAGAGTCTGGAGGTTGTGTAACATGATTAAATAAAGAAAACAAAGACTTGGTGTTACCTGTATTACAAGTAATTAACTGAGTGTAATAATTAGATTTGGTTTGAGCTATACAATCCTTGTAATAGAGTAGATGATTTTTATACATCTCTTTGTGGACAAAGAGTCTGGATTTTTTAAACAACCTTTCAAGTTGCCTGCCCTTAGCTTTCAGAAGCCGAAGTTCAGGCGTAAACCAGGGGGCAGAAAAAGAAAAAGAAACAGATCTGGTTTTTAGCAGAGCCAGAGAATTAAGAATACCATTAAGACAAGTGTTATAATATGAGACCAGTTGTATGGGAGTGGATAAATTATAAAAGTCCATTTGGGAATCAATTCTAGAAGACAGCAAATTCAAGTTAATATTCTTAATGTTACGAAAGGCTATGAGACGTGGAAGCTCAGGAACAGAAAAGGTAAGTTTGGCATTGAATGAAAGGAGAAAATGGTCGGTTATAGTGAGTTCATCTGCTGTAAGATCAAAAGGAACAACACCAGAGCAGCAGATCAGGTCCAAGATATGTCCTTTACAATGGGTAGGAACATTAGTGTGCTGCTGGTATCCAAAACTCTCCAGGCAAGATAAAAAGTCTCTAGTGAGAGGGATATTGATATTGTCCAGATGTATATTAAAATCCCCCAGCAGAATTATATTTGGAGTAATTATAGATAAATGGGAAAGGAAGGTAGCAAGATCGTTCAAAAAATTGTTGTTTGACTTAGGACAGGGGTAGGCAACGTCGGTCCTGGTGAGCCGCAGTATGTGTAGGTTTTTGTTCCAACCCAGTTCCTTAACGAGAACTCAATTATTGCTGATGAAGCACATATTGCTTAAGTGACATTTTGATGCTTCATTTTAGTGGTCTCGCTTGTTAAGGTTCTCCAACCTTAATTGCTTATTTCAATCTTAAACTGCTGCATTCAGTGTTTTAATTGCTCCTTATTAGCAATAAGATGTAAAAGACAAAGCAGCCAGCAGTTCTCCAGCTAGCTTTTTTCCAATTACATCTGTGTGTGTTCATCATGCACTGTTTGATTTAATAAAACACTTAATAGAAAAATGTGACAGACTGAAAATGATCTGTTTTAGGCTTCATATCATTTGGATGATATCCTTGGAAAGGAAAAAAATCTACGATATAAGAGCCTTACATTGCACAGACTAACAAGCCATAAAATTAAATAAGGTCTGAGATTGGCAATGATTGGTTTCTAATTAAGCAATTGGGTTGGAATGAAAACCTGTAGCCACTGCGGCTCACCAGGACCGACGTTGCCTACCCCTGACTTAGGAGGACGGTAGACAGTTGCAATGATGGTAGGAACTGACCCAGACAACTGACACACAGTCGATTCAAAAGAGCTAACAGCAGGAGCAGACAATGGCAGGACTTTCCACTTCTCACGATAAATTATCACGACACCTCCTCCACGGCCAGAGGCACGGGGTTGACAAGTGTAAACAAACCCGGGGGGGAGTGCATTCATTAAGTTGTGAAAAGTCCTGAGGTTGCTGCCAAGTCTCAGTTAAACAGAGAAAGTCAAACTTACGGTCAATGAGGAGATCCTGAATGAGATGTCCCTTGCTCGTAAGTGAGCGGATGTTCAGTAGACCAAAGCTGACAATGTTGCTGTCGCATTTGACAGTGGTGTTAGTCGACCGAGCTAAGCTGGCCAACACACTATGGTCAGCGTTCCTATCTGTGTTATGTGGAGGGTGCCGAAAATCAGACCAAAAAGAGTTAATTCTTTTCGAGGCATCCGTTCGGAATCTCCGGCGGGACCCAAGGTGGATGTATCTCCGACGAGGGAGAAGTATGACGTCCGGGTCGAAATACAGCACCGACAGCAGAGGCACAGACTGGAGAAGACGCAGTCGAAGAAGCTCAGCAGCTGAGTACTGGAGGAGGCCAGTCGCAAGTTGGATAACGAGCGACAAAAGACTCCAAACAAACATTAACCAGGTGAATATCCTACCAGTCCACATTGTAGGCGAGGAGGCCACAGGCAGCTCGGACATCCAGAGAATAAACCGGTAAGTTTCAAACGAAACGGAGGTTAGGCTGAAGCTAAATGCATTCACAGCATATACAGCCACGCAGAGATGTCAGCAAAAATGGCAAAAAATACCATCAAAATCACTAGTCTAGCAAAATCACATAGTCTAGTTACCGGCGAACAGCGGCGACCAGTCCCGCCAGCGTTCACTCAAACCAGAAGTTTGTCTGCTGTTAACATGTAAACAACAATGTCTGAGACTCAACAGAGTCATACACTCTCACTCTCACCTCGGAGTACTGCACCCTCCACACATCCTTCTGCTGATACCAGCATAGGAGAGACATCCCCACCCAAAATTACAACAGCGCAGGTGAGCAGAGAGCTGAGGAGACTTCGTGCCAGCAAAGCAGCGGGTCCAGATGGAGCATCGCCACGACTGCTGAAGGTCTGTGCATCGGAGCTGGGGGGTCCTCTACAGCACATCTTCAACCTGGGCCTGGAACAGGGGAGAGTCCCGAGGCTTTGGAAAACATCTTGCATCACCCCAGTCCCAAAGGTATCATGTCCTAGTGAGCTGAATGACTTCCGGCCTGTTGCTCTGACATCACATGTGATGAAGACCATGGAGAGGCTGCTGCTTCACCACCTGAGGCCACAGGTTCAACACGCCCTCGACCCTCTGCCTTTTTGCATTTCAGGAGAAGATGGGTGCGGAGGATGCCATCATCTATATGCTACACCGATCCCTCTCCCACTTGGACAGAGGCAGTGGTGCTGTAAGAATTATGTTTCTAGACTTCTCTAGCACCTTCAACACAATCCAACCTTTGCTCCTTAGAGACAAGCTGACAGAGATGAGAGTAGATTCATACCTGGTGGCATGGATTGTGGACTATCTTAAAGACAGACCTCAGTATGTGCGGCTTGGGAACTGCACATCTGACATTGTGGTCAGCAACACAGGAGCGCCACAGGGGACTGTACTTTCTCCGGTCCTGTTCAGCCTATATACATTGGACTTCCAATATAACTCGGAGTCCTGCCACGTGCAAAAGTTCGCTGACGACACTGCTATCGTGGGCTGCATCAGGAGTGGGCAGGAGGAGGAGTATAGGGACCTAATCAATGACTTTGTTAAATGGTGCGACTCAAACCACCTACACCTGAACACCAGCAAAACCAAGGAGCTGGTGGTGGATTTTAGGAGGACCAGACCCCTCATGGACCCCGTGATCATCAGAGGTGACTGTGTGCAGATGGTGCAGACCTATAAATACCTGGGAGTGCAGCTGGATGATAAATTAGACTGGACTGCCAATACTGATGCTCTGTGTAAGAAAGGACAGAGCCGGTTATACTTCCTTAGAAGGCTGGCATCCTTCAACATCTGCAATAAGATGCTGCAGATTTTCTATCAGACGGTTGTGGTGAGTGCCCTCTTCTATGCGGTGGTGTGCTGGGGAGGCAGCATTAAGAAGAAGGACACCTCACGCCTGGACAAACCGGTGAGGAAGGCAGGCTCTATTGTTGGCATGGAGCTGGACAGCTTGACATCTGTGGCAGAGCAACAGGAGCTCAGCAGGCTCCTATCAATTATGGAGAATCCACTACATCCACTAAACAGTGTCATCTCCAGACAGAAGAGCAGCTTCAGCGACAGACTGCTGTCACTGTCCTGCTCCACTGACAGACTGAGAAGATCGTTCCTCCCCCAAACTATGCGACTTCAATTCCACCCGGGGGGTAAACGTTAACATTATACAAAGTTATTGTCTGTTTTTACCTGCATTGTTATCAATCTTTAATTTAATATTGTTTTTTTGTATCAGTATGCTGCTGCTGGATTATGTGAATTTCCCCTTGGGATTAATAAAACATCTATCTATCTATCTATCTATCTATCTATCTATCTATCTATCTATCTATCTATCTATCTATCTATCTATCTATCTATCTATCTATCTATCTATCTATCTATCTATCTATCTATCTATCTAGTACATTCATCTGCTATACATTCATTTGAATTGCAAATGTAAATCTACAGATGTGTTCAACATCAAACTTTCTAACCTTGTTTCTTTGTATTTAATACTATAATCTTTTGTTATTTAACTTAATATATTAAAATTGTGGGGTATTTTATTTTCAGTATATGAGGACATAGAAGGTTTGCATTGTAATAACTGTATATTCATTGTTTCTTATGATACTATCATTTTAAGAAAATGTCTAGTGATACACTGTGTCCCTGACAAGACATGGAAGATATTTTTTTAAAAAAAATGATTGGTAAGGATCTCAGGAAGTGGTAATTTAATGTTTGAATAGTTTGTTGTTTCAATACTGAAAATTGCATAACAGCAGGTATAACTGGTTTTGAAGATTGTGTCAATTGGCTATACAGCAAGGTGTCTAAAAATGTCTTGTTTCACCCAGAGAGAAGTGTTGCTACAGCAGAAACTGCTTGAATCTCAGGTCTTTTGTGGAAGTTATCATTTTTGCCATAACACTTTATCTTCTTAGAGATAATGTCAAAAATAGAAATTTATTATCTTCAAATTAGTGTGAGCACTGGAGAAAACATGTTGTACTGCCACAGAATTTGACAGGGAATAGAATCAGATCTTACTTGTTTTAAACAGTTTTGTTGAAGACTGATTTTTACAAATAATATTTTGGTTTTTACACAATCATGATACATTCTTAAACTGGTATATGATTTACATTTATGCAGGGTTTAGCCAAACTGAACCTGACACTCCCTACAAGGTCAAAAATAGAGAGTAGATATTGAATAATTGACTATTGAGAAACCTGAGGATATATACATATTGTAATAGGTGGCCAGGTGACTTGGGGAAATAGACTACATTAGATAAACTTTATTAATCCCATGGGGAATTTCAGATGCATACAGTAGCAGAAACATATAAAAAAACAAGGATACAGAAACACAGTACCAAAAATAAAGTCAATCAATTAATCAATCGATAGATACAGACATAAAAATAAATATGTATATTGTGCAGATATTTCAAAATTAACTTTAAGAATACATCAAGAGGAAGCATGGAATTGCCTGATAGCAATGGGCAGAAAAGACTCCACTGCTTCTTAGAACACCATAATGGAATGAGCATGTGGCTAAAACCTCTCCAAGAAAGTGCCTCTTGTAGGAGATTTTTCATGATAACATCCTATTTTTCACAACAACTTCCAGTGACCAGGGTTCACTTTGTGTTGAAACAGGCTTTCCTGATATGTTTGCTCAGGCGTTGTTCATCTGTTGAATTCAAGTTACTTCCCCAGGAGACTGCAGCATAGAACAACACATTGACTACTATGGACTGATAGAACATTTCCAGCAACGTGCTGCATACATCAAAAGATCTGAGTCTCCTTAGGAAATACAGTCTGCTCTGACCCTTCTAATACAGCACCAAGGTGTTGTCAGACCAGTCCAGTTTAGTGCTTATGAGAACCCCCAGATACTTGAAGCTCTGCACCAATTCCAAATTCCCCCACTGAAAAGTGAGTTGTCTCTGAGTCTCCTTGGCACACTGGAAGTTCCCTACCAGCTCTTTTGTCCTGCTGATGTTGAGTTGCAGGTTGTTGTCCTCCACAACCTTCCTGTACTCTGACTCATTTCCATTATTAATGCAGCTATGATGGAGGAGTCAACTGAAACATTTCTTTAGGTGGCAGGTGCTGGTTATTGTACTGGATGTCTGCTGTGTAGAGAGAGATGGGAGTAGATTCATACCTGGTGGCATGGATCGTGGACTATCTTACACACAGACCTCAGTATGTGCATCTTAGGAACTGCAGGTCTGACATTGTGGTCAGCAGCACAGGAGCACCACAGGGGACTGTGCTTTCTCCGGTCCTGTTCAGCCTATGTACATCGGACTTCCAATACAACTCGGAGTCCTGCCACGTGCAAAAGTTCACTGACGACACTGCTATCGTGGGCTGCATTAGGAGTGGGCAGGAGGAGGAGTATAGGAACCTAATCAAGGACTTTGTTAAATGGTGCAACTCAAACCACCTACAACTGAACACCAGCAAAACCAAGGAGCTGGTGGTGGATTTTAGGAGGCCCAGGCCCCTCAAGGACCTCGTGATCGTCAGAGGTGACTGTGTGCAGAGGGTACAGACCTATAAATACCTGGGAGTGCAGCTGGATGAAAAATTGGACTGGACTGCCAATACTGATTCTCTGTGCAAGAGAGGACAGAGCCGACTATACTTCCTTAGAAGGCTGGCGTCCTTCAACATCTGCAATAAGATGCTGCAGATGTTCTATCAGACGTTTGCGGTGAGCGCCCTCTTCTACACGGTGGTGTGCTGGGAAGGCAGCATAAAGAAGAGGGACGCCTCACGACTGGACAAACTGGTGAGGAAGGCAGGCTCTATTGTAGACACGTAGCTAGACAGTTTGACATCTGTGGCGGAGCGAAGGGCGCTGAGCAGGCTCCTGTCAATCATAGATGATCCACTGCATCCACTGAACAGTATCATCTCCAGACAGAGGAGCAGCTTCAGCGACAGACTGCTGTCACTGTCCTGCTCCACTGACAGACTGAGGAGATCGTTCCTCCCCCACACTATGCGACTCTTCAGTTCCACCGGGGGAGTAAACGGTAACACTATACAATGTTATTGACTATTATACCTGCCTCGCACTCTCCACCTTGCACTTTTTAACTTGCACTGTGTTTTTATCACTCTTTAATTAATATTGTTTTTTATCAGTATGCTGCTGCTGGAGAATGTGAATTTCCCCTTGGGGATTAATAAAGTATCTATCTATCTCTCTATCTAGAGGGTAAACAGGAAGGGAAACAGGACAGTTCTCTGAGGTGCTCCAATATTACATGCAAGAAAGGGTGGCACAGGACAGAGGTAATGACCAGCAAAGTCATATGAGAGGAATGATAACATGCATTGAAACTGACAACATATGACCTAATGCCAGCACTGAATGAAGAACACTACCAATAGTATAGGTTGTGTAGGTGCACCTGATGACCCTGAGGGGCTAAAGACAATTTCACCAACTAAGGAAGCAGAGACAGATAGCAAGGTAGTATGTGGAAAGTACTTGAAAGAAGGCAAGCAGGCGAGCCATCTTACATGTCTGATGAAGAATTAAACCCATATAGATTGTCCAAGACTGTCATTATTGTTTGCTTTTTGTTCTGCTTATTAGTTATTTTTGTACTTCTCCCATTATTCATCTCTTCATGTTGTCTATTTATATAAGAGACAAGGGTAACTAGAGAGGAAAATTGAGTGTTCTCCTGAGCTACTAGAGGATACACAAACCAGCAGGTGCCAAGGATATCTAGAACTCCTTATAACAAAAATGAAAAAAGAGAGGATAACAAAGGAAGCATTGTCCCAGGAGGGAATGTAGGGATTCACAATGTCTCTTTGATACAGCAAAGAAGCTGCCTTGGAGACCTGTCTGTTAAAAGGCAACTGAAGGCATAGGGGTTTAGATACTACTACTAGAGCCGCCAGCCTGTGTTGTCAGTGCAAACAGGAGGCTGTTACTGTTCCTATAAGTGATTTCTGAAGCATGGGATCTGTGCAGTGACTCACAGAGAATGGAGTTGGAAGGTGACTATGGACAAACATTCAACTAGTGTAAGTAAGAGTTAATTGTTAAAAGATTTGGGGGTATTTTTGGGAGTGGTCTATTGTAGTGTGGACAAGTAGATAAGCCACCTGAGTGGTTAGGAAGGGATTCACTCATGTAGGTAGGCGTAGAAGTGGCATGATTTGTTGATTATAATTTTCTTTTATACTATGTTATTGCCGGTGCTTATTCTTTCTTTAGCAAAAGTTTAATATATTTATCTGACTTACTCAAAGTGGCTTTCAAGACAACTCATATGAAGGGAAACCACAGAGGTCTGTTTAACTACTTATATGCTGTAAATTGAGATTTTAATCAGCATATGCTATTACTTCACTCAAGTATTTTGCTTTTAAGCAGTGTTGGTTTTCTCCTGTGGTTTTTATGTTAATACTTTGCACTCACAAGTTCTGTTGTTTATTTATATCTGAATCACTCTGCTGCTTAAAGCTCTCTGCTGTATGTAATTTTTGTTAAAAAACAGGAAGAGTGAAAAAAGACTGATCTTAATATTTATATTGATTCGTCTTAATTTACTGTACTTTTAGAGCTGATTTCCTGTCCATTTAAAATTATTTGCAGTTTGCTAATTTCCATATTCATATTGCACTTGCTGGTCTGCTCACCTTCTTGTGTATTGGGAGAACATCGATCATTTTCACCCATGCTACCCTTATTTCTAATTTAAACATATACTGTGGTACAGTGTCAGAAGCATACAGTATATGGCATTGATTGGCAGGTTTCAGGTCACACAGGTATTTTATTTGATGTCTAACTGGTTGGCTAGATGGTATCTCTTTTATACACATCAAACTAACAAATCTGATTAATATCATTACTGTGATTTCTGGTCTCTCTGCCCCTGAGTATCTGGAACTTGCAACTTCTGAGCTGTTAACAAATCATAACAATTTGAAGTAATTCAGTTTGTGTATTGTATATATTAGGGCCGTCAAACTATTAAAGTGTTTAATTGCGATTAATTGCAACATGTCCTGCAATTAACAGCATGTTTAACCAAGGTTGTACAATGATGTCCAGCAGTCCCCTATCAATGTGATGATTGTACAACTTTGTAGCTGCAAATTGTAAAGACTTGTGTCTTTTATATAAATCCTAGATATGTGACACAATGTGACACAAAGTAATGTAAAGAATTGTCAGACCTGAATGATGTTTCTCAGCCCTGTATCTTCAACTAAATTTAGAGGCCTTTACTCTGAAGTGATTCATTTTGAAATACATAATGGCTGTTAATGCTTTAGATGTTTGTTTCATTCATATAATTGAGTTGTACATACATGGATTATAGTCTGATGCAGATTTTGCTCTTTAACGTTAAAAGAGTTTTTAACAGTGGCATTAGGCATGTTTTGTTCTTAAGTTATAAGGCAAAGGATGTTGTACTTCTCTGATATTTAAATTTTCCTGCATTATATTTTCAAGTATCGAAAATTGTATTCCTTGAACTGTCTGTGAGTGTTTTAAATCAAGAGCAAGCATCACAAATTTCATCTTACTCAGCCATTGTTATTAGAATATTACAACAATCTAAATAAGAACAGGACAGACAGCACAACACAAATCGCCAGTCCTATCCACTTAATTTTTCTAAAATAACATCAAATATAGTTTTGAAAGTCACTAAAGTCCTACTGTCTACCACACTATTTGGTAGCTTATTCTATGTGTCTATGCTTCTCTGTGTAAAGAAAAACTTCCTAATGATTATCGGAAATTTATCCTTAACAACTTTCCAACTGTGTAACGTGTTCTTGATTAACTCATTTTAAAATAATGATCTCAATCCACTGTACTAATTACCTTTATAATGTTAAACACTTCAATCATGCCTCCTCTTAATATTCTTTTGCTTAAACTGAAAAGACTGAATTCTTTTAATCTTCCATCATCCCCTGTATCCCCGGAATCAGTCTAGTTACTCTGCTCTTTATGTTTTCTAGCGCTGCCATGTCCTTTTTGTAATTTGGAGGCCAAAACTGTACACAGTACTCCAGTGGAGACCTAACCAGTGTATTATAAAGCTTTACCATAACCTCCTTGGACTTGTACTCTACACAGCATGCTATATCACCTAACATTCTGTTAGCCTTCTTAAACCCTAAGTGGCCTGGTACAGGGCCAACAAGGGTTCAAAACTGTTTTAAAAAATCTTTTGCTAAGATCATTCAGCATGACCGGTATGGTGGTGGGTCAGTGATGGTCTGTGGAGGCATATCCATGGAGGGACGCACAGACCTCTACAGGCTAGACAACAGCACTTTGACTGCCATTAGGTATCGGGATGAAATCCTTGGACCCATTGTTAGACCTTATGCTGGTACAGTGGGTCCTGGGTTCCTCCTGGTGCACGACAATGCCCAGCTTCATGTGGCGAGAGTATACAGGCAGTTCCTGGAGGATAAAGGAATTGATACCATTGAATAATAAATAAATATGTATGTGTATACATAAAATACATATATATTTGTATAAATTTACAGCAGATTCTCCTAAACAAAACAAGCCAAAAAACATTTTCCTTCAGTGGACCGATCGTGAGTTATCATCAGTAAAAGAACAGCTGGACATGGCAGACTAGCACCACCCATCTGCTGTTTTCGGTCAGGTGGCTCTGGCTCAGTGGCACATTTCCTCTGGCTGCAACTGACACATTTCCATCGATAGGTAATATGCCCATTTTTGAAAAAAGGACGCAGCCAAAGTTGAGCAAAATAAATGAAAATATGTTATTTTGTGTGTGTGTGTACATAAATGATAAATATGTGTGTGTATGTGAGAAATTACTTATATTTAATATAAATATTTTACATTATTTTATAGAAATGTTATGTTATTTATATTAACATTTTGGGTATCCCGGTCTGGAAAGGTTCTGGAGGTGGGAGAGGTGCCCAAAGTGCAAATGCTGTAACTATTTATTTCTTTGTGTTACCATCATGAAACTGTAGACAGGTACAGTTGACATATCTGGAAACACATCAGAGGTGAAAAAAAAACTGACCATGCTTTGCTTGTACATGAGATACTGTTTCATAAATCAAAAAAGCACTGTGTCCACCTATGTTTAATGCTATTTTGACAGCAGTTTCTAAGTTAAAGAAATTTTAATTTGGATACAAACACAAATTCACATTTGAGAAGTTTGTCAGTTTTTGGTGAAAATGGACTGGTCTTACTTTATTTTTGAATAATGTTTTATTTTGGTGTTCTCCCTTCAACCAGAAATTGCTAGAAAAAACCCTCTGGGTATAAGTCTGAATACAGGCTTGTAGTTGGTAGTGTTAAGTCAACTATGACTCCTAAATTCTTCTCATAAGGTGTACTTTTGATTTTCACACTTGTCATTGTGTATTCAAACCTAACATTTTTACTTCCTACATGTAAAACTTTACATTTACTTACATTACTTATTTGTAAACTTATCAGTCTTACCTGAACTGGCGCATGGCAGAGGCAGAACCTTCATTATTTTTCCCAAAATATGATAACAAAAGCTTTTGTGAATGCTGAACAGGTACATGATGCACTCTTTTGATTTTCTGGGTTTTCTTAGTATTGTCTCCTGGAATCTAAGTGAACTGAATAAGATTTCTAGCTTTGGCTCCTTGTAAAAACCAAGGTATTTTTAAATTGTTCCACCTGACTCTGTCTTCAGAGTCTGACCATTTATTCTGGATAGTTTTACTTTAGTTTTCTGACCCTGCTACCTGTCCAATATTGCCAGTTGTTCGTACTGGGATGTCAACATATTTTACAAGCATTAGTTTATCACCACATGTATTAATATATTTAATATACAAAGCATTTGTTTAATAATGTCTTTATTAATTAAATGTTATGCTAGTAATATTGAATAAATTGTTTCATGATACAGTGTGATTAAAAATAACAGTAAGATCTATTTTAAGAAAGCAGATCTTGATTTTAAATCTTAAACAAACTATGGGTCCGTCCTTCAGCTCCCACTTTGAACCTACTGAATGTGTTGTGCTTAAAAAAACTGCGGCACAGAACAGTATGTGCTCAGTATCTGCAGTATCTTTCTGAACCACTTTCGCCTGGCTTTTACTGGTGACAATTGCACTCAGTCTGCACATGAGATTTACTGCTGACTGTGCTGTGAGCAGACCTCTTTTAAATCTTAGACAAACTTTTTGACACACTTTGTCGTATTGTATTGCTTGAGAACTTTGTATTATTGTATTTGGTGATTTTATTTTAGATTTTGTTTTTAGTCTTTTTTATCTGAAAGATATCACAACTTAGCTGTTGGGTATCATAAGTTTCTTAGGGCAAGCTAGAGAGGTCCATTCATGTCTCATTATTAGTTCACATGTTTTGGACAATCTTTTTCTACTTTCGGCTGTTCCCATTAGGGGTCGCCACAGTGGATCATCTTCTTCCATATCTTTCTGTCCTCTGCAGCTTGTTCTGTTACACTCATCACCTGCATATCCTCTCTCACCACATCCATAAACCTTCTCTTAGGCCTTCCTCTTTTTCTCTTGCCTGGCAGCTCTATCCTTAGCATCCTTTTCCCAATATACTCAGCATCTCCCCCCTGCACATGTCCAAACCAACGCAATCTCACCTCTCTGACTTTGTCTCCCAACCATCCAACTTGAGCTGATCCTCTAATGCACTCATTTAATGTACCTCTCATGTACTCATACTCACACCCAATGCAAATCTTAACATCTTTAGCTCTGTTATGTCCAGCTCTGTCTCCTGCTTTCTGGCTAGTGCCACTGTCTCCAACCCATATAATATAGCTGGTCTCACTACCGTCCTGTAGACCTTCCCTTTCACTCTTGCTGATATCCGTCTGTCACAAATCACTCCTGACACTCTTCTCCACCCATTTCACCCTGCCTGCACTCTCTTTTTCACCTCTCTTCCACAATCTCCATTACTCTGTACTGTTGATCCCAAGGATTTAAACTCATCCACCTTCGCCAACACTACTCCTTGCATCCTCACCATTCCACTGACCTCCCTCTCATTTACACACATGTATTCTGTCTTGTTCCTACTGACCTTCATTCCTCTCCTCTCTAGAGTCTCCTCAACCTGCTCCCTACTATCGCTACAGATCACAATGTCATCAGCAAACATTATAGTCCACGGGGATTCCTGTCTAATCTCGGCTGTCAACCTGTCCATCACCATTGCAAATAAGAAAGGTCTCAGAGCCGATCCCTGATGTAATGCCACCTCCACCTTGAATGCATCCGTCACTCCTACCGCAGACCTCACCATGGTCACACTTCCCTCGTACATATCCTGTACAACTCTTACATACTTCTCTGGCATTCCCGACTTCCTCATACAATACCACAGCTCCTCTCTTCTCTATAGGAGTTCTCTTCATCAACACCTCAGAGCAAACATTGCATCTGTGGTGCTCTTTCTTGGCATGAAACCATACTGCTGCTCACTAATCATCACCTCATTTCTTAACCTAGCTTCTCTCTCTCTCATTCTCTTCATTCATCAGCCTCTCAAAGTAATCTTTCCATCTGCTCAACGCACTCTTCTCGCTTGTGAGTATGTTTCTATCTTTATCCTTTATTACCCTAACCTGCTGCACATCTTTCCCAGCTTGGTCCCTCTGTCTAGCCAATCGGTACAGGTCCTTTTCTCCCTCCTTAGTGTCCAAACTCTCATTCAACTCATCATACGCCTTTTCTTTAGCCTTTGCCACCTCTCTCTTCACCTTGCGCCTTATCTCCTTGTACTCTTGTCTACTTTCTGCATCTCTCTGACTATCCCACTTCTTCTCCTACAGACCACCATCCTATGCTGCTTAACTGCACTTTCCCCTGCCACCACTTTGCAGTCTTCAATCTCCTTCAGAATGACTCTTCTGCATAGGATGTAATCTACCTGTGTGTATCTTCCTCCACTCTTGTATGTAACCCTATGTTCCTCCCTCTTCTTAAAATATGTATTCACCACAGCCATGTCCATCCTTTTGGCAAAATCCTCTATCCTCTGACCAGAGGTGGGTAGAGAAGCCAAAAATTGTACTCAAGTAAGAGTAGTGTTACTTCAAAATAATATTACTCAAGTAGAAGTAAAAAGTAGTCATCCAAAAAATTACTCAAGTAAGAGTAATAAAGTATTTGGTGAAAAGACTACTCAAGTACTGAGTAACTGTTTGAACATAATAAATGATTTATTTTTTAGAAATGTTTTAATAAGACAGACAAAAATATAAAATAATGTGCAAATTCTGCTACTTCCAAATAATAAAATAAAAAATAAGTAAAAATAAATAACATCTTTACAAAATAAAGATGCACAAATAACACAAAGTTCCAAATCTCGATTTTTCACAACAAAGCTTTTGAAGCCAATACCTACAGTAGGTAACATGTATGTTTGAACAGTGCAAACTACTTACAGTGACAAGATATACTTTACATTGACAGTATAATACTGCATATTCACTTTGTGGTGTAGCGGGTACGCAGCTTCAAAAAAAAAAAAAAGTTCAGTTTCAAATCCATAAAGCCGTGTCACTCTCCATAGGTGCAATTGCACGACCGCGGGGAGTAGTTGGAGTGAGTCACACCTGCACGTGCGGGTGCGATCTTTCTCAATTGCTTCATTGGCTTTCTGCGGCATATGATTGAGGCCCACGGAGACGGGAGTGTATATATAACGGTCGGCACAAAAAAAGAAGGGGGAATCAAAGAAAAGGAGAAAAGAAAAGAGTCTGTAGGGGACCGGCATCGTCACAAATTTGCCCTCCAAATAGCACAGCTGATAGAAAATAACATTAGAACAAGGCAGCTTATGTACTGTGACAGTAGGGGGCGCTGTTGCACCTCCAAACTCACAGACAATACGTCCAAACACCAGGTAAAATATAAGAAATTAATTTATTTCTGTAATATTGTGCACAAAGCACCTCCACCTCCACAATACTCACTACTAATACAATAAATCAATACAATAATCAATACAATAATAAATCTTCCTCTCCACCCAGCAGCTCTGTTGCACTTCCTCCCAACTTCAGCTCCGTCTGCTGGGTTTCCCACAGTCCTATAAATAGTCCTTGACCCGGAAGTGCTTCTGTCCTTCAGTCCATGTGATGCCATAGCATTTCCGGGTCAGATGAAAAACTCTTCTTTTTTCTTCAGCCCAGAAGTACTTCATTTCTTCCGTCCCCATGATGAGGTAGTACTTCCGGGCTATAATAGAAACACTTGTACCTCCCTGCAGCGTCTCCTGGCAGCTGCAACGGTATACAGCAGGGCTGTGAAGCCAAACTCCATTGTCCATGATGCCCTGCGGGAATTCGGGGCACCTCCATGTTGCAGGAAGGACTCCATCTAGCGGCCTGGGGGTGTTGGCCAGGATAAACTGCCGGCCATCCCTCACAATTCCCCCCCTCAGCAAAGCATTGTGGGGCGTAGCATCCAGCCCCGCGAGGGTCGTCTTTGTCCAGGAGGTATTTGCTGTGGCTGGTCCGTGACTCCATCCTGTAAAATAATTATAGATGAACTCTTACCTGTACCGCCGCATTAATCATTACGGAGGCTCCCGACCAAATCACCGCAGGTATTCCTCTAGCCTTTTAAAAAGCACTGGAGCCGCTGCTCCCAGCTCCTCCACGATCTTCTTAATTGTCATTGTGATCTGCAAAAAACTATGCAAAGCTGGAGTAATTTTTCCAGCTCCCACACGTCCATATTATTAATTGAATTGGCCGGAGGTAGGCTTGAGCCATCATCATCCCTACCTCCCGGCCGTGAGCCAATGAGCACACCCGCTCCTGGCACATGCTCTGTGGAGCTTCGCAAAGGTGGCTGGGATTTGCAGTTTTCTCCGGAGGCCCATTGCGCTTTCTCTGGCTGACTACAATCCGCCTGTTTCAACTTATCGGCGGACCAATCAGTCATTTCCCGGACCTCCTTACCTTTACATGGGGTGAACGATGCTTTGCTCGCCTCCCCCTTCCCCTTCGGAAATCCAAGTCCGTCATTTCGTGGGCGATGGATGGATTTTGTGGCACTCTCTCCGGATCTTCTTCTTCTGAGAGGTACGTGCTAGGAACAAAATTTATTAAATCGAACCAATTAGTGATTTTTCCTTCAGCACGTACCTCATTCTGGATGTGATGATCCGGCGAGTTTTTTCCCTGAAGACGATTGACTCTCATCGTTTCGTCAGCGACGCCGATACTTCCGGGTCTGGCATTGCCGATCTGTGTTGCTTTCTTCTTCCCATGACGGTCTGGTGAATGGGCTTGGCGTTTTCCCGCGTCTCCTCTGTTCTCTTCACCAACATGTCCACTGAAATCTGCTCCAATCACCACTTTCTGTTCCTTGGGTACACTGTTCATAACTTCATCCAACTCACTCCAAAAATCTTCTTTCTCATCCATTGCACACCCAACTTGTGGGGCATATGTACTAACAACATTCATCATTACACCTCCAATTTCCATCTTTATAATCATCACTCTGTCTGACACTCTTTTCACCTCCAAAACACTCTAGACATACTGTTCCTTCAGATTAACCCCTACTCCATTTCTCCTCCTATCCACACCATGATAGAACAATTTGAATCCACCTCTGATCCACCTGGCCTTACTCCCCTTCCATTTAGTCTCTTGCATGCACAATATATCAACCTTCCTTCTCTCCATCATATCTGCTAACTCTCTCCCCTTTTCAGTCATACTGCCAACATTCAAAGTTCCTACCCTCAGTTCCACTTTCTTTACCTTCCTCCTGCCTCTGGACACGTCTCCCCCCTCTTCCTTCTCCCCTCTTCTCCTTCTTCTTCGGCCAACAGTAGCCCAATTTCCACCAGCATCCTGTTGGCTAACAGTACCGGTAGCAGTCATTGTTAAACCAAGACTCAAGCGATCCGGTATGGAAATTTGTATTGTTGTTCGCATATTGATTTGGCAAAATTTTACACCGGATGCCCTTCCTGACATAACCCTCCCCATTTATCCGGGCTTGGGACCGGCACGAAGAAACACACTGGTTTGTGCATCCCTTGTGGTTGGGTTTGGACAACCATTGTCTTGAAAATGATACTCAGCTATTCAAAAAATGGCAACTTTTCTTCCACTAACTGGAATCTTAATACAGTATGTTTAACATCAATTTTTGAAAGGCGCTGATTTTTACTAAAAGGAAAGTGGTATTTATTGCATTCTGAATTGAAAATATACATTTTATATATATATTTATATAGATGAGATCTGCTGTACTTGTGGCAACATCAGAATGTAAGCAGATTCTAATACTTAAGCATTAATAAATGGAGCAAAATATGTGATGAGATAATATCTACCTACAGTTTGATGTGGGTTAGTACACTGTCTGTTGAATTTTGAACATAGTTTTATTTGGTTATTTACTTATTAGATTATCTATAAGCATGTATTAGTTTTTCTGAAGCTTGAATATTTTCACAAAGTGCTATGAAAAACTGTTGTGATACCAGTGTTCCCATGGACAAATGTGCCTTTAGAATCAATCTTCTGTGACAGCTGTCAAGAAATGCTACTAGGTGGTTGAATTTAAACAGGGCAAAGTTCTGAAAGAGATCTGCAAGAAAATACAAAAATTCACTCGCGGTAGGAAAGATCATTCACTTGCAACACATGGTGTTGTAAATGTGGACTAAAATATTTGTTTTTTTCTAGTTCTAAACAAAGTATCCTTTCAAATTACTGTAAGAATATGTAAGGAATTATTACATTTGAGCAACATTAACTGTTTAGACACCATTTGAAGTAATGGGCCCAAATTTAGACCTGAACTAAATTTCTGTACCAAAATACCAAGGACATTCGACAACAAAGTAAAAACAGAGGTCCTGAGAGTTTTGAAAAGCAAAGACAAAACTTGTTAAGAAAGTGAGGCAGGCACTTAGTTACTTCTCTTGAGGAATGGCTGCAATTATAATATATTTTAGTGTGAGTTTAGAGATTTTAAAACTTAAAATTGCATTACTGCAGCCTAACATAGATTAAGAAAACATATTTTTTGAACGAGTTTCCACTTACTATCTTTCTTGTACCTATTTCTCTTTTTCTTATAGATTGTTATATCTATATATTCTACTTTTGCATGGGACTCCTGTTGAAATATAGATGATTCTGGGAAATATAGATGATTGTGTTGCTGTGGCCCTCTTTTAATGTTATATTAATAATAATAATAATAATGTTTTTATATAACACCATTCCAATGCTCAAGGTGGTTCACAGAGACTCAGAAAGAAACAGCAGGTATATGTAACACTGGCTACAAATGTTTCCCGAATAGAACACTAAAACAGATAGATACAAAATACACAATGCATTAAACAGAATAAAAGACAATAAAACAGTGTAAAATACTAAATTCAATACTAAAACAAAAGCCAAGCAGATAACACCATTTGTGATATAACACACACACACATATTATACTGAGCATTTGGATAGAGAGGAAGACTAAAAGAGGGGGCAGCATGTCAGGTTAAGTTAAACACCTTTCTGAACAAATGAGTTTTAAGTTGTTTTTTTAAATAATGAATTGTGTCAGCTGATCTAATTAATTTCAGGAGGTCCAAGTCTGGGCGCTGTGGAAGGGTAAGTTTCTGGTTACTTCAATGTGGGAAAAATGGATATAGGTGTTCAGTTAGATTCTCTTACCTTCTTTGTGTCCCTGGTAAATGTTTCTTTGTTACACAGTCACAATAAATATTCCCATGACAAATTTAATAAAAAATTGTAAGAAGTACCAAGGACAGAGTGACAGAAACAGCATACGGCACTAGAGGTATGCTACCTGATTGTGCAGCTGTTTTTATAGTTATACTGGTATACCTAAATAAACCTGCCTGTTGTTTTGGGCATGACATACACATGACTACAACCACAGTGCTCCTCACATTGCTCTCTTCTCATTAATCTGGGACAATCCTACTCACTGTATTTTACATCCCTGCAGATGCACAGCTAATTCTGGAACCCCCCTTTCCAGCATATACTCTCTCCTTCAGCAAACCAGAAATTTCTCATATATGTCTCTGACTTCTCTATTTAAATCTTCCTTGGGGCTAACTGACCCCGTGAAAAAAAATTTCCAAAAGTTACAGAGAAGACTGTATTATTAATTTTTTTCTGTCAGGGTCTTGTGAGGCATTTAATGCAGTATTTCAATTAAGATATGGTTTGCTTTTAACCGAGTAATTGACATTATTGTACTAACAGTAATACATTGAAAGAAATTCTTTAGAAAAAATATTAATTTTCTCTGCATTTATTTTTTCTATCAAAGGCAATTTTTTAATAGACCAACTGGCTAGATCCTGCATAATATGCTTCAGAATGAGAAAAAAATGTTGCTTAAATAAGTTTAAGGAATAAGTGATTGTGACATCTACAATAGATATGCAAATTTCTGTGACATGGTAGAGGGAGCTACTTGAATTTAAACTTATGAGGAATTCACAGGAAAGAAAAAAAACTTTTGCACAGATTTATCTGGAAGCTAGAAATCTGTCAATAGCATCCATTGCTTTTAATGCATAATGAGGAGTAGCATATAAAGAAGCCCTTTCTTGAGCTTTTCCTCTGAAGGCACTGAACTTCACTGTTTTAGGTATACAAATAGGAAAAGAAAAGGTGAAAAAGGGAAACCTTTCTACCATCATGAAAATCATTACCCCATTTCTCTGAATTAAAGTTTCAAGACAAAAATATGAGAGTTTATTCAGGATGTAATTTTATGGTCAACACAATTTTTTACATATAATAAAATAAAAACATTATACCCACCTCTTACACACCACCCCTCAAAGGAAGCCAAAACTTGTAAAGTAAAGTTCAAAGAACTAAATGACAAATGAGGAGTAAAACTGCATTAACCTCATCAAAGAGGTAAAAAGCTAAGGGTCAGGACTTTGGCGAAGATAACAGGGCATCTGTACACAGGCTGTTTTTACAGTACATATTTGATGGGTACTGTATATACTAAATGTACATACAGTATTTGACCAATTATCAATGAAGAAACCAAAAGCCCCATTGATCTTCACCAGTTGGAGTTTCAGCAGAGTCAGGCTAAAAAAAATAGACAAGGAGCTTTTCAAGATGTCCAGCAAGAGAGTGGCAAGGGCAACTTTTCCAGCAATTGTCCTCAAGGCAAACAACCTTTTCTTGGCAGCAGAAAGAGAGAGAAAATAGAATTAAAAAAAATGTCTTACAATTTACCTAGAGGACCATGTAGTAATTTACAAAAGGGTGCAGTAACATCATTTTTTAATTATGAATATAGTCATTGCTGTCATGTTTGAATTAACTGAAGACAAGAAGTAGAATGATTTAAATGACCTATAAATAAAATATGAAAACAATAAATTAAACTTGATTCATGTTAATTAGCTAACTTTTGTTTATCTGGCATATTGAGATACAATTTTAATTTAGCAATATTTCTAAGTAGGCCTTACTTTAAGTTGAACAACCTTTTGCCCCTGCATTAATGCTCAAGGATTTTTATAGCATGTAATAATTTTTCTGTAACATTTGTCACCTTTTTAAATGCACATCTTTTGAATTGTAGTTTTATAACGTCACTTGTCTACATACCCAACTCTGAAGAGTATGTAATAATCCTAACATGTTGCAGAGCCTCCTAGTTCTCTCCAGATAATCCATCTGTGGTTGGAGGAGGACATTCTAGTAACAAACGTAAAATTATTTTGTCCCTGGGTGGGATGAGGCCAGTGCTTGTGCACTATACTCTCATTTGTCCGGATTTAGAATCAAAGTCTAAATTCTGAATTCCCATACACATAACATTAGTAGTTTAAAAAAAAAAAAAATCAACTACACTTTCTTTAATGGATGCAAAACACGTAGACAATAGAAAACTATAGAAAAATGAAATACTATTTAATCATGTTAACTTATTAATATTATTGATTATGAAATAATAAACATTTATGCAGTAACATTCTAAATGACAATCGTTAAGAGATGGACAATCGATAAACAACATATAGTATGCTGATACTATACTAATTTGTGTCCTCAATTGTCAATGTACAAAAACTCACATAATGACCTTAATATCAACATAAAGAATGCCAAGTATATGATCATAATTAGATATAGTCAGCATAACCACACTATCTTGTGTGTTGATGGACAACCTCTTCACAAGGTGACTACATTCAAGTATCTTGGCAGGACTGTTAATAATTATTTGAAACATAATATTGAAATCAAAATCAGGATTGAGCAAGCCATGAAAGTGGAACTACATTTATATTATTGACGTCTTAACCTGCAACTTTGGATGTGCCTGGTACATTGTTATCTTTTCGCCATCCTTTTGTGTTGTGTGGAAATATGGACATCAGTACAAACTGTGTTAAATATATTAAGGGTGACTTACATTCAAGATATGGGCTTACATAAGCATCATAAATGGACAAGGTATGCAATGAGTTTATTCCTTGATAGAATGCATAAGGCTCTTAAAGTCATGAACACCATCAAGACGCAGATGCTTGAATATTTTGGTCACATGATGTGCAATGACAAATAGCAGCTGCTGCAATTTATTATATAGGGAAAAAGACAAGGAAGGAGGAGACCTGGGAGGCAGCAAATGTCTTGGTTCTATAATCTCCAGGAATGGTCCAAGGAGATTACCAAGTCCTTATTTCATTTAGTGGTTTCCAAAGTTGAAATAGCCCTAATGATTGCTAAACTTTCTTAATGAAAATCACACCAGAAGATAAAAAAGAGACTTGTGATTGCACCAAAATAAACAATGATAGCACCACACCACTCTTTGATATTGTTCAACATGAGTATTGTGAATGCTAGTTCTTTAAATTTATTATGCTTAGCAAGATTCATCCTTCATAAGAATGAAAAGTTATTGGGAAATCCCATATAGCAATATGAACAAAAATATAGTTACAATTGGTTAAAACACTTTTTCCTTAAATTGTATACATTATATCTGAAATGGTTGATGATATATTTCTCATTCAAATATTTTTTTTTCTTAGTGTCTAAATAGTCTGTCTAGTGTGTTATTATATATATATATATATATATATATATATATATATATATATATATATATATAATAACATAATATATACAATAATATTATATATAAGTGTGTTATTTATAACATGAGCAATAATATATACCTATGAAAACCATGCACTATATGGAGTTTTCCCTTTATATGTATTCTTTTCATGTGAAAGTCTTCCTTTTGACCAAATCTAAAAGTTCATATGTCTCTTAACTGAATATGTCTTGCACAGAATGTGAATCATTCATCCACCCATGCTTCATATAATGAGACGTTTGGGAATTCTACCTCCCTCAGGCAGGAGCTTTTTAACTAGATAATCCCTGCATGACAGGATCTCTAGTTGACCTTAACACTTGGAAGAGGTGAAGGTAAAGACCATGTTTTATTACTTATAAATGAAAATGTCTTATTAATAGAAACTCTAGACTGCTTAATGGATAGTCTACTTTTTGTTTTATAATGAAAAT
Organism: Erpetoichthys calabaricus; assembly: GCF_900747795.2. Taxonomy (NCBI): domain Eukaryota; kingdom Metazoa; phylum Chordata; class Cladistia; order Polypteriformes; family Polypteridae; genus Erpetoichthys; species Erpetoichthys calabaricus. The sequence continues at coordinate 151,324,986 of NC_041397.2, forward strand.
GAAAGCTCCAGGAGAAGTAGTTATGAGATACCCCTTAATATTCTTCCAGGGATCAAAAAAAAAATCAGTCTCCTAAAAAATTGCTTATTTTCTTAAGAAAATAATTATTTCTTAGTTAATGAAAATCACTAGGAAATAGAGGAGTAAATGCAAATTAAAACATGAAATATAAACTACAAATTAAATCCACAAATTAATCATATTGTAATCATATTTAACATGCTTTATAATTTTCAAAGCAGTGGATTAAAAGGGGTGTATGAAGGTGGTAAGGAGTGAGAGAACAACAGTGAAAATCAAGGAATGTGACTAGAGGCATGCAATGACTCAGTAGCAATTAAATGCTACTGCTTGAATTGTAATTGGTCATGTTTTCAAATGGGTTTTTAGGATTAACACTGGGATTACTTTGATGTAAAAGACTGCTTATGATGGAGTAGCCAGTTGGAAATATGCGAGAAGTGTTAAAATTGTAAAGACTTATGTTAGTAAAACACTGTGACATGCAGGCATACTGTTAAACCAATGTGCTTTTTTCAATAAATTCTGTTCAGCCTGCAAAATGCAGCACTTTTTGGAAACTGAATCAAGTAAACATGACATTCTATCCACCTTAACAAAAAGGACAAGTGTTTGTGTGTGTGTGCATCTGTGTGTCTGTCTGCTTTTCTTCTGTTATATGCCACTTGGTATGGAATTCATAAATGCAGTGGTAATATTTGTTACGTACCATCTGTTGGAATGAACAATACATTTATTACTACATGCATTACAAAATATATGGTGCACTGCTAATATTAATGTAGAATATGCTCAATACAGAGTAACTGCCAGGCGGAAAGAAATCAGCTTATCCACACAATCTCTGCCTCTGTGTGTGTCTGTATATCTGTCCATCTGTCCAATTGTTATGTCTCTGTTATATGCCATTTGATATGGGATTCGTAAAAACAGTGCTAATGTTTGTGATGTGCTCATCTGTAAGAATAAAAAATGCAATGCAATTTATTACTTACATGCATTACAAAAACAATTCCAATTGATGGTGCACTGCAATCTTAGATGAGTAGTACAGCTAATAGGAGCATAATAATAATATGATAAACACAAAACCACAAAAAATGGTCAAGTATCTTTAAAAGCACACTCTTTAGCTTGTAAATTAACAGAAATCCACAATTCCATTCTAAAAGTAACTTATTAAGTGTCAGTAAAACTACATATATGGTTTAGTTTGTTGTCATGAATTACCAAAATTACACAAGTGGTAATGTTTGACCTGACATGGAAACTATTAAAATGTTTATTGTTTTGTATTGTTTTATTGTTTATTCATAACATAGTCATGTAGCACTTAGCACTGCTGCCTCACTGCTCAGTTTAAACCCCGTACTCACTGTCTATGCAAAGCTTGCGCAATCGTCCAAGAGTCTGCATACGCCATCCTAACACTCCAATTTCCAGTCAAATGATCTGCTTTCTCAGGTTAAGCTGTTCAGCTAATCCAATCCAGCCAAGTGTGTATGTATATGGAAGTGTATGTTTGTGCATTATTGTACTGCCAGACTAGGCTCCACTACCCTGCAAACACATTATGGATTTGGGTGTTGTAGTAAATACTATAGATGGGTATATTATTTATTACTACTGCAATTTTCAAATGGCACAAACAAAAATCAAATTTGCATGGCCACAAAAGTTTCAAGATTAGAAAAGAATAAGGAACAATATATAAGCTAACAAAGATTCTGATTATTTAGATAAATTATTCCTAAGTAGTAGTAATTTTGACAATTCTAAATTGGCCTTTTGGTTATACAGAATTTATGTTCTAAGCATCCAGCCATGAGCATATACTTGTCAGATAATGTAACTTACCTTAATGTACCATGAAATCTATCACTATTAGTATTATATTCAGGTCATTTTATTATAATTTATTAATTATAGTATTATAATTATATTTAATTAAATAATTATCATTATATGTATAATTAATTACTTAAATAATTATAATATAGCATAATTATAATCATAATCTTATTAATTTATTATAAAGTATATTACCAATCAGAGAGTCAATATAACAAATGTAACAGAGCACCTAAATATTATAAATGTTACAAATCATGCCTAGATCACAGTGTAAAAAACTACTTTAGAGAAGCAAATTATGCCAATTTAGGAAAAAAAAGGTATATATTAATTACACATTAAAAAATATCAAAAACAAAGAGAAATTGCTTGTTTTGTAACTAGAGAAACTTTGAATTCTTAAGTACAGCGTTGGGAGCAGAAGTCTACCTTAGTGAATCAGTGCACACAGTAAAGAGGTGTAGAAATTTATAGTGTGTAGTCAGAGTATACGTGTGATGCAGAATTACTGCTTGAACCCAGTATTTTAAATGGACATGTCAGCAGACAACTATAGCCTGTGTACATTACTTAGGTATTTGTTCTACATCAACCTGTCATTTCTGCATTTTTAGAAACTGAGGTATTTTACAAAGAGCAATATCTCAATTTCTAAAGCACAGAAAATGTATCTGTAACAATTTGTATTTCTCATTTGCACAAATATTTCGTCTATACACACAGAAAGTTTTTGAGGATCACTAGAAAATGCAATCCTGGATGTTTCATTGAAGGGAGGACCAAATTACTTATGTTGGCAGGAGCAAAAGACAGTAAGGGCACCTCATTATGCCTTGTTTAGGGCACCAAATCTTAGAGATTTTTGAATCACTGCTTTTCTGCTGTAGCTTTGACAACTTTCAAATAGCGGTACACGCAACAGAGCAACCAAAGAGAATACTAGAGACCTTTTTCTTTGAAACATATTGAGCAGATTGAGAAATAGTGGTTTTAAAATACAAGAACTATGTATCTGAAGTAGTAATTTACCCAAAATTGTGTTGTGTCCAGACTAAACCACCAGCTGTATGATGAATATTAGAACATAGCATATAATTAAAATATGTTCTTCACAGATCTTGGGCCTCATGTATAACGCTGTGCATAGAATTCGCACTATAACATGACGTAAGCTCAAAAGCCGAAATATGCTTACGCACAGAAAAATCCAGATGCAGGAATCTGTGCGTTCGCCAACTTCCACGTTCTTTCGCTACATAAATCCCGCTCAGCGTGGAAATTAACGCACATGCACGCACCTACTGCCCCACCCCAACTCCTCCCAGAATTACGCCCCTTACCTTCAGCAAGACAATGGCGAAAGCACGTGAAAAAACAAAAAAAAAAAACTTCAGCAAATGTGAAATGGAGGTCCTGCTAGCTGAAATAGAGGCCAGGAAAAATGTTTTATTTGGCAACTGAGGAAGTGGCATTAGCAACAAAAAGAAATTGATGGAGTGGCATAGCGTGGCGGACACAGTCAAGAGTGCTGGAGCAGAAAATCGTACTGTGACCGAATTAAAAAAGAAGTGGTCAGACATCAAAGTTGCCGTGAAAAGGAGAGTCGCAGCTCATCGTCTGCATGTTAGCTCCACTGGAGGAGGTACTGAACTCCCGGAGCTCACACTGTTTGAGCAGTGAGTTGCAGCAATTATTGGCGACACACTTATTGTCGGCATTTTACCTGCGGGTGAGGGAGATTCTGATATCACCGCAGGTGCCGGTGAGTTTTTATTTCTTTTTTGATTACCATGATCCATACTCGTGTAAATAATTTGCATGAGTAATAAGACAAACAATCAGGTATTAATTACTGTTTATTTACTTCTAGACAATAGTACAAAAGCTGACCCAAATGAGGAGGACATGGTTCCGGGCGATGATGGTGCTGCTTCTGTGCCGACCACATCTTCGGGCGCTGGCTGCTCACACAACCCTGCCTCGGAAACTGGTGGGCAATCATCTGGCCGTGTGCTGACTGATGTAGTCCTACAATCTCAAAATGCATTGGTGGATGCGGTGAGAGATGTGGCCAATGAACTAAGAAACATCAAGGCCGTATTGTATGACATTAGCGAAAAATGAACTGATTTGGTGAAAAAATAAATAATGCATCTGCTTACCTGTTTTTACATTCTGTTAATTACATTCATTCGACATTGTAATGCTGTCCAGTGTGGCTGATCATTTGGTGGTCCAGGGTCAGGTTCATCATACAGCATCTCTTCAGGTACGGGCAAGTTACGAATGAGTGCCATATTATGTAGAATGCTACATGCTTCCACGATGCAACACACTTTCTGTGGACTATAGAGCAACACTCCACCAGTCTTATCCAGGCAGCGCCAACGGCCCTTAAGCTGCCCTTATAGTACGTTCTACCACCACCTGAGCCCGAGAGTGGAGGTCAGTATAACGTTGCTCTTGTTCAGTCAGTGGGTTGGTGAGAGGGGTGAGGAGCCACTTCTTCAGCGGGTACCTACTGTCACCTGAATAATCGTGTTATATGGTTACATCGTACAGATAACGTACAACTGTAACCAAAAAGGTAATAAATGTCTTATCTTACCGAGAAGCCAGCCATCACGCACAGCATCATTTTCAAATTTATGTCTCAGGATCAATGAATCATGAGCTGTGCCAGGCCATCTCGCAACAACATTAGTCAGGAGCATTTTCGCATTACTGATGATTTGCACATTAATAGAGTGAAAATGCTTTCTGTTCACATAAACAAATTCGTTCTGTGACGGTGCCTTTATAGCAATGTGTGTGCAGTCGACAGCTCCGATTACATTGGGAAAACTGGACATTGCTGCAAATTGCGCTTTGATGTTTGTCTGTTCAACCATAGTGTACGGAAATCTTATATATCTGCTTGACAAGCGGATAATGCCATCCCATACAGCTGGCATGGCACAACTCAGTGATGACTGAGAAATACCAGATCGGTCAGCCAATTCACGCTAAAAAGCTCAGTTCAGCACACAGCTCCAAGAGGATCGCTCTTGGAAATCTATACTGACTTAGAAGCCAGTCATCATCATGTGCCAAGAAATCAGTATGATACGCGTTCTCTTCTAATCCTTCCATTTGCGAGGTCCTCTAGCAACGCTAAAGCAGGCGTGCCAGTGGAATAGTTTGGCCATTCTGTGCACCATTATATTGTTACAGGTTGATTACAATCAGGTGCCTTCAATTTATGAACGATATGCGGTTAATTTCAGTGTATTTGATAAAGCCGCCGTCGTGGATGTGGATCTAAGAAAGGGTAACCACACAGGAACAGTAGCACTGCTTTGACGCTGGGTGCCACCAGTCTGCAAAACCGAGTGGAGAACTTGCGTACGACAGGGTATGAGGTACCGTGGAAAAGTGCGTGGCTTTACGCCAAGTGTAGATTTTATTCATCGCAATTTGAACGTGGAAACGTTCTTACGCAACATTTCTGTGCGTACGCACTGTTTATACATGAGGCCCCTTGTGTTTTCTCTCCAAAACTAAATTGAAAAAATGAAGCACACTTCAAAAACTTTTGCCTTTTGCTCACTTAACTGAAAAATATGGCATAAAGATGGTAAAGCTGTTGTAATATGAGCATAAAGTCATATATATATAATTTCATTTTTTATTAAAATGTATGAGTGTACTACAGCAAAATCATAGTTTTATCCAAACATGTAAAACCAACGTTATATCACTGTTTAAGATCATAAACAAAAGTTAACATATTAGCTGTGAAGTTAAACTTAGTCATTTACTGCTAGAACCCACAGGACCAAAAATGTTTTGTATGAACACACAAATGACAGATGTTTATGCTCAAGTGTATTAAAAGCTTTACAATTTCAGATTTGATTTTAAGCAGCAGAAAGTAATCAAGCAATAAGCAATCAATTTGAATAATACTTTAGAAAAATAAAATACACTTGTTTATACAAATGTTTCAAAAATGTTAGTAAACTTTATGTTGCTGCTGGGGCTTCATTGTAAATTTTATATCTAATTACAGTATGCAAAGTCTTCATTTTTTATCTCTTGTGCATTACTTTAAAAGGTAACTTAAGGGTATGGCCATTTTTTTTTAATAAAACTCCCCTTGGGAACATACTCTGAGCAAATCACAGCAGGGCATCCATTACTTCAAACACTTAATTACAAAATATGAATAAACTTAAAGAAATTTAGTCTAGCAGGCAAATGTTTGATCTCTCTTTCAGTGTCATTAAAAGCTGAAATGTTTGCTCATTTTCTTCATTTTACTAGTATCACAGATTCTAAATTAGGCTGAGTTTCCTAAAGGTGCCCACTAGTACAAAACGTATAAAGTGCAGAGCTTAATTAATAATAAAAAAACCATAAGTGAAAAATAATGATGGCTTCTTCCAATCTTTCTTATGTATGAGTATATTGGTCAATCAGATTGAGATCAGATGATAGGACTGAATAGGTTCTGACCTCACCATAACCATGTACTGGAAAATGAATCCATAAATGCAGTGATGTTTAAATATTAGAAAGTTTTAAAAGATGAGTTTTGTCTTGCATCATGCAGACTGGAAGAAATCCTAAAATGCCTGAGCAGTAATATTATCACTTTAAGATTATTTATTGAGTAGATGCTTGATATTTAGATTTATCTTGTAGTCATGTAATTGATTATCAATATAAAGACTGATTGATATAAATATATATATATACATACATATATACATATACATATATACACACACACACATATATACATATATATATATATATATATATACATATATATATATATATATATATATATATATTTGTGATGTGTGAGTCCCTGTCTTGCACCACAAAACACGGGGCTGAGCCTCAGTACTTTATCAAAACCAACTTTATTCAGCTTGAAACAGGAACAGCATGGTTATTTATTGTAAAGGGATCTACCACTCTCCCAAACAAAGACACAGCAATCAGGCCAGGTTAGTGGCCAAGTAATCCTGTTCCTTGCATTTATACTGTTCCTTGCATCACCCATCGACGGCAAGCGCGTATACCGTGACCGTGATCAACTCAGATCTGCTTTAGCAGCAAGCTGCTTCCGCTTTGGGAGCCCGCGGTTGCCCTGGCAACTGATAAACTGTGTTCCATAGACATGGTGATCGCACTTCAGGACTCTCTTCAGCTTGTCATCCCATTGAGGGGAGTTCCAAACAAGTTTAGAAATCATAATAGACACACTAAGGGGCTTTGCCCCATACTGGCTTCACTTGCCCACCCCCCAACCCCTCTCTCTGGGGGCGCACATTTCACGCTCGCCACTTCGCTATACTGCCGCTCACATTGTGAAGGGTGGGGGGAGGCTGAATGCATGCTAAGGAGATGCCAAAGAATCGGCTGCTGGCTTGCAGCTGCTGCTACCGAGCTGCATGATCTGCATGTTGCGCTGTGCGACGATCATTTAAAAGCCTATACAGCAGCTGTCCTTTTGTTTCACTTCCTTGTGTCCCGGGACATTAAAGGGTCTCTGAGAAATTGTTTGTAAGTAGGGTGTAACGTGCAAGTAGTCTCACGGGACTTCAAAGTGTCTCCCAGAGATGATCACGTCTCAACCCAAAATTTTTTTATATAATAGATATATATTTAGATATATATATATATATATATATATATATATATATATAATTTAAATAAAATTAAAGGAACACTTTTTAATCAGAGTATAGCATCAAGTCAATGAAACTTCTGGGATATTGATCTGGTCAGTTAAGTAGCAGAGGGGGTTGTTAATCAGTTTCAGCTGCTTTGGTGTTAACAACAGGTGCACTAGAGGGGCAACAATGAGACAACCCCCAAAACAGGAATGGTTTAACAGGTGGGGGCCACTGATAGTTTTGCATTTGGCTACAGTGTCACTACTGGTAGCATTAAGCGATACCTGGACCCTACAGAGGTTGCACAGGTAATCCAACTTCTTCAGAATGGCACATCAATACGTGCCATTGCCGGAAGGTTTGCTGTGTCTCCCAGCACAGACTCAAGGGAATGGAGAAGATTCCAGGAGACAGGCAGTTACTCTAGGAGAGCTGGAAAGGGCAGTCGAAGGTACTTAACCCATCAGCAGGACCGGTATCTGCTCCTTTGGGCAAGGAGGAACAGGATGAGCACTGCCAGAGCCCTACAAAATGACCTCCAGCAGGCCACTGGTGTGAATTTCTCTGACCAAACAATCAGAAACAGACTTCATGAGGGTGGCCTCTGGGCCAACATCCTCTAGTGGGCCCTGTGCTCACTGCCCAGCACCGTGGAGCTCTATTGGCATTTGCCATAGAATACCAGAATTGGCAGGTCCACCACTGGCGCTCTGAGCTTTTCACAGATGAGAGCAGGTTCACCCTGAGCACATGTGACAGATGTGAAAGGGTCTGGAGAAGCGATGCAGAACATTATGTTGCCTGTAACATCATTCAGCATAACCGGTTTGGTGGTGGGTCAGTGATAGTCTGAGGAGGCATACCCATGGAGGGGCACACAGACCTCTACAGGCTAGACAATGGCACCTTGACTGCCATTAGGTATCAGGTTGCAATTCTTGGACCTATTTTCAGACCCTATGCTGGTACAGTGGGTCCTGGGTTCCTCCTGGTGCACGACAATGCCCAGCCTCATGTGGCGAGAATATGCAGGCAGTTCCTGGAGGATTAAGGAATTGATACCATTCACTGGCCCCCATGCTCGCCTGACCTAAATCCAACAGAATACCTCTGGCACATTATGATTCGGTCCATCCGACACCGTCAGGTTGCACCTCGGACTGTCCAGGTTCTCAGTGATGCCTTGGTCTAGATCCGAGAGGAGATCCCCCAGGACACCATCTGTCGTCTCATTAGGAGCATGCCCCGACGTTGTCAGGCATGCATACAAGCACGTGTGGGCCATACAAACTACTGAGTACAATTTGGAGTTGCTGCAATGAAATTTCGTCAGAATGGACTAGCCTGCTACATCATTTTTTCACTTTGATTTTTGGGGTGTCTTTGAATTCAGCACTCTGTAGGTTGATAGTTTTCATTTCCATCAAACGATGTGGCATCCTTTCATTTATAACACATTACCCAGTCCATATCAGCATAGATATCCAGCAAGATTAAGATCTGATGTGTTTTCAAAGTGTTCCTTTAAGTTTTTTGAGCAGTTATATATATATATATAATACATTATTTATATACTGTATATATACTTCTATGTTTATATTTATTGATTTCTTTAATCATTACTGAAGAAAAATTATATTGTTGAACCTGTTTTAAAAAAAGTATAAATAAATTAAAAAGTGAATTTATCATTAGGTAAAATTGTAAAGATTCATTATTTTCGAGTGTCTATTTCCCCAAATCCCACACCTATGATCCTCATCTTCTTTTTTGAAAGAAATAAAAAACAGGGTCACTTATACTAAACCAAACTTTCAAAAAGTCTTTTGCAATTTGCCTCTTCTTTCTGCTTGTCCCACACACTGTAGTCCTTTCTCAGAATTGCATGCCCCATAATCCTCTGTGGGATGCATGCCATTTCACTATATTAGTAGAATAGCATTCTGTCCAAGGAAGTATATTACCTTGTGTCTAATGTGGCTGCTTCTTTTTTGTTTGTGTGTATTTTATTGATGCAGTTGTAATAATTACAGGTGCCTTCAACAATATTTCACAAGTGTTTTATTTACATGTTTTAACCCAACCCACTTATTTATTTATCCAAGTTAAGAACAAGTCTGCAGATGGCTCAAATCCTATCTCAGCAGTACTGTGTGGAAAGTTAGCTTCATTGTATTCCTGAGACCACTTATGTATCTCTGCATGCTTAAATCCTTATTTACCCACACAATGAGACTTTAATTGAAACAACAATGATGAAAACTCAACTTTTTAAAATAAGCATTCACAATGATTCTTTAATTTAGTACATTTACTGTATATGTGTTTGTAGCAGTGGAATGAAAAAACATTTAGATTCTCAAAGAACATCCACAGAGACATTGACGACAGTCAGGAATTGAACACAACAGTGCTAAACAATAGGCTTTTCAATTTATTTAATGTTTGCTGCGTAACTAATTTCCAGCTATAGTATGTGGTAAACAAAAATAAAGTAATGCTTCAATCAGGCTTTGAACCACTTAGGCGCACCACACTACGTTTGTCTATTAACCTTTACCACTATAAGGACAAGTTGTTTAAAAAACAAAAACAGCTGTTAAAAATGCTTTCAAAATGTTTTCAGAACAATTTCTTGTTATATTTAGTTGCTGAGATACACAATTCCATATCAATATAACTATCTACTGTATTACAAGTGATGTTCTTATGACTGTACCTTACATATCTTTGAAAATATTAAAAGTACACACTTTACTTTTTTTTAATATATTATGTATTATTAGAGAATAAAAAAGATTATTATTGTAATATGTATTCAAATGTTAAATATGCCTTTAAATATAAACTACTGCTATATTTAGGCAAATAGAACTACAACTTGATTCTTCTTCTTCTTGGCTAGAAGCCTGTTATTAGATGGCAACCTGTTTCCAGAACAGTGAGGAAGAAGAGCCTGGTGGCTGAAATGGCTCTGGATGACTGGTTCCAAATGATAGACTGGGAAATGGAATGCAAGTCACATGGGGATGATATTGAGGCACTCATTCACTGCATCACAGACTATATTAACTTCTTTGTTGACGCAGTGGTACCCACAAAGACAGTACATTTCTTTGCAAAAAACATCAACAATATGTTGGTATAATGCCTCACTGTGACAGTGACAGCGAAATCAGAACTTTTCTTTCTTTTTAATTTTCTCCCTTTATAGTCATTCTGGCATGTGTTCAGACCAAAGTGTGCGTGAATATTTATTTATTTACATACTTACTTTTCTACCTATTTCTTTATTTAAAGAGCTTCAGTAAAATGCCAAATTTCCCCCTGGGGACAAATAAACTTCTGTCTATCTACCTATATGTCTATCATTACACTGTACTTTTTACCAGAGTGTTATAGGTTTTGTTGCATAAAACACTGATGAAGCAAAAGGAATAACATTAAATATTTAGCATCAGTACTGCTGCCATCTATGGTTATGTTTATGGTTTTATTTTGTAACATGTTTTGATAAGATCAATTAAATAAATTATATTGTTATTAAAGTTTTTATTTATTATTAATAACATTTGCATTGTATTTTCTTATAAGCTAGGGCCTCAATGCTATAAAACACTATACATGTAATGCACTATAATGTAATGCTATGTGGCATAAAGTAAACATATTGTGGAATTGCACTGTGCTGACGTAACACAGACATATTAAGGTATTAAGGTTCCTGACCTCAGGGCTTTACTATGAAGAACAGGATCAATTTAGAGGCTCTATTTCTATGTAGATAAAGTATATTTTTTCCAAATAATGTGAGAATTCACAGAAAGCTCCTGTCGTATTATACTCTGTTCATGTGACAATAATGAACCTATAAACTATTCCTCTAGCATACAACATTTTCATATGCCCAAATGGAACATGAAACTGACACACTATTAAATTTTAATATTCTGATAATAGGATAATAGTGTGATCTTATTGTGATAAAAATGTCCATTGTTCCAAAAAAATGTGTGTGTCACTCTAAGGAAAAGTATACTGACAGCTTTCAAGGTTAACAACTTTCTTTTTATGTCAGTATACAAAAAATGGAAGAGAGACAAAAAAAAAAGAACCACTATGTGATTTGTGTGTAACCCTGACTATTCTGGATATAATTGCTCTACTAAACCCTTACTTATGGCATTTCAGTTTCCAGTTTAGATCTTTTCCAAGTATTAAAAAAAATGATGTGCTACTCTATTGTCTCTAATGTCTATTTGGCACTGTTTTTGAAATAGTATTTTTTTACCTCCTGATATAGTATATTGGTTATTGTACTTTTCTGTCTCATTTAAAAATGAATAATAATGAAAAATAAAGTTGTTTTATGTATATGGCTCATAGAATTTGCTGAAACAGTTTTTTTTTAGAATTATATTTTAGGTATTTAATCTGTACTAAAATACCCCATTTATGAGAGATCTCAGTTTAACTCTGACAAAGTAAATGAAAGATGTTGTCACTTCAGCTTTCTTTACTTTTTTTTTTTACATCTATCCAGATGAAATTTAGTTTAACATCACTGTTATACCCTACAGCAAGAATTAATTCCACTGCAAAAGTAACTGAACCGGAGATGAAAAAGGTTTGTAGCTCATTTGTTTCAGGGACAATAGTTTATAAGTTTAAAAAGAGCACCGAAATAATGGAGACATTGTGCAAACTGTAAGCATAAAGCAACTTGTTATACATAATGCTGGCTACCTCCCTGTGGTCTTTCATGGCAGCAGCTACATCCCCTTGCTGCCCATAACTAATGGCTTCATCCTTCTCTAGTGCAACCACAGGCAAGCAGATATGAAGAAAAAATGTTTTTTTTTTCTTGAATCCTAACTTTTGCATCCTTACCCAATTCTTTCTAATTTCTCGTGCTCCTGGAAATAAACAATTTTTACAATATAGCTCATCCTTCATCTGTTTAATGATACTGTAGTACACTTTTGGTCTTTCTCTGCCAGCTATACATATTAACTTAATCTATATATATATATTAACTCCTTTTATAATTTGAAATTATTAATCATTGTTTTCATCAGCACTGCTCTTATAATAATATATTATGCAACCCAATTTAGAGTTGCAAGGTGCTGGGGTCTATTCCAGAAGCACCGAGCCAAGGTTGGAAATCTTTAGACAGGCATCGGATCATTGCAGAGCCTATTCACATACATACACACAAACATTCACGCACTCATATAGAGACAATTTGGAATCATGACATAACCTAAACTTGGTGTCTTTAGGGTTGTGGGAGGAAAATTGGAACCACTGCTGGGTTACTTTCTCCAGCATCTCACAAAAGTGGAGTTTTTTTCATTTTCCTGTCTTCCCTGGCTACCTGACCATAGCATTAGCAATAGCATAGCATTTTAATCATTAGAGACTTAAAAATAAATTACTTTTGCAATTTAATCCATTCCTGCGGTGGGTTGGCACCCTGACCAGGATTGGTTCCTGCCTTGTGCCCTGTGTTGGCTGGGATTGGCTCCAGCAGACCCCCGTGACCCTTTGTTCAGATTCAGCAGGTTGGAAAATGGATGGATGGAATTTAATCCATACTTAAAAACTCTTACATTTCACTTACTGGTACAAGTGCCAATGTCATGCCTGCCAGAAGTGAGAGCTTTATTTACACTGTTTTTATTTTTAACACAGTAATTATTGTATAGGTTCTGAAGAGAAGGTATGCTGGTGGCACCAACATTCTTTTCTGCCTTCATAACCCTTTGCAGACTAACTTTTACAGGACTGGTTTAGAGTCACCACACATCCTAACATGTATGACTTTGGAATTCAGAAAGATATTTTATGTAGATGTTCGCTTTCCTGTCTAGAGCTAAGATTATTCCTGTCTGTGACCATCCCCCAGGATACGGTATGAAATAATGTGCAGGTTATTTTATTAGAAAGGCTTTGACTTCCAAAAAAATCACCAGGGTCTGTGAATGAGACTGAAGGAAGGCTTTGACAAATTCAGATGCAAATTTCATCTTTGTAGTCTTCAAAGTCATCCTGTCATAGTGTAGAGAAAGCAGTGAGCCTTGTACCAACAACAACAACATTTATTTATATAGCACATTTTCATACAAATAATGTAGCTCAAAGTGCTTTACCTGATGAAGAAAAGAAATAAAAGACAAAGTAAGAATTAAAATAAGACAACACTAATTAACATAGAATAAGAGTAAGGTCCGATGACCAGGGAGGACAGAAAATACCAATACCAAGTATAAGACAGAATGAATTCTTTTTGCAAGTTATTCGTGGTAAGCATTTGAGTGTAAGTGCTCATGATAAGCGTCTGAATCCCACCAGCATATGTGCTGATTTGTACTGTTAATTTTTTTTTTCTTGCATTAGTATTACAGTTATTGTAGTTTCATTTCAGAAATGTCAGTTTTGTAACAGTCACCGTATTTCAACTTTGAATTTTTCACTGTTGTTGTTATAACTTTATTTCATTGTTCTATGCTTTGTTTTATGGGTACCACCATAACGGTATTGACAACGGCACCCATTGCATTGCATCATTGTATAAAAGAGGTGGTGTGCATTGTTTGATGTCCAAGTTCTAAAACAAAAAAACCCTGATTAGACTAGCTCTTCAGAAAAAGGAGAGAAGAGAAAGAGAAAACAAAATGTGAATTAAAATTAGTTTGGTTGCAGCATCATTTTGAAATCATCTTAAAGTAGTGAATTATGTTTTGGATTTCTTGAAAGAATGAGAGTTGATCCCTGTGCTTAGATTATTGCTGCTAACTACTCAGCTGATCAGCCCTAAGTCCATCTGGACCTGTCATATCCAAAAGTACATTAACACTGATTTTATGAACTCCATTCCAAATGGCATATAACAGAGACCTAGCAACCAGATGGACCCACACAAACACATGCACAGGGCCTTCTTAATGTATGGGCCCAATGGGCACTGGCCAGGGGCACCAGGAGCATAGGAGCCCATGATGCTTCTGATACCTATATATGTTTCTGTTAAGCTATCAAAACAAGGGCCCCAGCGCACTACTTTGCCCCGGGGGCCTATGATGCTGGTAACATGGCCCTGCACATGCAGACACCTGTCCTTTTATTAACCTGGATGAACTGATTACATTTAATGTATCTACTGGAATGCATTTTGTACTGCATGTAGTAATAAAATGCATTGCTTTTGTCATTCCAACAGATGGCACATCGGATACATTTGCACTGCATTTTACGAATTCCATTCCAGATGGCCTATAATAGAGACCTAGAAACAGACACACAGATACATTAGATACATTAACACTGCTTTTATGAATTCCAAATTGCATGTAACAGGGGCATAATCTTTGCATTTGTCATTCCAATAGATGGCACATCATAAATATTTGTAGTAATACATTTTATTAGTGCAAATTTGTATGATGTGCCATCTATTGGAGTGACAAATGCAATGCATTTTATTAGCATTACAAAATACATTCTACTAGATACAGTAAATACAATCAATTAATCCAGCTTAATAAAATGACAAGCGTATGTGGGTGTGTGTGTGTGTGTGCGTGTGCGTGTGTGTGTGTGTGTACCTGTGTATCTATGTGTCTGTCCAATTGCTAGGTCTTGGTGTGATGCCTTTGGCATGGGATTTGTAAAAGCAGTGCTAATGTTATTGATGCGCCATCTGTTGGAATGACAAAGGCAATGTATTTTATTACTAAATGCATTACACAATTCATTCCAACAGATGGTGCACTGCAAATGTTAATGCTGGTGTTTTATGTTTTTTGTACTTTTTCCAGCTGCAAACAGATTTCCCTCTGGGACCATAAAAGTCCACCTAAGTTAAGATCAGTCCCAGCTCCGTGTTCAGATGGAATTCCAGAAGGCAGAGTTTGCATGAGAAAAATTGCCACAAGCTTCTATAAAATCTCTTATAGCTCAATTGAGTAAATTAAGACAGAATTGTCAACCAAGAAATAGGATTGGTTATCATTTTTTTTGTAATCTATGCCAACTATGCTTACTGTGGTCTTTTAAACAAGGCTGAAGAAGCAATGCCATATGGCCCAGCAATGCTCTTACTACTTAAACAGACAAAATAGGAGTCTTATTAGACATAATGCTTGTGAAACTCATTTTTTTTAAACACAGCTCACTAAACATTCAAGAAATGTATAAACATTTGTCTTCAGATTAAAAGTATCAACACCATCTCCTATATCTTGCACCATCATAAGATCTAAAAATACTATATATTTCATAATTGCCTCAAGCAGCTATAATGTGTATTTGTTCTGCACAGTTATTAATCAGAAAATATTTATGTATTCAGCCAGGTGTATTTTAGGTATTTGGCTCACTGTATTAATCCCTGAAGAGAAATTGTTTTTTTTGCATGGCCTTTGGAGGTCAGAGCACAGGATCATCCATTGTACAGTTCCCCTGGAGCAATTTTCAGGTTAAGAGCCTTGTTAATACAAAGATATCATATGGAACCAAATATTTCATAGTGCTTCCCTCAAAAAATAAGAGACAAAAAAGAAGGAAGAAGTGCTATAGACAGATAAGATACTTTAGTTTCTAGAGAGACTCCTGGCAGAAGCAAAAATACACTGTAACAGTGTAATCTGATCTTCTGTATCAAGTTAATGGAAATCAGGAAGGGCTTGTAACAACATACATAAGAGAAAACAACACACAAGAGAAACATTTGACAGAAGATTGTCTCCTTAGAGAAATATTTCTTCAAAGATCAGATAGAGCACTCTAAAAAGTCTCATTACTAACACAGCAAAGCACAACACAAGAAAGGAGTTTAAAGTAGTGGCTAAGGTACTGAACTCTAAACCAAAAGGTATTTAGTCCCCACCTGTGGCTCACTCTGATACTATGAATGAGTCACAGTCAAACTGAAAACAGCAGTAGTATGTCCTAACTTGGAAAGCTGCCTTGGATAAAAGTGTCCGCCAAATTGAAAATAATAATAATAATGCTGCATTAATAGACAAAGTAAAATTCAGAACACCTGTGAATGGCATAAACTCTCTAGGGATAAAAATTCTTCAGAGTGTGGTCTTAAGACTCAAAAAAGTCTTAGGAGTTAGTTTATAACAAGCTGGTACTTGTGCCTCCTCTTCGTATAGTCAGGTGAACAATGCAAGGTCTTGCAAGATGTCCTATTAGCTACTCTATCTTAGTTTCCCACTACATCTCCTTACCACTTTTTTGTCAGGTAGAGCTCAACATCCTGTGACTTGCTTCCAGTGAGTCATTTTATCTTAACTTATCAATTCCAGTTAAGTTTTGACATCAACCTTGAAATATTAGAATTCATTTTCTTTGACTGGTATAAAGGATACTAGCCTCACATTTGATATAAATAGACTACAAGATGTGTGTACATCACTTCTGAAAATCTGAATTAAATTGTGCAACAAAAAGTGTTATTTCTAATGTTTAAAAGAAAATCACCAATGTGCCTTTTGACCAATTTACAACAAGGTTGATAAAAACTTACATTCTAAAAACATTCTCAATATTTCTAATATAGTACTTCTTTATTAGTGGGTATTTTCTCTTTTGCTGCCAGTACTGTTAAAATAATCTTGACCCACATTTTCACAGCACTTAGACATCTTCCAAACTTATTTTTTCCTAAGTACCTGCTTTTGCCTTGATCAGAGCACATAAAAGTACTTAGGTTTTACTGATATATTAATATTGTTTGACATAGAAAATTCTATGATTATAATGCCTGCGGGCTTTTAGATTTGCTCACGATATTGTATTGGCTGTAAGTATTATGTTGGAGTATCAGGCTATTTTATGTGTCTTGCATCCTTTTTAGGTACTTTCGCATAAAATGTGCAAAAAACCTATTGCAGAAGTCCATGTTTGCTTATCGCATTAAAAAGCAACTCATCCTCCATTGGACCAGTTTTGTTTAAAGATATTTGTCAATACAGTTCAATTTTCAGTGTGATATCTCAAACAGATTGCACTGTATGATGTTTTAAAATTTCAGAATTTCCCACTGAAAAGCATAGGCAAATTTGCATACGTCTCCATCTTAAAATGGAGAAATGTTCCATGTGACTTCAAATGGGAATTAGTTTACTGTTTTAATTTTACTGTGAGGACAGTTGCTTGAACTTGTATATTTTGTATATTTTCCTTTTACTAGCAGCTTCTTTTTCTAGCAGCTTCTCATATGCCCAATGCAAGTTGGTCAGATGCCAGTCAGTGCATGCATGCAAACGGCTCACACATCAGTCACTTTTCTGGAAATAAATGGAGAAAGAAAGCAATTATATAAGCATATTTAAGACTGAATTAATTGAACAATATTATCTGCAGATTATTATTGTAAAGAACCAACATTATCAACCTGCTGTTAAATGGCATTTGAACTAAGTAATACAATAATTCAGTTTCTTTCCAAGTTCTGACTTGTTTATATAACTGAAACAAATTACTGTAAGCACCCAAATCAGACGTGTTGGCATCCATTTGAAGTCTGAGTTTTGCAATACAGGGCAAGAGGAAGGATTTTCTATTAAATCCGTAAAAGCTATACATGCATCTGTCCAGACAAAACTGAGATTTTTACAGTCTTTAGTCAGATCAGTTAAAGTGGAAGCATCATCTGCAAAATTAGGTATAAATCTTGGTTACCTGATTTAATCTCATAAACATTCTCTTGACCGTCATCCCTGTCCTCTGTTAAAAGGTCAAACAGCCCCCAGGGCTGTTGTATAACAAGCAGTTGAAATGCAGTTGAAATGAGGGCAATTCCCCCATAGCATATGTAAGAAATAGTAACATAGTGTGTCAGGATGCTGGATCATTGTGAGCAACATGCTTGCACTGGTATAAAAATAAGCCATTTTAATGTTTAAACCTCACAATACTAAACTGTCCTTTAATTAATATATAAAATAAGAAAATGAACTGCAAAAAAAAATAAAAACTCAAAATGTGAACTAAAAGTGATTAACCTGCCAGCAATAAGGACACCTAAGTAAACAGCCAACGAACTTGGACCTTTTGCCATTTATTTATACTCTCCTTAAACTTTTAAACTCTGGACTCTTTAATTCCATTCTAAACACACTCTGTGTATATTTTTAATGACTGGCTATAGACTGATTTTAAATTCTGTATCTTTATTGACTTGTACCTAATATCTTTTAGAACATTCTTTTAGAATTTTGTTAATTAGGATCCATATGGATAAACAGTCTAAAAAAGGCAAACATTTAATGATTATTCTTGTAGTCATTGTTATTTAAATGGGAAATTAGGCTTTTAAGTTTGGGGTGCATACAAGGCAGAACAGAGTAGATGAGTGAAAAGCATGAAGAGTAGAGAAGGAGAATAGCCCAGAGATATTGACAAGGACCTCTGTGGACTGAACACCCACCTGAAACAACCCTTTGCACAGACTTTAAAAGACTAATTTTCCATCACCTTTATTTTATGCGCTTTTAAGCATTTTAAGTATTTGTATTTAATAAGACTCTTTTTCAAATACATTTCTTAACCTATAAAGTCTCCTTTCAAATATTTCTTACTATCAGTTTTACTTTTTTTTTTAAAATGTGCTTTATAATAATAATAATATTATACTGTTTTATTGGGTCAAGGTATATTATTAAGAGCACCTGATGTGTGTGATTGCCAAATTCCCCACAGGATTTAGCAGCTGAGAAGCGATATCTTCACAAGAAAGCAGCACGGTGAGAGGGCATCTGATTTGGGGATGGCACAGGTCTAGCTCAGGTGTGAAGACAACCATTTGGTCCACTTGTACAGAGCTAATAAGTCTCTTTGCTTGAGGCAGTTGTCCATGTACAGTTAAGGTTGCACACGTGTGGGTGGTATAAAGCAGATACCTAACACTCATATTAACATAGTTAACAGTAAATATAGCATAGACAAACCAAAACAATGAACACAGGAATCTTTATAATAATATATTCAAGGTATAGTGATAAGAGCACCTGGTGTTGGTCGTTACCATATTCCCACAAGGGTTAGTAGGCGAGGAAATAGTAGCAGCGTGGTGAGTGGCCACCTGTTTTAGTAATTGGCACTGGTGTAGCTTAACGTTTTTGTCCTGCTTATGCTAAGTTAGTAAATGTCTTTGCTTAAAGCAGCTGCAAAATTTCACAATAATACAATGTCCAATCATGTATTAAGGCAAAATTTCACAATAATACAATGCCCAATCATTTGTTTTGTTTTATTAAATTTTTCAGTTAACCCATTGTCTATGGAAGATAGTTATGCTTAATTTTTTATAGCAAAAGTCTTAAACAATTCTCTAATATATTACAATATCAAATGATGAAGATCAATCTGACAGATTTGAAATTTACATCCCATGGCTACAGAACTCAGAGTTATGCAGAGGAATCTGTTGCTTCATGAAATCATAATTATCCATCTTATTAAACGGGATATTGCATACAGGTTATTGTGCATCGCCCGTTAACAATGTGGAGAGGATGGCTGTCCAGTCACCTCTGTCCCAGTGCAGCATCCCAAAGTAAATTAAAGTAAAACACTCCAGGGGCCTTATGTATGAATGGTGCGTATGCACAGAAATGTTGTGTACACCAGTTTCCACGCTCACATCACGATGTATAAAAACTAAACTTGGCATAAAGCCACTCACATTCTCACTCCAGCTCATACCATTTGCCTACTCAATTTTTCGGCTCGGTTTTGCAAACTGGCGGCACGTAGCATCAAAGCAGTGCTACTGTTCCTGTGTGGTTTCCCTTTATTTTTTAGATTCACATCCCTGACATGTCTTTATCAAATACATGAAAATTAACTGCATATCGTTTTTTCAGTTTAAGGCATCTGATTGTAATCAACCCGTAAGCATATTATGGTGCACAGAATGGTCAAACTGTTCCAAATGCCATTGCTCCTTTAGCGTTGTTATACTCAATGCACCACTCAGAGTATTTTAACCCACTGTGTCTGAGTGTGGAATCGCAGCTCTACAGTAGCTGATCAGAAAGAGGATTATTGGGATGGCAAATGCTTCAGAGCCTTTCCTGTAGGGACCTCGCGTTTCAGAAACAGTTTCATCCCAAGAGGCTGAAGGGAGGCAAGAACAATCACCTGACGGGGCACCAGCTTGTCACTACCACTGCACCACTGTGGCCCAATGTTTAATACATGCTTTAATTTCTATCATCATGAAAATAATATCAAGTATACATTTTAGTATTTCTTTAATTGTTCAGAGAGCTGTAATATCATGAATGTAATGTATTCTGTGTCCAGTCAGCATAAGAGAAAGCCTGTTTAAGAAGCACGTAGTGATTCACACACACAGAGCACATTGAAGAACACATAGAATACAAAGCATTTAATGTGCTACTTTAGTTATGATTGGATTTGAGAAACTAGTAAGTTAAATGATTTTAAGATGAAGTTTATGACATTCTACTTTAATAACAAAATAAACTAACGTAATTGAAGTGGAAATTTCAAAATTAAAGTTGACATTTCGACCTTTTTTTCCCCCACTGTGTCTATATTTTTTTTCTTTTCTCTGTACCCTAATAAGCTTCCATATGACACTGAGATGGTGGGCTACGACTCACCTTTTCACGGCGACTTTGATATCTGACCACTTCTTTTTTTATTTCAGGCACTGTGCGACTTTCTGAACTTGAACTTTTCAGTTTCTCCATCACTCTATGTCACTCGATCAACTTCCTTTTGTTGTTTATACCACTGCTTAAACCAACAAATAGTAAGTTTTTCCTTCCTTCCATTTGATTTTTGCTGAAATTCTATTTTCCCCATGCTTTTGCCGTTGTCTTTTCACACAACGCTGAACCTAAGGGTCTATTTATATTGATTTGCATATTCAAAGAGGTGTAATTCTGGGAGGAGTTGGGGTGGGGCGGAAGGTGCATGCACGTGCACTACATCTCACACTGACCGAGATGTATGTAGCGGAAGAACATGGAAGTTAGCGTACATACAGATTTATGCATCTGGATTTTTTGTGCATACAAACATTTCTGATTTTGTCCATACGCCATGTAGTTGTCATTTTTTGTGGCCTACCCCAAGCATACACCCTTGACAGGTAAGTTCTGGATCATAAGGAAGAAGCACTTGTTTGCATAATATTGTTCATGTTGATCCATCTGTGGAACACCACTTCTAACAGCATATTTCATGTATTGGGTTCAGAGTTAGAATATTTGAAAAAGCCTAGCCAGTCATATGTACTCAATTCTTCCAAAATTGCTTCACGTCTAGTTTTGAAAGTCCCTAAAGTCCTACTGTCTATCAACTACTTGGTAACATATTCCATATGTCTGCGATTCTCAGTGTAAGGAAGAACTTCATAATGTTTGTGAGAAATATACCATTAACAAGCTTCCAATTGTGTCCCCATGTTCTTGGTGAACTAATTTTAAAGTAACAGTCACTATCCATTGTACTAATTAATAATTTTAAACACTTCAATCATGTCTCCTCTTAATCATCTTTTGCTTAAAGTGAAAAGGCTCTGCTTTTTTAATCTTTTTTCATAATTCCTCCCCTGTATCACTAGAATCAGCCTAGTTACTCTTCTCTGGACTTTTTTCCAACACTGCAATGTCCTTTTTGTAGTCTGGAACCCAAAACTGCACACAGTACTCCAAGTGAGATCTAACCATTGTGTTATAAAACTTGAGCATAACTGCCATAGCCTTGTACATTACACATTGTAATACATAACTTAACAATCTGTTAAGTCTGGTCTTCTGAACACTGTACGGAAGGTGATAGTTGCAGGACCTCTACAACTCCTAAATCCTTCTTATAAGGTGAACTTTCGATTTTCAGACCTCCAACTGCGTGTCATATTTGCTTCCTACTGGGTTCGCTTCCCGGGTCCTCCCTGCATGGAGTTTGCATGTTCTCCCCGTGTCTGAGTGGGTTTCCTCTGGGTGCTCCAGTTTCCTCCCACAGTCCAAAGACATGTAGGTTATGTGCATTGGCGATCCTAAATTGTCCCAAGTTTGTGCTTGGGTTTGTGTGTGTGTGCCCTGTGGTGGGCTGGCACCCTGCCCGGGGTTTGTTCCTGCCTTGCGCCTTGTGCTGGCTGGGATTGGCTCCAGCAGACCCCCATGACCCTGTGTTAGGATATAGCGGGTTGGACAATGACTGACTGACTGACTGACTAACTGACATAAAATACTTTGCATTTATTTTACATTAAATTTCATCTGCCACAATTCTTCCTAAGCCTGTATGCTATCCAAGTTCCTTTGTAATGAATCAATAGATTCTGGATTATCTGCTAATCCACCTAGACTGGTGTCATCTACCAATTTAACCAGCTTGTTATTTATAATCCTATCCAAATCATTTATATATGTACAGTATATGTATGTATACAGTATATGTATATACATGACACACCCGAAGTGTCACATTTTCCTCATTTTTGCTAGCCATGATCATAATACAGTAGCTTGTATGTGAAAAACTGTAAGCAGCTACCACACCGCTAATTTTTTCTGGCTGGCACTTTATGTAAAAAGGTGAATTTTGAAATCAGCCCTCAGCTTAATTGGGACCTAGTGTAATGACTGGTTATGATGTTAAACTGCATCCGGCCCTGCAAGCGATCCTCCAACTTGCAGGGAAATTATGGGGGTTGGTGGCAGGATTGGCACTCCAGCCACCATAAAAAAACTTCACACTGCTCCGAGATGACAGAAAGGAGTCCTTTTTGCTCTCGGCGGGAGTAGCTCTGCTGCAGCCGATCATAGGAAGGCTGCTCGCATCATGAAGGGGATGGGGGAAAGCCCTTGGGAGCTCCATCTCCGGAAGAGTTGAAATCGTTGGAGAGCCAATGGGGTCAGGTCTGTTGAGGATCGGAACTGGTGTGGTGCTGAGGCGTCGCCTGCTGCACGGCAGCACTCGGGTCCCAATGTGAGGCAGCCCATACAGGTATGCGCATGGAATGTCTTGTCTCTCCAGCAAGATGATCATCTTCCTCTGCTTTTGTAGAAGCTGCGTAAACTCCGCATTTCAGTGGCGTCACTCTCTGAGGTGCGCAGACTGGGGACTGGCCAGATCTCTGTAGGTGGATACACCTTTTATTGGTCTGGTCAGTCTGATGGCTGTCATACTTGGGGAGTAGCTGTTGCTGTAGCGGATTGGCTTCTTCCGATGGTGTCCGATGTCACTCCTTTCAATGAACGTATTATGAGATTCAGATTATGGCACTCCCTGGGTGTCTTGTCTGTTGTCTCTGTGTATCTCTGACCGTGGTGAGTGATGTCTCGGCGAGGGAGACATTTTATTTGCAGCTTCACTCCTCTGGTCATGCTGTAACTTCAATGCAGCCACTGGCACTGACAGGGCTGGCTTTGAGGATTGCCTCAGCCCCCATGGGTCTGATGACCATGGTGAAAGTGCTCCATGTTCTTTGACTTTGCAAAAGGTCAGGGGCTGTGAATCACTGGATCCTGGTTCCAGCACCAAGAACTGCATCGTTGGACTTGGTACTCCAATACTGGTGATGTGGTGAAGGAGATCGATCACATCCTCATGGGCAGACGCTGGAGGCTCTTGCAAAATTGCAGGGTCTACAGAAGTGCCCAGTTTGTGACTTCTGACCACAGCTTAGGTCCAGTAGGTTACCACCTACTAGGAAAATGAGCCTGGACTTGGCCAGACTCTAAGACCAGGCTGTTTCTAATGAGTCTACATGCAGTTTGTATGAGGAACTTGCAGATTTGGGTACAACTGCCAATCCTAATGTGATTTGGGAGACCTTCCGTGACAAGACCCTGAAGGTTGCTGAGGGTTGTCTTGGTGTTACAGGTGTTACCGGTGATACCAGAAGGAGGTGTTTCATCTCGTAGGGCACCCTGGATATCATCGAGAGGAGTTGCAGCACACGGCTCAATGGCATCTCTGGTCTGTACCGGGAACTGAGAAGGACAGCTGCGAGGGCTTTGAGGGCAGATAAAGAGGCATCGAAGCATTACACAGGGATCTGTGGTATCCGGGGTGAACTTCTCCAGGCTGGTGGTAAGGCTGTCCTCCTGGCATTGCAAGCAATCTTTGCTTCCATTTGGGAGACTGGCACCATCCCAACTGACTGGAAAACAGGACTTGTTATCTATATCTGGAAAGGGAAGGGTGATTGCCTGGATTGCAGCAACTACAGGGGGATAACACTGCTCTTGGTGCCGGGCAAGGTCCTTGTTAGGGTCATCCTCAATAGATCCATGATCACTTGCTCACCTAGCAGCGACCGGAACAGTCTGGTTTTACGCCTAAGAAGTCTTCCATCAACCGCATCCTGGCACTGAGGGTTCTCATGGAGCGCAAACGCGAATATCCGCAGAGTTTCTTTGCAGCCTTTGTTGATTTTCGTAAAGCATTTGACTCAGTTGATCGAGCTTCCCTGTGGGACATCCTGAGGGTTCGTGGGATCCCCTCGAGGTTGGTGGATAGCATGGCTGGCCTGTACACTGGTACTGTGAGTGCTGTGCAGAGTGGAGGCAGAACTTCTGCGTTTTTCCCAGTTGATTTTGGGGTTCGTCAGGAGTGTGTTCTTGCAAGGTCGTGAGGTCCAGAGGCTGTGGGGCATCTGTTGGTGAAGAAAGATTCATGGATCTTGACTTTGCTGACGATGCTGTGATCTTTGTGGAGTCAATGGAGGCTCTGAACGAGGAGCTCGAGAGACTGAGCAAGGAGTCTAAGTGTCTGGGCTTGTGAGTGTCCTGGATAAAAACCAAGATCCAGGTCTTTAATGACCTCTTGGGCACAGCCATCAGCAGTGTGTCGGTTTGTGGAGAGAGTGTCAACCTTGTCAAGAGGTTTACTTACCTTCACAGTGACATTCATGTTTCTGGTGACTTGCAGAATAACAGCATGAAGGAAGTGTGGGATGGGATGAGGATCATCACTGGCTGCAGCTCGAAGCAGGGTGCCACCATTGAGAGAGACACGAAGAGAGCAAACCAAATGAACAACTTGTTTAACAGGTTTGACCACCCTAACCCACTCTCACCTCGGAGTACTACACCCTCCACCCATCCTTTTGCTGATA
Organism: Erpetoichthys calabaricus; assembly: GCF_900747795.2. NCBI lineage: Eukaryota > Metazoa > Chordata > Cladistia > Polypteriformes > Polypteridae > Erpetoichthys > Erpetoichthys calabaricus. The sequence goes on from NC_041397.2 coordinate 151,350,651, forward strand.
CCAGCATAGGAGAGACATCCCCACCCACAATTACAGCAGCGCAGGTGAGCAAAGAGCTGAGGAGACTTCGTGCCAGCAAAGCAGCGGGTCCAGATGGAGTATCGCCACGGCTGCTGAAGGTCTGTGCACTGGAGCTGGGGAGTCCTCTACAGCGCATCTTCAACCTGAGTCTGGAACAGGGGAGAGTCCCGAGGCTTTGGAAAACATCTTGTATCACCCCAGTCCCAAAGGTATCACGTCCTAGTGAGCTGAACGACTTCTGGCCTGTCGCTCTGACGTCACATGTGATGAAGACCATGGAGAGGCTGCTGCTTCACCACCTGAGGCCACAGGTCCAACACGCCCTTGACCCTCTGCAGTTCGCATACAAGGAGAAGGTGGGAGTGCAGGATGCCATCATCTATATGCTACACAGATCACTCTCCCACTTGGACAGAGGCAGTGGTGTTGTAAGAATTATGTTTCTAGACTTCTCTAGTGCCTTCAACATCATCCAACCTCTGCTCCTTAGGGACAAGCTGACAGAGATGGGAGTAGATTCATACCTAGTGGCATGGATCATGGACTATCTTACAAACAGACCTCAGTATGTGCATCTCGGGAACTGCAGGTCTGACATTGTGGTCAGCAACACAGGAGCGCCGCAGGGGACCGTACTTTCTCCGGTCCTGTTCAGCCTATATACATCAGACTTCAAAACAACTCGGAGTCCTGCCACATGTAAAAGTTCGCTGACGACACTGCTATCGTGGGCTACATCAGGAGTGGGCAGGAGGAGGAGTATAGGGACCTAATCAATGACTTTGTTAAATGGTGCGACTCAAACCACCTACACCGGAACACCAGCAAAACCAAGGAGCTGGTGGTGAATTTTAGGAGGCCCAGGCCCCTCCTGGACCCCGTGATCATCAGAGGTGACTGTGTGCAGAGGGTACAGACCTATAAATACCTGGGAGTGCAGCTGGATGATAAATTGGACTGGACTACCAATACTGATTCTCTGTGCAAGAGAGGACAGAGCAGGCTATACTTCCTTAGAAGACTGGCGTCCTTCAACATCTGCAATAAGATGCTGCAGATGTTCTATCAGACAGTGGCGAGTGCCTTGTGGCGAGTGCCTTCTTCTACGCAGTTGTGTGCTGGGGAGGCAGCATAAAGAAGAAGGACGCCTCACCCCTGGACAAACTGGTGAGGAAGGCAGGCTCTATTGTAGGCATGGAGCTGGACAGTTTGACATCCGTGGCAGAGCGACAGGCGCTCAGCAGGCTCCTATCAATTATGGAGAATCCACTGCATCCACTAAACAGTGTCATCTCCAGACAGAGGAGCAGCTTCAGCGACAGACTGCTGTCACTGTCCTGCTCCACTGACAGACTGAGGAGATTGTTCCTCCCCCAAACTATGCAACTCTTCAATTCCACCCGGGGGGAGTAAACGTTACCATTATTCAAAGTTATTGTCTGTTTTTACCTACATTTTTATTACTCTTTAATTTAATATTGTTTTTTTTTTTGTATCAGTATGCTGCTGCTGGAGTATGTGAATTTCCCCTTGGGATTAATAAAGTATCTATCTATCTATCTATCTATCTATCTATCTATCTATCTATCTATCTATCTATCTATCTATCTATCTATCTATCTATCTATCTATCTATCTATCTATCTATCTATCTATCTATCTATCTATCTATCTATCTATCTATCTGGTTGCGAGACACGGACGCTATCCAGTGACCTGAGATGAAGACCGGACTCATTTGGTACTGTGTCTCTCCGGAAAATCCTTGGGTTTGACTTTGTGTCGAATCAGCGGTTGCTCATGGAGTCCCGAATGAGGCACATTACCTGCATTGTGAGGGAGCGTCAGTTACAGCACTATGGCCATGTGGCACATTTCCCCCGAGGGTGATCCAGCTCGTAAGATCCTCATTGTTGGGGACCTGAGTGGCTGGACCAGGCCAGGGGGTTGCTCACGTAACACCTGGCTATGGAAGATAAAGGGTCATTTCCGGAGGAAGGGACTGGACTGCGTGTCTGCCTTGGGGGTTGCCAACCAGGATCCCCAGTTGTTTCGTCGTGTACTGAGTGCAGCAACGCACTGTACTAGTGCATGCTCCCCAACTTGACTTGTAATGACTTTAGAACAAGAGTTATGTGTTTGTACTTTCTATTACTTGTAATCAGGGCCGGATTTATATGAAAAGAGGCCCTAGGCTATTCCACTTATGAGGCCCTTTCACCTTCCATTTTTAAGTTTGTAAATTACATGAGAGATAATAAAATTTTTGCTAACAATTTGAATGTAGGCCCCTCTTGATCTTGAGGCCCTAGGCTGAAGCCTAGTTAGCCTATAGGAAAATCCGGCCCTGCTTGTAATAATTCTGGTAGCAGCATTTTAAATTACCTGAAAGATGCATAAAGAACAATTTTTACTACCAATGAATGAGTCATTACAGTAATCAATGCTATCACAAATAAAGGCATGAATTAATTTCACTCTCTCTCTCTCCATATTTAGAAATGTCTTAATTTTCCATTTTTCAAAATTATGTTTTGCTTAGTTTTGTAATGTGAATAACATGCTAGAATAAAAGATTGTGTATTTAGTAAAACTAATGATTATTCCAACCGAGTTATAAAGTGTATAGAATATTGTTGCAGTCAGCATCATTCCCCCAAATAAATAAAAGTTTTGTCATGTCATTTTCTAACCTGCATAATCCAGGGAAGGGTTGCTGGAGTGTATCCCAGCTAGCACGGGGCACAGAGCAGGAAACCCTGGAGAAAGTGCTAGTTTCAGGGTAAACACACACACACACACACCAGGGCCCATTTAGCAACACCAATGAACCTAACATGCATGTCTTTGGACAGTGGGAGGAAACCCACGCATACACAGGGAGAATATGCACACTACACAGCAGGAGGATTCAGGACATGAACTCTGGTCTACCTATTGCTGGGCAGCAGCACTGCCATTGTGCTACCATGCTGCCCCTGGTCCATTTGTGATTATCTGAACTTAAAAGAATTTAAAGACATCTTGTTGAGAGCTGTCCCCCTGCAAAGAGGTGGAGCTGTATGATACACATCAAATGACAAGCACAATAGACAGGTAAAGCTGATTGCATCAAGAAATCAATCACTTATAAAGGTTTTTATGTGTCAAGGCAACAGATCCTGCTTTTATCTGATTAGTGTCTATGTGAAAGTGTGTTTTCTCTGTAACTGAAATGGCTTTAGAAAGGACAGTGCAGCATTTAGTGGCCCCTACCTGGCCCCTACATCCCCATATATACCATGGGTTCTTGTTAATAGGCCTAATCACAGCACTGCTGCTAGTCGTCTAATTTAGGGTCTCATTTCACCACCATCAAACACAAGATAACAATTAACACAGGACATAATTAACTGTCAATAATAAGATATTTAGTAAAATTTCAACTAACAGATAATGCTACAGGAAAAATGCAGAAAACTGAATACAATAGAGGCAAAAAAAAATATTGCAATGCAGAACTGACAATAGAACATAACATTCTAGCTGTCACACCCTAGCATATGTGTACTAGCAGCCTGATTTCTTCTTATGGTTGCCACGAAACTGAAATTCTCAACTTTGATACATTATTTTTAAAATGTATTGATATTGAATTCCATTTTGATACCACAATTTGGAGAGCGAGTGATACACATACATTTTTTGAAGATAAACTATGTAAAGGTTACTAGATTCTCCTTGAGGTAATGCACTTACTCAAAAAGCCTCACACATCCAAAACATAATAGGATGCTAAAAATAACAGTAGTGTAGTTTTCTGTAAGCATTAACAATACAGTGATCCCTCGCTATATCACGCTTCGCCTTTCGCGGCTTCACTCCATCGCGGATTTTATATGTAAGCATATTTAAATATATATTTTTTGCTGGTTCGCGGATTTCTGCGGACAATGGGTCTTTTACTTTCTGGTACATGCTTCCTTAGTTGGTTTGCCCAAGTGATTTCATACAAGGGACGCTATTAGCAGATGGCTGAGAAGCTACCCAGCATACTTTTCTCTCTCTCTTGCGCTGACTTTCTGTGATCCTGACGTAGGGGGATTGAGCAGGGGGGCTGTTCGCACACCTGCTTCCTGAAACGATATGCTGCACCGTGCTTCGCATACTTAAAAGCTCGAAGGGCACGTATTGATTTTTGACTGCTTGTTTTTCTCTGTCTCTCTATCTCTCTCTCTCTCTCTCTCTCTCTGCTCATGACGGAGGGGGTGTGAGCTGCCGCCTTCAACAGCTTTGTGCCGTGGTGCTTCGCATACTTAAAAGCTAAACAGCCCTATTGATTTGTTTGCTCTTCTCTATCTCTCTGACATCTGCTCCTGACGGGCACTCCTTTGAAGAGGAAGATATGTTTGCATTCTTTTAATTGTGAGACGGAACTGTCATCTCTGTCTTGTCATGGAGCACAGTTTAAACTTTTGAAAAAGAGACAAATGTTTGTTTGCAGTGTTTGAATAACGTTCCTGTCTCTCTACAACCTCCTGTGTTTCTGTGCAAATCTGTGACCCAAGCATGACAATATAAAAATAACCATATAAACATATGGTTTCTACTTCACGGATTTTCTTCTTTCGCGGGTGGCTCTGGAACGCAACCCCCGCGATGGAGGAGGGATTACTGTAGTTAAAACACTAATGAACACAGCACTGCATTTCTACAAAAGCCTCTGACATTTCACACATTCGCAAGTTAGTAAAATGCAAGTAGTGCAAGTAGAGCAGTGCAGTGTTCTCTAAACATTACTGCAGCCTTTACCAGGGCTTTGCAAAATTTTTCCATTTTGATCCCTCTCAAAATCTTTGATAGTTTTTTGGCAATAAAAATTATTTTTAGTTAATATTTTTCAATGCTTATTATACATCATATTTAACATATTTCTTCAGATAATTTAATTTTTTTCTAATAGAACACAGTATGTGCACCAAACTGATTGAAGATAAAACTGTCCACTTTCTGCATTTGTTCAAAAACCTTTTAACAAAGTGTGGTGCTGTTTATTTGTAAATTGATAGTAACCTAATAAATAGCACATAATACCAAAAGTCCTAAATAGCTCTGCTTTTTTCACAAGTTGTTCAAATCACATACCTCAATAACATTTAGCTGTCTCTATGTTACAATTATACATAGAAAAGTAGTTATCTAAAAAGGTTTTTTTGTATTAAAGTTTAAAGTGATTTTTACAATGCTTTGAAAAGATATTTCTTTTGAAATCCTTCCATATGAATCCCAAAAACAGTGAGTAGTCCTCCAAATACCACTAGTCAGATCAGGAATCCTCACCCCACCCCAGGAAGCCAGGCTCCAAACTCAATGTGGAATATGGCCGGCCGTTCATCCCGGCCAATACCCCCAAGCCGCCAGGTGGAGCTCTCCCTGCAGCATGGAGGTGCCCCGAAGGCCAGCAGGGAATCCTAGACAATGGGGTTTTTATCCACAGCCCTGCTGGATACCATGGGAGCCGCTAGAGGACGCTGCAGGGAGGCCCAAGGATTATTACGTGCCCTACACCCCGGAAGTATGTCTTAGTCACAGTGACAGGAGGAATGCATGCTTCCGGGACGAAGAAGAAGAGAACTTTTTATCTGAGCCGGAAGTGATGGAAAGTCACATGGACCGGGGGGTTGTAAACACTTCCGGGTCAGGGACTATAAAAGGACCATGGGAAATCCCAGACGGGGAGCTGAGCTGGGTGGAAGGGTGGCAACGTGTCTGGGAGTATGGAGGATTGTTTAATTATTAGTTATTGTGTAGTTGTATGAGTATTGTGGAGAGGAGGGTGCTTTGTGCACTGTGCATTAGTAAAAATTCAATTATTGGACTTTTACCTGGTGTCTGACGTGTGGTCTGAGGGTTGAAGGGGTCACAGGGACCCTAAATCTGTCACATCAACAAGCAGACTTCAAGGTCTGACAGGCCCAAAATGGGAGGTGGGGGGGGGGGGGGGAGAATGCACTGATACAGTATGTTGCCCCATCCATAACATAATGAACCACCTCAGAATCCCAGATTAGGACCCAAGCACAGCCATGCAATGGGTGGCACCTCAGTGCCACACTAGTCTGATTGGAAAAGCAGAGTGTGAGGTTTTTTACCGTGGCTGGAATTCCAATCCTGCCACCAACCCCTAAGTTCTCCCTGGAAGTTGGAAAACCTGCTTGCAGGTTAAGGGTCTTGCTCAAGGGACCAATGGAGTGGAATGATTTCTGGTATTTACAGGATTCCAATTGGCAACCTTCCGATTGCCAGTGCAGATTCTAAGACTCAGGGCACCACTCCACCTGCAAAATGGGATTCAGACTTAGGGCAAATAAAGGTCTCAAAATGTTCACAAAAATAGAGATGAGATAAACAGTAAAACATCTTAACCAAAGCCAGTCAGGGTCCTTCACATTTAAAGATTTATTAAGGAGATTTCATAGGATAAAAAAACAAGCCAAGGCAAAAAGGAGCTGAAATAAGATTTTTTCTAAAAAGATAAAACCAAAGGCAAACAAATCCAATGCAAAATCCAGAGATTTTACCTCATCCACAAGCCAGACATCAAAACTTGGAAATCCAAATAAGTACAAAAAACAAAGCAGTAATTGAGTGCAAACCCCAGGCATGACTTATATGCTGAAGTTGAAGAACACTCTGCAGCTTCAGTCTAAATACTGATGGGGCCAGTAACCCAGCTGCCCAAGTTTTACATGCAGCAAGCAGGACAGAATGCAAACAACACTATAAAGAAACAAAATAACAAACAAAATCATAAATTTACGAAAATACAAAAGCAAAACAAACAAAAAGCAGAATTAATAACACAAAATTAAGTTTAAATAACAAGACAAAGTCTAAATGAACAAGAAATAAACTTGTTCCAGGGCTGTACCATAATAACATTTAACCATATATCTCTGTTTTTTCTTTTGTCCTTCCATGTACTTTTACTATTTCCGACTCCTGTGATATAAACACATACTTCCACACATACTGTAGCTTCCAGGTACAGTTTTCCTGGTCCAAACCCTGACCTAAATATGCAGTCACATTGGCTGTTCAGCAGAACTTTTTAATTGCTGAGTTCTGGAGGACTGCAGCTGGACCCTTTTCCATAATACAGTTATAACCTCAAAATTTAGACTCTAGGAGCAAAAGAGGAGGAAGCAGCTGCACATTTATTGGTCTGTTGTTGATATTGTATAAGTTTCATTAGTATAAGGGAGACATGCAATTAGAGTTTCATTGTACTATGTATACAGTACATGACTATAAACCTGAACTTAAATCATTGATCATTTTAATTAAACCGCTTTAAATATAAACCTTTTTAATATAATTAGACATTGCTCAGATGACAACTGAAAACTTATCAGAACTAATTTAGTTTTCCACCTATTATCAAACCCACTTGATCAAACTGAGGTTTTATTTCCACTCCTTGTAATATCTGGCTGAAAGCACAAGAATGTTGTGAGAGAGGACAGAGTATGATTGAAAGTACTAGAAAATTAAGGCATCAAAAAGTGGGCAAGAAAAGAATAATCAGGTGAACAGGCAAAGGTCTGAAGCAGGTGTGACACCCCATGTAGTAGTAAGGTTGGCACCAGACTGCACTCTACGCATCTTGTAGTTCGGGACTGAACGGGATCAGACTTGAGAGATGGCAGACAAGGAGACACAGACACAAAAAGACGGTATGTACAAAAACAATAGTGGGTTTTATTTACAGGTGCTAAAAAACACAAAAGCAATGTCCCAAAGAAAAATAGTAAATGATATTTACAGTGAATTTCACCACTCCCAAAATGAAAAAGTAATCAAAGATGAAGGTTAACCTCAGATCGTTCAAGGCCCATAATAAAAAGCAAAGTCTGCCTTGTGTGGATGCAAGCACAAGTACATGCATGACAGGCTTCAATTGGACAAGCCCATGTCTTCTTCAGAAAGTTATTTACTTTTCTTGTAACCTTGCTTTGGAACTTTTTCTTGGCACCCCCTTCTCAAACTAACACATGCATGCTTTAACTAAAACTAAATACTCCACACTTTGTTAACAGCAGATGGCTATGGACATGCTCTGCTTTTTGACTGGGTACATGCACACCATCCTTTGTGCAAGAACCGAGCACATGTCCACCAAGCTGTCAGCGGTGTGCAGTGCAGTCTGCCGAAGCCAAATTTTAAAATCCTTATGGAAGTGCACCCTGCACTTTAACGATTTAAAAAGGTAAGTGTCTTTTCTTTATACAATGTGCAAGCTGACTTTACACTATTCCTAAAATGTTTTCCCTTTAAGTGATTATGCCTGGTAGATGGATTACCACTCCAGGAGATTGAAGAATCACAAAAGTACAAATGTTAAAAAAAATCTCATTAGTCAAAATTAAAACTCCTGTTTTTCTTAGTATCCTTCCAATAAATAACAAAAGTTAATCATTGACAGTGTTTTTGTTTATCCAGAGACTTGGATGCTAATGGCAGTGTCAAAATATCTTAAGTAGTGTCAGTCGAGTGACTGGCAAATGCTGTTACTACCAACAAAAGACATTTGGAAGAGATAATGCAGACATGACCTCCCCATCAAAATGATAAAATAGTGAGATTTTTTTATTTAAAATTAAAAACAATGGCCCAAATTTTAATTAATTATTATTATAGAACTAGTCATTTAGCCTGTTACAATAACGGGCGCTAGAACAGTAGTGCATAAACATTAGTAGGAACAGTCTATATTAAATGGCAAGGGACTTTGACCTCATTCTTTTTGTTGGTCGTATTTTTCTTTCTTTCAGCCTTTCTTTTGTTGATGTTTACTTGCTGAGCTGACCGTTCTTCGTGGGCTGCCGCTGTGTATTGCGTGTCTTTAATTTTCTGTGACAGTAATACTGTCTTGTACGGCTCTGTTCAATAAGGGCGTGCACAAAAAGGCGAGCTTCAAAAGGGCGACCTCAATTGAGCGCGGCGAATAAAGGCGTTCGTAGATAATTTAGTTCAAATGGCTCTGGAATATGTGAAGAGCAACAAAGGTGCAGATCTTTATTTACGCACGCCTTTATTCGCTGCGCCCAATTGAGGTCGCCCTTTTGAGGCTCGCCTTTTTGTGCGCACCCTTATTGAAGGATGCCTGTGCACACCTCTAACTTTCTCTGACAGTAATATCGCGCATCGCACCGTGCCCCGCGCATGCGCACTTCATCAGAAGACACCCACACACGGACACCTGGACACACATAGGGATTTTATATATATAGATTATCATATATTATTAGATTAAATAGTTTGATGTTTAAAAATGTGTTCTCTGATTCCCTCAGGTGAGGATAGGAAATTATCATGCGCAGGCAAAAGCCAGGACGATCAAGGAAACAACATGGAAAAAGACATGACTCATAACGTCACCAATATGACAGCATAAAACATTATATTTCTATTCATGATCATGCAGAAAATGGAAAGAGACTGACTAAAAGACATGCGTAAATCTCTGATAAAGCATTGTTTAATTAAGAAAAAGTCTAAAAGGCTATTATAGTAGATCACTCTTCACCTAAGGGGCTTAATCAAAGATGTATTTCAATTAAAATGTAATGGTTATAGTGTGATGTTTCTTTCTGGTAGTGGGAGTGCCTCAATGATGCCACATTATTTTATTAGACATTCCTTTCACTATAGAGACAATCTTGAAAGATGGTATCAAATCATTTTTAAGACCTTTATTAAACTGACCCAATTGATTTAATCATTTAATGCCCTCTACTCTCCTAATATTGTTCATGCACGGTTTCACAGTTGTTAGATATAACACAGATGCTTATATTAGTGATTTGTGATTCATTTGCCATAGCAAAGTTCATTTGCCAGATAGCTCAAAAGGAAACTCCACTTAAAGAAGAAAGCCTTAACATACTTTCAAAGCACAAGACACTGCAGAAAAAACAAATCCTTTCCACTTGCTCATATATCACTTGCTTCAGCCCAAGCCACAGAAATTGCAGTAAAAATGAATGAATCCACCCAATAGATATTTATGGTGGAAAAACAAACCACTCAATAAAACATGATAACATTCTTTAGAAATTACAACATTTAGTAAATCACCGTATTTTTCTTTGCACTGTTGATATATAATGGTCAGATTTTTACTTGAGCTCCATCCTTTTCTTTGGTTGTGTTTACTGTTACTTGATTCTTTTCTTTATTTTTTTAATTGTGTTTTTTTTTTTTTGTTAATTAAATTATGTTATTTGGTTTCTTTTTAGTGCTTAATTATTTTTTTTATCAATAATCTTTTTTTTTGTTAATAGTCTTGCAAACAGTCTGGGGCATTGCGATCAACCCTTTAAGTGATTGGCTGCCTTCACTAATGTTTGTAATCATTTTGTAACTATATTTAAAGGCAAACCTTGAGGTTATTTATCAACACTTTTATTTTGGTCACTTGTCACCTAACAACACTTTTTTATTTTGGTCACTTGTTTAGGGTTTTTCTTTTTTGCTTTGTCTACTTGGCCTTTTCTCAAACCTGCCTACTTAATATACTCTAGTCATTCAACGGGTCATTCATTTTGCTATAGAATTATGGTATGCCCACCAAGAGCAATCCCAGCATGCTTATTAAAAGCATGCTTATTAAACTGAGACTTAGCCAAATCTTACAATCAAGGCTCAGTTGATTCCACTAATGGTAATTGTTACTTGTAAACTCAAGAATGGTTGTGTGGAAAGACAGCCCCCGGACACAGACAGACAGACATCGAATGTCTAAAACACACACGTTTATTATAAATGACAACACCACAATGCCTTAATCCTTAGCCAACTCAGTCCCTTCTTTCTCTCTCCTTGAACCCTTCTGCCGCCTCTACTCCTCTCCCCACAAGCTCCATCTTCCTCCTCCTGACTAAGCTCATCTACTGGAGTGAGGCAGCCACTTTTATGCATTACCCAGATGTGCTTCAGGTGCTCTGTGACAATCTTCCGGTGGCACTTCCTGGTGTGGCGGAAGTGCCGTATGAGCACCCAGAAGCACTCCGGGTATCCTGGTGTAGCGGAAATGCTGCCATCCAGGGTTCAATAATCGTCTGGGTGCCCCCTGGCGGTGGCCACGGGCCTCAACAGGGATGAGCTTCCCAGCTCCGATCTGGTGGCCCCCAAGCAGACCAGGGCGGCTACCCTCTCGTGGCCCAGGGGAGGTATTGTCCCTCTCATGGACCTTCCAGGCGTCCTGGCTGGGTAGGGTCCCTAGCCATCTGCCACAGTTGAGATAATAGTTGATTATGCTTGCATGTTGATATATATGTAGCTCTATGAACTGATCATCAAGAACATCTATCAAGGGTCAAAAACACATAGAGGAGGGTCAACATTAAGCATTCAGTAACAACTTGAGTACTGTAAAGCACACTTGATGGCATTTGAAAAGTAAATACAAGAATATACTTCAAAATGCCAAGAATATGCATTATGTATTTATTTATTTTGGGCGGCACGGTGGCGCAGTGGGTAGCGCTGCTGCCTCGCAGTTGGGTGATCTGGGGACCTGGGTTCGCTTCCCGGGTCCTCCCTGCGTGGAGTTTGCATGTTCTCCCCGTGTCTGCGTGGGTTTCCTCCGGGCGCTCCGGTTTCCTCCCACATTCCAAAGACATGCAGGTAAGGTGGATTGGCGATTCTAAATTGGCCCTAGTGTGTGCTTGGTGTGTGGGTGTGTTTGTGTGTGTCCTGCGGTGGGTTGGCACCCTGCCCAGGATTGTTTCCTGCCTTGTGCCCTGTGTTGGCTGGGATTGGCTCCAGCAGACCCCCGTGACCCTGTGTTCGGATTCAGCGGGTTGGAAAATGGATGGATGGATGGATGGATTTATTTATTTTAATTAAAAGCAAATAAAAATCCTTAGAATCAAATCAAACTTAACAAAACCAAAATTCAAACCCCACTTAAAAGAAAATAAGAGGAGAGCCAGCCAACAAAGCAATTCCTTGAAGCAGCAAGGAATGAAGAGTATCCTTTTCCCCAATATAGAAGCTTATAAGGCGGCATGGTGGTGCAGTGGTAGCGCTGCTGCCTCGCAGTTAAGAGACCTGGGTTCGCTTCCCGGGTCCTCCCTGTGTGGAGTTTGCATGTTCTCCCCGTGTCTGCGTGGGTTTCCTCCCACAGTCCAAAGATATGCCGGTTAGGTGGATTAGCGAGTCTAAATTGTCCTTGGTGTGTATTGTGTGTGCGCCCTGCGGTGGGCTGGCGCCCTGCCTGGGGTTTGTTTCTTGCACTGTGTTGGCTGGGATTGGCTCCAGCAGACCCCCGTGACCCTGTGTTCGGATTCAGCGGGTTGGAAAATGGATGGCTGGATAGAAGCTTATTCTAAAATGTTATTGATTAGATCCTGCCATATTTTTAAAAGGTTTTGAACAGATCCTCTGAGTGAGAATTAGACATTTTCCAATTTCAAATAGTAAAGGACATCACTTACCCACTGACGTAAAAGTGGTGTCTTGGAATTTTTACAGGTGAGCAAGATAAGTTGACATGTTAATAGTGAGGTAAAGACAATTACAAATTGTTTTTCCTTCTCCACTTTAAGCCCATCTGGGAGTACACCAAACACAGCTGATAATGGATTAGGAGGGACTGTGACATCAAGGCTACCTGATAAGCATTCAAAGATTTCATTCCAAAATGATCTTAAATTGGTGCACACCCAAAACATATGGCCCAGTGATGCTAGAGCTAGATTGCAAAGTTCACAGTTTGAATCTTGCCCTGGAAACATTTTGGATAGTTTTAATCAAAATAATTCATGAGTCGAATATAACTACAAACATGTCCATTCTTCACGATGAATACCCAAGCATAAGTCTAATATATATTTCTCCATACTGAATGAGGTACATGTCCAATAAGATGTATGCAATATAATCTAAACCTGAAACATGAAATTTATAGGCAATTTCACATAAATCTAAAAATATTTTCTCTAAAGCAATATTTGATTATGTGAAAGAAATGATAGATATGCCACTAAACCAACAGAACTGTAATTTAACAAATACATGTGCCAAATGACATAATGGGCAATGTTTGGAATAAACAAATTTACTTGAATCAATGCAGTTGCAAAAAATGGATGTTTGATATGTTATGCTGCATGGTAGGCAGTAGAGAGAGCAATGACAACAATGTTAAGATATCATACTCCACCTAATACTGCCTGTAAAGAAGGATCCCTTGACATGACAGAAAATGGACCATTTTCTATAAAGACTGTAAAATTAAAATCATATCTTTTTTTAAGTATTTTAACAGAGATACTAGGCTGCAACATTTTAATATAGTTCATCATGGTATAACTTGCATACTTGCATTGAGGTATAGCAACCCTGTTTTCCCATTTTTGTATTTACATTTTGGCACTTAGCAGATGCTTTTATCCACAGCAACTTATAAAAGAAGTCAACATAATCGAGTAAATATCAGTCTGTGAGGCTGTTTAGGAACAGATGTTACATGACAAGGTTACAAAATTGTTTCCCTTTCCAGACTGAGAGTGCTTCCTCCCTCTGTGTGAATGGATGTGTACTATGCATCTGAGGCAGCCAAAGACCAAGTAGTTCAGGATGTTGCACATAACCTAAAATTGAGTTGTACTCTGGTTTGGGTTGGAAAAAAATGCTTTCCCTCGCTTATGGACATTTTATTGCCAGTTCAGTACAATAGTAGTAGAATTAGCAAGAGGGAACTATAATCAAAATAATTTAACTGGCAAGAAGACTGGAGTGTAATAGAAATGGCATATTCCAAAATAAGCAGAAGGGGCTTCCACAGAATGATGGTGGTTTGGCCTGCTAAGTTAATCAGGTAACAATTGGGATGCTTTTGAGATTCAAGTTCAAGGAATAGATAACAGTACATCTGGCACTAGTGACTGGTGCTTAGCCAACAGAACATAGGAGTGTTATTCAAGGTTTTGGCTCACTTTTGGACTAAGGGTGAAGGTATTTGGACCTTATATTACCAACTTTGATGGCTCTTGTCCTAATTTAGACTGACCGTGTAACTTATTGTAAGGATATTTCCAGAGATTACACTAGACAAGTGCCTCTGAAGCAGCTTTTCTCAACCGGATTTCTGTGGAACCTTAGGGTTCTGTGAGAAATGGTAATAAATAGCAGTGGCAAATAAATAAAGTTGAACAGTGGAAGAAAATAATAAACCTTCTCTAAAGGAATAAATTCAAGTTCGTATTAGTTGTATTAACAGCCACTAGGATGCGAGGCAATGCTGTCCGTGCTTCACTTATCATATAGCAACTAGTGCTAGTGTCGCTTATAAGTTAACTGGTGCTGGTTAGTTAAAGCTGCTGCAAGGAAGAAGCTTGAGAAGGTCAGTCAGTCTCTTATCAACACTATGTGTTTTCTAGCGTGCAGATATTTATTCACTCATTAATATGAAACGTTTGTATGTTGTGCCTCTCTCCCCGTTTTCCAATGTATTTCTTTAGTTTGCTTTTATTTAGGCCATGTTTTTAAAATTACTTGAACAACAGTTTGAGTATTTGAACTTAAAAATTGTTGTTTTTAAATACAGTTCAAGCTAATAAGGATGCATTTTAAGGGCTCAAGCAGGCGTTTGAACATGATTTTCATGCACCAAATTGTGAGATGGTGCAGCTAGAGCACAAACAAAACTTAAAATTATAAATTCTTTACTCTCTGAACATAACCCCTAAAGTGTATTATCCGACCATAGTTTTTTCGATATTGTTCTATAGTAATCATCAGTAATTTTTATGTTGATATATGAAAATGATTAACTTATTAACAATAATTATTGAAAAGTTATTAACTTTTACTTTGAGGTTATGTTGACCAAGTTAGACGCACATTACGTCATGCACACGCTGTTTTTAAATTTCATTGTTCGAACAAGTGTTTGGGTATATTGAATTTCTGTTCCAATATATTTCGTTGTAACAGCTAGTGCACTTTAAAAGCAAGGCCTGCTTTAGTTTTATTAATCTATGTTTTATTTATCATCTTCTTTTCATTTTTTTTTATTTTATAGAAATTTCTAACCATGAAAATGTGGCACAGGTTTCACATTAGAAAAGTACATTTTATTAATCATATAGCTTTCAAGAATAACATTTCTTTGGCACATACATTTGTTTATATGACATTTTACTTTGATTTATCTTATTCTTTTGAAAATTCCAAATAGACGATTAAGTATAGCATTTATTATTGTTATTATGTTATTCATGTTTTCCTTATGATCTTTGAATTTATAACTAAAAAATACTAATAATTATATAATTATCATGTAGGAGTTCCCTAGAACATGAATATTATTTCAAGTGTCCCACAAGGGCAAAAAGGTTGAGAAACACTGCTCTAAAGTAATAAATCCTTATTTATTTTTGCTAACCAAAAATCCATCTTTGCACAATTAATAAATAGTTGAAGGGTTGCTACTTCTCTAACAAAATGGCAAATAAAGGAAACAATACTGCATATGTACATACTTCTTTTCTTCTTTTAACACAACAGTGACAGTAGCATTCTTCATGACTCAGTTGCAATAATGGACATCTTTAGTAAAACATTTTGAAACATAAAGAAACAAGTTAAACACTTTCTCATGGATTAAAAATGTCCACAGATGTACACACGGCCCCTTTTTTCACACTAGGCTTTTCATTGTCCTGTTGTGATGCTTAACTGAGTAAAATGCTGAAATGTCTCCGCTGAAGTAACAGCATCTTCTGTTTTACCTGATCTCACAAATTAATCTGTCAATTTTGCTGACGACCTCTCTCCCTTAACAGCAGTTTTGTGCTTTTGTACAGTGAACATGAGCTTCTAAGTTACTAGCTCCTTTATTTGCTGCTGACACATGCCAGGCCTAAAGACAGTTGTCCTGTCCTACACACAGACTACATGCTTTGACAGGCAGATAAATGTGTTTCTCTATCCAAATCTCTATAAACAGTTATTTCTTTACCAACAGGTTTATTGATATTAAAATGGTGAGACTAGATTAGAGGAAAATATACAAAGCACTAAGTGGCTTTATATAAAACTAGCAAAATACCCGCGCTTCGCAGCGGAGAAGTACTGTGTTAAAGAGGTTATGAAAAAGTAAAGGAAACATTTTAAAAATAACGTAACATGATTGTCAATGTAATTGTGTTGTCATTGTTATGAGTGTTGCTGTCATATATATATACATATACACATATACACACACATATACACACATATACAGATATATTATATATACATATAAATGTAATGAATTATTGTTATTATTATTATTATATACACATATATTTTTTATATATATATTTTTTATATATATATATATATATATATATATATATATATATATTATATATATATATATATATATATATATATATATATATATATATATATATATATATATATACACCTACATACATACATACATACATATACACACATAGATGCACTTACAATAACATAGAAATCAATATAAACAACATTAACATCATTATCATATGAGAATATGAAGTAATATATAAGAAGCACATTTCATATAAATATAAATAATTAAACAGTAAAATCTTCTTGTATAATTTGCTACCGTGGCTTTTCGTTGGTCTGTCCAGGATTTTAAATCACCTGTAGCTTGCAAACTGTTTCACCTATTGACTTGAAATCTGGTACACATATAATACGTCACGTCTGCTATCCGCTTTATGGGTGATGATTGTATCACTCTTTTTATGTTTATTTTATTTTAGAATCAACTCCTATCTGCGCACACCAGGGCGGCCGTGGGCAGATGCGTATGGTGTATTCACTCCATGTTATCGTGCATTGCGCTGTCACTGGTATTTTGATAAAAGAATTTGAACAATATATAAGAAGCGTATAAATTATTAAACAGTAAAACATTAACATTTAAGAAGTAAAGTTACATTGAGTACTACTGCAGTGCCTTCGGGTATACCTCATTTTTTCTTTGCCCATTACATGCTTAAATGTATACATTTTTTGGTGTACCTACCCGAGAACACGCGACATATAACCGACCGTGGGAGAAGCATGGATTTTAAAGAAGCGTTGAGTTCATCTGCTGGTCTCCCTCGTGGAATAACTGGTAATGTTTCAGTAAAATCTACAGCGAGTAAAACGACATTACCTCCTTTTTTTTTGTACGATCTCTGAGATGTTGCTTTTTTCGGTTCAAGGCTTCATAAGCTCTTTTATGTTCCATGGTGTACTTAATAAGTACTAATTATCCCAAACCATCATCTTTGAATGTTGCAAGACTTTCGCCTTGTATGTAGATCGGGGTAATTACATTCATTGCATTCCTAGTCTGAATCACAATCTGATTGTATGGGTGGTTACCTGGCACTGTAGGGTTGCCACTCGTCCTTTAAAATACGGAATCGTGCCGCGTTTGACAATGAAATTGCGCGTCCCGTTTTGAATCAATACTGGACGGGATTTATCCCGTATTTTTTTAATCATTTTTTTTTTAAAGCAGCGTCTCATGCAAATCATCCCACACGCATTTTATGACGATGCCTCCTTTCCTACTTTTGATTGGGTAATACTTGATGTCATCGTTAGTTTGATTGGTGTTTTTAACTGTCCAGTGAGGAGGGCGTGTCTTTTAAGTACAGTCTGCAAAGTGTTGGCACTGAGATGTGGCGTCAGCGCCATACTTGAAGCCCCTAACGTTGCGGTCAGCAAGTCGGCTAACATCCGCCATGTGCCGTCTTTCAGTTGCGAGAAGCAGATCATAGAATGGTTGAAACTGTTGCCCCTAACGTTGCGCCACGGCGTGTGGTTCGTTTATACGTCGTGTCTTCTCATTAAACTTTTATCTCGCGAATAGAGATAGATAGATAGATACTTTATTAATCCCAATGGGAAATTCACAACATATAAAAGAAAAAAAATACACCGAAGGCTTGAAACGCCACTTTCTCACAAGCCGCTTAATTTTTAGCTTAGTGCCGGCTCTGCTGCCACGATACCGCCTTCTTACCTCGTCAGGTAAATATGGAACCACACCGGCACTGGCATTTGTTCTCAGCGCTCAAAGTTGAGTACTTCAATATGCGAGTCTCGGCGTGTAAAAATCCATGCCCACGTTGTAAAAGTAAGTGTGTCCAGGGAACGAATCCACATAAAATAAAGTAATAGGAGTGATCAATAAATAAAAATAGAAAAATAAAAGTAGAAAAGTACACATACATATACAGTCATACACGGAGCTGCTGAAAAGGCTGCCACTCACGGCGGCGCCGGATGTTTTAATATGTTATTGCAATCCGCAGCGGGAGCGTTTCTATAAACTTAATTTAAACTTACGTTTTACACCGTGCTTTGTTTCCCTTATGAACATGCTTGTATGCTTAACTCGCTCCGTTGTCAATTGTTTAATAAATTTTTTGCTCTTCGCTGTTTGCGGCTGTTCCTCCATTTCCCCCTACTTCGTTCTTTTATCTCGCGAATATGTTATTGCAATCCTTAACGGGAGCGTTTCAATAAACTGATTGAAAATAGTTTTGCATTTACCTTTTTAGTAAAAGGCGAGCTTTTAAGCCTGAGAAATCACCGCGTAAATGCACACGTTTAATTGGACATGTGTTAATATGTATGGTTACACAGTATTAAAAGACAGTGAACAACGTCAGTTACCTTTGTTCCCGCGTTTGATAAAAGGTGAGCTTTTAAGCCTGACAAATCACCCCGTAAATGCACACGTTTAATTGCACATGTGTTAACCCTTTAACCGCCAACTCCCTAAATATTCCCCACGCCAGGCGAAATCTGAACAATTTTCGTTTTTTTACTTTTTTACATTTTTTTTACATTTTTTACATTTATTCAAGCAGTATTGACCACTAAATGTTGTGCAAGTTGCCAGTGTATACACAAAATCTATAAATGTAACCTGAATTCTCAGCTAAGCAAAACATCTTGATACCAAACCGTGCCCTTTTCAATGGTAGATACTGTCGAAACTGTAAGCGGCCCTTCCATGACAATAAACTTTCATCAACTGCAACTGACGGTCCTGGCATGTAGGGCAACTGAAATGCTTCAAATAAATGATCAATCAAAGGACATAGCTTGAACAAGTGGTCGCGGTTTGAATCTTTCTTATCTGGCTCGTTTCTGTTGTCATTCAAATGAAAGAATTTCAGCAGCAAAGAGAATCGGTTACGTGTCATGACAGCTGCAAAAATAGGTGTTGCATACATAGGATCTGTAGACCAGTACATCTCAATATCTGGTTTTCTGATTATTCCCATCAATATCAAAATCCCAATGAATTTTTTCATTTCGTTTTCATCAGTGTCAAACCAAGCACGAACACGGGAATGAGGAGGTAAATTGGGATTTTTCTCAATAAACTGTGCTGCATACAGATTTGTCTGATGAACAAAATGTCTGATCAAATCAGGTGACACAAACAGCTCATAAAACTGCTCAGCAGTGTAATTGTTTACATCAACAATAAAGCCACACGTTCCCTCAAACGAATGCAGAAAAGGTAGTTCACCACGGGCAGCAGCCCAGCTGAGATGCTGGGGATACACCCACTCAGCGCCGTCATCCGATGCCTCTTCATTCACAGTATCATGCAGCGCACGTTGCTGCTCATCACTGTCACTAAAATCTTCTTCAGAACTGCTACAATCATGATCAGAACTGTCCAAAATCGCCTGCAAAGCCTCACTTGAAGTCAGTTTACGTTTCGCCATATTCACAGCTGTTACATGCGAATCACGTCACATGACCGGCCAAAACAACCACAGACTTGTCGAAATACAACGTAGTAATAATACCCACGCCAAACTGTCAGTTGTACTACGCGCCAGGCATTCACATAACCACAGGCAAATGTGCCGGATAATTCCGGCAGTATGGCGTTAGCAATAAAACAACGGTGCCAGATATATCCGGCAGAGGGCGGTTAAGGGGTTAATATGTATGCTTACACAGTATTAAAAGACAGTCAAAAATTAACGTCATTTACCTTCGTTCCCGCGTGACTCGTGCTGTAAATCTCTTCCTTGTTTTTAGTTCACGTGATTACGTAGGAGGCGTGATGACGCGATACGTGACTCCGCCTCCTCCATTACAGTGTATGGACAAAAAATATGTTCCAGTTATGACCATTACGCTTTGAATTTCGAAATGAAACCTGCCTAACTTTTGTAAGTAAGCTGTAAGGAATGAGCCTGCCAAATTTCAGCCTTCCACCTACACGGGAAGTTGGAGAATTAGTGATGAGTCAGTCAGTGAGTGAGTGAGTGAGTCAGTCAGTGAGGACTTTGCCTTTTATTATTATAGATAACAAACATATCTTTCAGAGGTAAATTACTATTCCATTCTACATAAACTGTTATGGAGTGTTTTTAATACATTAACTAAATTTGTACTAACTACATTCCTATTAATCAACGCAGAATGCAGCCAATATTACAAGTATCTGAAGAAAGCAAACTAATTGTTAAACTAACAAAACAATTTTTTTCATCTAAAAAATATATAAAAAAATTAAGTTAACTTTAAAGTGAAGTAATACATACAGGCAATGCTATCCAAAACAAGAAGACGACGGCAGATAACAGCAGATTGCAAATGATACATTTACATGCACATGAACAGCAGTCTCCATGATACTAAACTAATATTCTGATTACCTCACATAACAAGAAAGCAAGGGGCAAGTAAAAGACACGCTGAAAATATCCACAAGATGGTGCTTAAACTGCAAATCTTCACAAAATGAATGCGTTCTTCAAGTAGTAAGAGAATACTTTCTGTCTGGAGTAAGTAAACACCACCACCAAACAGATGGTAACATATTTACAATGGCTTTTCAGAAGAATCTAGCAGGAGGACTTTCTTTGTGACAGGCCAGATAAAAACTTTATTCCCATCTTTCCTAGAGACTTTAAACTCTACCATGTACACTTTACTGCTTGGAAAAATGTGCTTGACCATTCCCAAAGTATATTCATTCTTCTTATGATGGTCATCGTTTAGAAGCACTTTCAGGCTGCATGTCAGGTTAATGTTTATTCCACTTCCTATGTGGTTGGACTAAGCAAAGATATTGTTTTTTTAAATCAATCCCAATATGTCTGAGCCAGGTGCTGTACTTGGTGACACTGATGTCTGTAATGGTCCTTGATTCCAAAATCACTAGCAGGGCCTGAAGGAATATTCACTTTCTGGGTGAGACGAGTTGCTGGTATAAGAATAAGAGGGTCATTTGGATCAGCAGACACTGGAACAAGAGGCCTGGAGTTGATAACAGCAGCTACTTCTGCCATTAATGTGGCAAATACCTCATAGGTCAACTTCAAAGGTCCAAGGTATAGTAACAGTATTCATGTGCGAGTCAGGGGGAGGATTGAACTTCTGAATGCAGCCTACATCCTAAAGGAACTTTTCAACAGCCGGGTCGTTGATGATAGAAGAAATCTTTAATTCCTTACAGGCACTGATAACATTAGTCCTGCAATCAGAACGAATGAGCGTCACTGGACTCCTGATGGCATGAAAACATTAGAGAGAACTGAGGAAGCGTGAAAAATTTTAATAACTTCAAGCAGGTAAATATCATGTCCCATCTGATGCAAAGACACTGTCAATGGACCAAGGATATCTAGGCCAATCACCATTGTCTTGCGTAAGCTTTCTGATGGTGCTTTGAATGGTGACTGAGGCGATGAAAACTAATGGGTCTTAGATGACTTTCATGCTTAATCAGACATAATGATGAATGAAGCACTTCTCTTCATCAACCAACTCAAAGTTAACCCTTTGCAGTCGTATTTAATTTTCAACGTCACGCTACATTAGTCGTAATTAATTATTGAAAAAACGGCAATAATTACAGCAGTTATTTTTTTCAAGCACGTAGGAATAACACAGGCCACTTTTCTCGACCAGGCGACTGTGCAAATCGGTCAGAAACTTGCAGGGCCACCAGCGGTGGCCTGACGACCTATAGCGCACTTTTTACTAAGGCCAGTTTTCTGGCCTAACGACCGCAAAGGGTTAAAAGTGTCAGACTTGAGGTCCCAGTTAGGACCTTGGCTGCACCTTATAGGGGATCATGTTGGATTCAAAATCCAAGTCTTTCAGATCAGCAGCATGGTCTTTAGATGGGAATGCATCCATAACTTCTCTTTGATTTGTGGCAATTTTATGTAGCTTTAACTCTTTGAGGGCTGAATATTTTGTTTTGAAAAGCACACAAAGGTAGTGTTTCACACAGAAATCAACATAAACTCTCTGTTGCTGCTTGCTGTGGTTCGTCAGGATTGCGCAGCTGCCTGGCTGCCAGGCTGTCTTTGCATGGTGGGGCGGTTGCAGTGCATCATGGTCTGGTTTGTACCTCTTGTCATTGTTACCATAGGTACGTCGGCTACACGAACCTGTTCAGTCACACGATCAGCTGGGGAACGATCAGATGCTGGTATCTCACCTTTGTTTACGATCACAAAATTGGAGACAATTCAGAGTCTAATTCAGCAATATTATGCAAAATGTCATCCACGGAGTATTTTGTTTTACGCATTCGGTTTGATCTCTCGCCAGACGTCATTGCCATTTTCGCTGGTGTTTGCTCCTCGCAGGGAATCACGGTCAAACCAATAAAGCTAACATTCCTTCTAGTAAAGAGAGTCCAACTAAAACATAATGGTGGGTTTTGTCACTGTTTACAGTTGATTACCACCGTCAACCCCTTCTTTCGACAAAAGCCGACATCCTCCCTGAAAGAGTTAAGTCTGTCTCACAGAATGTCTCCTGTGTCTTTTTAAAAAGGCTGACTGCTGTCTCCACTGTGGAAATAGACTTCAGTCAATTGTCAACAAAGAAGCTGCAGTTCACAAAATGCCTAACTTCAGAATCTCATTCTTTGATTTCTCTAGTGCCTTCAGTAAAATACACCCTTATAGATACACTTCAAACACCAGGTATTACAGATTTTCCCAGATTAGTCTACTCTTGTAAGGTGAATTGATAAGGGGCATGATTATAGTATATAATGAGTATAGGAGGAGAACTTTGTTTCTTGGTACAGAAAGAATTGTTTGCAACATAACATCAGCAAAACTAAGGAACTGGTTAATGACTTCAGCTGCACTAAAGAACCTCTATGTCTGGCTGTTATACATGGAGTGAAAGTAGTGGTGGTTCACTCTTTACAAGTATTTGGGGGCCTACATCAATGACAGGTTTTACTTGTCTTGTAACACAAAGGAACTATAAAAGAAAGGACAGATCAGGCTCTTTATTCTTAGGAGAATGTGCTCCTCTAATGTGGGTAATGACATCCTTCACATATTCTACACGTCTGTGATGGCCAGTGTGCTGTGGTTTTATAACTTCAAGAGAGGCCCACCAGTTCAACAAACTAATTAAAGGGCAGGCTCAGTTATGGATATACTCTGGACCCCTTGAAGGTAGTAGTGAAGGAGAGAATTAAGACAAAACTGATTGCTATTATGAATAATGTGACACATCTCCCAGACACACTAAAGTGGTGATTCTATTGTTAGGAACCTCAATATCACTTGCCCTAATAGAAAATCTTTTGTTTCTTGTTTTCCCGGTGCTCGTGTCCGAGATGTGACGAGACGTGCACCGGCGATCTACAAGAACAGGGCAGTTGGAGCCGTTGTTATACATGCTGGCGTAAACGACATAAGGCACCGACAGTCGGAGATCCTCAAGGCAGACTTCACTGCATTAATTAAAGACACAAAGGAGAGGACCCCATCGGCAAAGATATTCATCTCGGGTCCACTCCCTCTCGTCAGACGATCAAACGAATATTACAGTCGTCTGCTTGGTTTAAACAACTGGCTGCAGGGCTTCTGCAAGAATCAAGACATCGGGTTCATTAACAACTGGGACCTCTTTTGGGAAAGACCGCGTTTCTTCAAGCGAGATGGCCTGCATCCGAACAGCTTCGGCGCCCGGGTCCTCTCCGAAAACATATCGAAGGTAATTCGTTTATCTTGACTATCTATCTCTGCTTTTAACCCCTTCCGAAATGCCACTCCTGTGTTTGGTCATGATAATTGTTTAAAAAAATCTTCCATAAAAGTGCGCAACATAAATACTGTAATAACCAATCTTAATGCACATAGAAAATCTAGGCAATACGGCATAAACGCCAATAATTTAATTAAAGTTACTACTTTAGATGAACAATGTATTAAAACTGTAAAAACAGATCATAGATTAAACAAAAAATACACACAGAGCGGCGCTAATAAAAATAACTTAATTCCGGTTCCCTATATCAATAACGCACATAGTATTCATCTCTGCTCCTCCGAAACATTGAATATGGCACTATTAAATATTAGAGCTTTAACTAACAAGACGTTTTTTATCAACGACATTATTAGTGAAAAAAAAATAGATTTTATTGCACTAAGTTAAACGTGGCTTAGCTCAGATGGCGCAGCTGTTTTAATCGAATCTGCGCCTCCGGATTACAGTTTTACTCGTGCTGATCGCCAAGGAAAGAGAGGTGGAGGGCTAGCAAACATTTACTCTAGCAGGTTAAAATGTAAAAATATCAGTTTTGGTAAGTTCAAGTCTTTTGAGTATCTCGCCATTGTTATTCAGGGAGATTCTCACGTTCTAGTATTATCCGTGTATAGACCTCCTAAATTCAACGCGTCTTTCTTTGAGGAATTCTCTGACTTGATGTCAATCTTAATTACGAACTATGACGCACTCTTAATAGTCGGCGACTTTAATTTTCATGTAGATAATCAATGTGACCAAAAAGTAAAAGAATTTATGAACCTCCTGGACTCTTTTGATTTGAGACAGCTCGTTAATCAGCCTACACATAAAGCAGGTCATACGTTAGACTTAGTAATTACTAAAGGACTAAAAGTTGATATAAAGCAGGTCATTGATACAGGTCTTTCAGACCATTTTCTTCTACTTTTTAATATAGAAATAATGATAGAAAACACTCATGAGA
Source organism: Erpetoichthys calabaricus (assembly GCF_900747795.2). Lineage (NCBI taxonomy): Eukaryota > Metazoa > Chordata > Cladistia > Polypteriformes > Polypteridae > Erpetoichthys > Erpetoichthys calabaricus. The sequence goes on from NC_041397.2 coordinate 151,375,720, forward strand.
AGCATATTGTTAAAAAACGCTTCTTTGACTCATCAGCAACTTTAAAACTTACAAACATTCTAACCAATCAGTCCGTTTATAGTGCCAACTATAATAGCGAGGAGAATGTAAATAGTAAGGTGGAAAGATTTAATACTAAAGTGAGGGCTGCTGTTGACATAGTTGCACCTGAAAAGACAGTTAAAAAATCTTCTAGCATTGTTATACCTTGGAAGACCCAAAGAGTGTCTGATTTAAAGAGAACATGCCGTAGAGCTGAGCGTAAATGGAGGAAGACTAAACTAACTATTGACTATGAGATATTAAAAGTTAAAATAACAGAATACAATAACACAGTCCGTCTTGAGAGGCGCTGCTATTTCTCTAAGATTATAAATAACAATGTTAGTAATCCCAGAGTCTTATTTTCGACAATTGATCATCTGTTAAACCCAGGTAACTCAAAGGAATGCCTCCTAAGTACTTCCAGTAAAACCTGTGAGGCTATCGCTGTATTTTTCAATCAAAAAATTAATGATATTAGAAATAACATAGTATATCTCCCCAACACTAAGGATCCCCCGAAACCCCAGTACTCCATAATAAATAAATTAGAGTCTTTCACTAGGATAGATTTACCTGATTTACATAAAATAATTTCTCAAATGAAACCATCCACCTGTGCCCTTGACCCAATACCAACAAATTTTTTCAAAGAAGTATCGGGTGTGCTTATTGATAATGTTCTTGACATAGTAAATTCGTCATTAGATACGGGGGTCTTCCCAGACTGTCTTAAGACTGCGGTAATTAAACCCCTACTTAAGAAAAATAATCTCGACCCCTCTGCTCTTGAAAATTATAGACCCATCTCTAACCTGCCTTTCTTAAGTAAAATTCTAGAGAAGGCAGTCATTATGCAGTTAAATGAGCACCTCAATAAACATGCTATTCTTGATAAATTTCAGTCAGGTTTTAGAACAAATCACAGCACAGAAACTGCACTCGTTAAAGTAGTAAATGACTTGCGGGTAAATGCAGACAGAGGCCATTTATCTGTTCTCATCCTCTTAGATTTGAGTGCCGCATTTGACACTATTGATCATAATATTCTTAAGAATCGCCTTAGTCAATGGGTGGGCCTCTCTGGCAGTGTCTTAAACTGGTTTGAATCCTACCTGGCAGGAAGAAAATTCTTTGTTAGTTGTGGTAATTATAACTCAAAGACACATGATATTCTATATGGTGTTCCACAAGGCTCTATCCTGGGTCCGCTGCTCTTCTCAATCTACATGCTTCCATTAGGTCAGATTATCTCGGGACATAACGTGAGCTACCACAGCTATGCTGATGACACACAGCTGTATTTATCAATAGCACCTGATGACCCCAAATCTCTTGATTCGCTAACACAATGTCTAACCTGTATCTCAGAATGGATGAATAGTAACTTTCTCAAATTAAATAAAGAAAAAACCGAAATCTTAGTGATTGGCAATAATGGATACAATGAGGCTATTAGAAATAAACTGGATGCATTAGGATTAAAAGTCAAATCGGAGGTAAAAAGCTTAGGGGTAACCGTTGATTGTAATCTGAATTTTAAATCGCATATTAATAAAATCACTAGGACAGCATTTTTTCACCTAAGGAACATAGCAAAAGTTAGACCTCTTATATCATCGAAAGATGCAGAGAAATTAGTTCATGCGTTTGTCTTTAGTCGGCTAGATTACTGTAATGCACTCCTCTCAGGACTACCCAAAAAAGACATCAATCGTTTGCAGTTAGTGCAGAATGCAGCTGCTAGAATCCTTACCAGGAAAAGAAAATCCGAACACATTTCTCCAGTTTTGATGTCACTACACTGGTTACCTGTGTCATTCAGAATTGACTTTAAAATTCTGCTTATGGTTTATAAAGCTTTAAATAATCTCGCCCCGTCTTATATATCGGAATGTCTGACACCTTATATTCCAAATCGCAACCTCAGATCCTCAACTGAGTGTCTCCTTAGAATTCCAAGAGCAAAACTTAAAAGAAGTGGTGAGGCGGCCTTCTGCTGTTATGCACCTAAAATCTGGAATAGCCTGCCAGTAGGAATTCGCCAGGCTAATACAGTGGAGCACTTTAAAAAACTACTGAAAACACATTACTTTAACATGGCCTTCTCATAACTTCACTGTAATTTAATCCTGACACTCTGTATATCCAATTCATTATAATAACTATTCATTCAAAATTTGTACTAACCCCTACTCTCTCTTCTGTTTCCTTTTCCGGTGTCCTATTGGTGGTGGCTTGTGCCACCACCATCTACCCAAAGCACCATGATGTTCCAACAATGATGGATGGATTAAAAGCCAGAAGTCTGTATAACCATCAGCATAAAGTGACTCCGTGAGAACCCTAACTACAAAGAGGACTATTTCATTTATGTTAGGTAGAATGCCCAAAGGGGACTGGGCGGTCTCGTGGCCTGGAACCCCTACAGATTTTATTTTTTTCTCCAGCCTTCTGGAGTTTTTTTTTGTTTTTTCTGTCCACCCTGGCCATCGGACCTTACTCCTTTTTATGTTAACTAAGGTTGTCTTATTTTAATTTCTTATTTGTCTTTTATTCTTCTTTTCTTCATTATGTAAAGCACTTTGAGCTACTTTTTGTATGAAAATGTGCTATATAAATAAATGTTGTTGTTGTTGTTGTTGTTGTAAAGGTGAATACCTTCAGCCACTGAATTATTCACCAAAAGTGTGTCAAGAAACGCTAATGGGGCTCCTTTATACCAACAGTAATATGCCTCCGTAATGTTTCACTGTGACCTTGTCTGCCAAGCCAGAAAGTTTTTTTCCTTTAAATTTTTGACCTTTTTACTCATTAAGGTGTGTGTTCAAACCATAATGTCTGTCTATCTATCTATCTATCTATCTATCTATCTATCTATCTATCTATCTATCTATCTATCTATCTATCTATCTATCTATCTATCTATCTATCTATCTATCTATCTATCTATCTATCTATCTATCTATGCATGAGACAATAGGACAACTGCCAAGGAGGAACTGTTCGCAAAGACGTGAACCCTCCTTCAGTAACCAATAATGTTCTTGGATTGGTCATTGTTCTGAAACCATAAGAACCTCAAGAAATTGCTCTATCCTTCATTAACAAGGAAACAGTGAAACATCTGTTTAATATCTGCTATTTTGGCCACAACAAGTGGAAGAGGACTCCAAGAACAGTATTGTTCAGATTAGACCCTGTTAACAGAACATTGTTAAGTAAGACTCCATTGTATTGGGCACAGTAGTTGAACACAGTCCACGTTTCCTTGGGTGATATACAACAAAGATAAGTTGATGCCAACACTCATCTTCTCATCCACCCTTTTCATTGGTCAAGAGTCCTGCCATCAATTCAAAATATCGATATTATGGGAATATGTTTCCTGTCCATACTGCATGCTGATTTTCCTGAAAATATGTATTTAACAATATTTAAGCAAGCATGTGTTTTGAATGTTGTGAGCAAACAACTGGATAACTGATATGTGGATTCATGATTTTTTTTTTTTTCCCGTTTACATATTATTTGCCTTTGTACAACATTGGTCACCGTTTGTCGGGAACACACTTGTTTATTTATTTTTTAGCTCATCTGTAAATTTATACTTTCAATTGGACATCTTTTGTACTTATGATCCATCCGTCCATCCATTATCCAACCCGCTGAATCCGAACACAGGGTCACGGGAGTCTGCTGGAGCCAATCCCAGCCAACACAGGGCACAAGGCAGGAACCAATCCTGGGCAGGGTGCCAACCCACCGCAGTGTACTTATGATCTGTTGTTTAATTATAATGCAGTCCTCTATATTTGTAAACCGAGCCAAACTGCCAAGCACACTCTTCTGCCAAGCACATTTAAAAAAAAAATTAAAAAAAACTCTACACATTTCCTTCCCTAGTAATAGTACTGTGTGGAATGCATAGCTGACAAGTCACAATGCGTGCAAGTTGAAAACATCTATGTGTAATGCATGTATCAACTGAAGATGTGTACAATAGGTCTGTATTTGTTTACAAAGTCTGGGCAACAAGCAAAGCAAAACCCTGGACAATTTTATTAATTTTATATATAGTGATCAGACTAACACCAAGTAATTTTATCTTGCCAGTACCTTAATTGTGAAGGAATGACTGCAAGTAATTGTAATGTATACTAATCTTATAAAATGCTGTAGATTTTTGTGCCAGCCAATTATGAAACTGTAGAGTATTTCTATTAGTAATCAAATGAAATTCGTATATAGTATAATTACTGCTTTGGATCTTAATAAATACCTTATTTGTCTTTCATTTTCCTATGACCATTAAAATATGCTTGAGTCAAACTTATTTCAAATCAAATTATGAAATATTTAAATGCTTCTTTTCAAGCATTTAAAGTTTATATCCAAGTTTATATCCTTTCTATATAAGTACGATTTATCACTTACCAATATCTTTTTATAACGAAAAAATCTTGTTTTAGTAGATAAGAATTTCTGCTCATAGAAGGATCATAGAACATTCTCAAGCAACCTTTGACACAATTAAGTAAAATGGGCATACAGCTTGTTAAGAAAGGAATTGTTAATTATGGCCGGGGTAAAAGCATTAAAGCAAATAAATAAATAAATAAAACAAAGCTATTTTTGCAAAATATATTCACCATTGTATAGTAATTTGTTTATCTAAACACATTCTACAAATGTTTTAAATTTACATTAGCCATAGAAAATCCACTTTCAATTTTATACTACAAAGGATAGCTCCATGGGGTGGCAAATCAATGCAAAATCACCCCTCTAAAGAGGGGCAATATCACAGTGGTGTTGTGGGATGCCCAATTTCTTCCACCACCTGGGGCCTCATGTATAAACGGTGCATACACACAGAAATGTTGCGTACAAACATTTCCACGCTCAAATCGCGATGTACAAAACCTAAACTTGGCGTAAAGCCACACACTTTTCCACAGTACCTCATACCCTGGCGTACACAATTTCTCCACTCAGTTTTGCAGACTGGCGGCACCCAGCGTCAAAGCAGTGCTACTGTTCCTGTGTGGTTACCCTTTCTTTCTTAGATCCACATTCCTGACGCGGCTTTATAAATACACTGAAACTAACTGCATATTGTTTATTAGTGTAATGCATCCGATTGTAATTAACCTGTAGCAATATAATGGTCCAGGGAATAGCCATAGTATTCCAAATACCATAACTGCTTTAGCGTTGTTACTCTCAATGCATCTTCTTCTTCTTTCAGCTGCTCTCGTTAAGGGTTGCCACAGCAGATCATCTTTTTCCATATTACTCTCACTGCACCACTCGGAGTATTTATATTACTGTATCTGAGTGGGGAATCACAGCAGCAGCTGATCGGAAAGAGAATTATCGGTATACAGTTTCAAGCACACACTACCTCAGCCACGGCAAAATGCGTCAAAGCCTTACCTGTACGGACCTCGCGTTTCAGAAATACTTTCATCCCAAGAACTATAAATGCACTCAATCAAGTGCTCCTTGTAGAACTGTTTGTACTTATAAGTACAATTACCCCACTGTAAACTTGCACTACAGTTATAATATTGCACAACCTGCGCCACTTTATAAAGCGATGATGACGATATCATTTTTAAGATGAAATGCAGCAAAATATGTTGCTTATAGTATACAGAAAAAAGTTTAACTTCATTTAAATAATCAGTATTGTTAATAATTAAACATGTGAGGACACGGTGCCGCAGCGCTAGCTAGTTCACGGATAGCTCCTGCCTTGCGCTGTATTATTACTGGTGCTGACGCGACACTGGAAGGATAGATGAATAGAATAATTAAACATGTACTACGAAGATATTTCAATGTTCCTTAAAAGTTTTGAAGAATCGGCGTTCTAAGCTTACAGATGGCTTAACGTCTATTACAGAGCTGATTGTGTGGCGATTGGGTATTTGAAGAAAGAGAAGTAAGGACAGGAATTGGAGGTTAGTACGTTTGAAAGAGACAGTACTTGTGTAATAAATTATTTCATCGAAGGTCACGCATGGCGCAGCAAGCCTCTTGCGTGAGATATGAACAATCACTGCGCCACCGTGTTCCCATGTTTAATAACATGCTTTCATTCCTATCATCATGAAAAAGATATCACGTATACATCTCAGTATTTTAATTATTCAGAGAGCTGTAATATCACGAATGTAATGGATTCTGTGTCCTGTCGGAGAAAGAGAAAGAACGGAAGCACGTAGTGATTCACACATATAGAGCACATAGAAGATCAAACACAGAACAAAATATTTAACGTCCTACTTTAGTTACCAATGGGATTTGAGAAACTAGTAAAATAAACTTTTTTAAGATGAAGTTTATGATGTTCTACTTTAATGACAAAATAAACTACGTGATTAAAGTGGAAATTTCGAGATTAAAGTTGACATTTCATGCTTTTTTCCCACTGTGTGCCTATTTTTTTTCTCTGTACCCTAATAAGCTTTCATATGACACCAAGACGGTCCGCTACGAGTCGACTTTGATATGTGACAACTTCTTTTTTATTTTGGGCACTGTGTGACTTTGTGAACTTGAGCTTTCGAGTTTCTAAGACACTATGTCACTTGATCAATTTTCTTTTGTTGATTATACCACTGTTTAAACCAACAAATAGTACATTTTTCCTTTGCCTCCACTTGGTATTCGCTGAAATTCTTATATTTTCCCCCGTGCTTTTCCCATTGTCTTTTCACAGAAGGCTATTTATATTGATTTGCATATTCAAAGAGGCATAATTCTGGAAGGAGTTGGCGTGGGACAGAAGGCGCGTGCACGTGCGTTACTTTTCACGCTGATCGGGATTTATGTAGCGGAAGAACGTGGAAGTATGCGTACGTACAGATTCGTGCATCTGGATTTTTCTGTGCATGCGCACATTCCCACTTTTGTGCTTACGCCATGTCATAGTCTGGGTTCTACGCACAGCGTTATGCATGAGGCCCCTGCTCTTTACCATACTAGGCAAGTTGGTCATGTTCTCTGGCGTACCTATGGTTTGGTTTCCCAGGAGAAGACCAGGAATATAACATCAAAATACTTAAATTTAGGTGAGGATTCTTGTTTTATTTTATGCCAAAAAAAGGGCCAGACATGAACAACTAACAACACAATGCTCAGATAGATGGCTGGACTGCATGCACTTAATATTTGAGGGTTTTCTTGCCTTGCTTTGGCTTTTAATGAAATATATTTTTACATATTATATATAATTAATATAGACTTGAACATTATAGACTTGAACATGGTACTTTTAAAGCAGAATAATTGGTTTTTTTTTCAGTCAATTAAACTCAGTAAATAAATCTGGGGTAGATTACTGTTGTGTGTATTCTCCAGTTTTTATTTTTTTTTTGTTATACTGTATTAGTACACAAGACTAATGTTGTTAGTAGTGCTAAATGTGCCAAGCATGTATGAGTTTTGGCGTGTGCTCTCTGATGGACTTTGGTCTTAGATTGATTTCTAAGAATGTTGCAGGAGAGTGCAAATAAATTGAGCAATCACATCCATGTAGTAATACCAGCATACACAAGTTATGGGCTTAGGGCTTAAAGTACATTTACTCCATTCCCATTTAGTCCACTTCACTAAGACGACTTATCCTCTCCATTAGAAAAACATTGTGTTGCTTTATTCAGTTCAAAGTAGGATTTTTGGAAGATGTACTTTTGTATGCTTGTTTTTGGGCTTCTTTAGCATCTGATCCTGGTTATAATCATACCATTATGAATTACTCCTAACTCCATTATACTGGCTATTTTTTGTTGTTTCTACTGTGACTTTGATGAGAGTATCAAATTACCAAGTATTCTTTTAATAATTTATTTAAGGAACTCACTTATTCTAATAATGGGTCTTGGTAACCTACAGTTTATCTTTGCATCATTGGAAAGAGCTGGTCCACTGTTCGCTGGCTTGGACAAAACCCACATTGCTCCTCCTGGTTCAGAGTTAACTTTCTAGTACAATGAGATAAGCTTTTCCAGGAAGGCTGAGGAGTGTGATCCCCTGATAGGTGGAGCACACCCTCCTGTTCCACTTTTTAAAAATGGGGACCACTACCAATGTCTGCTACCCCAGAGGCACAGCTCCTGATGACCACAGAACACTGAAATGGCGTGACAACCATGACAGCCCAACAATGTCCAGAGTCTTCAGCATTTCTGGATGGATCTCATCCACCGTTGGGGCCTTGCCACTGAGGAGTTGCTTAACTCAAGGAATTGAGCATTGATCCCCCATCAGTCCATTGGGTTCAGGATCTCCTCAATGTGTCCCTTCTACCAGCAGACAACATCCTCAGTCTGGGTTAGCACTTCTCCACCTTTCCTGCGAACAGCCTGGGTGAATCCCTGCCTTCCCTTTCTGAGTTGTCTGATGGTTTGCCAGAACCTCTTTGAACCTGATTGATTGGGTTTTTGCTTCCCTAACTGCAAAGGCCACGGCTCTTTTGGCCTGTCAGTACCTCTCTGATGTTTTGGGAGTCGACCATGCTAACCATACACAGAAGGCCTCCTTTTTCAGCCTGATGGCATCCCTCACCTCTGGCGTCCACCATTGTGTCCTATCATTATCTACATGGGATTGAAGTCTCCCAGGAGAACTATACAGTCCCAAGATGTGACCCTTTCCAAGATCTCCTCCAGTTACTCCAAGGCCTCCTGGTACAATAAAGTGACATTTGGTGCATAGGCAAATATGGCAGTCAGAGTCCTTCCCTTCATGACCTTCAGCCACTCAGAGGCAGCCTTCTCGTTCTGCAAGACAAACTCCAGCATGGTATTGACCAGGCTGGGACTCAAAGCCTTTCCCTCCAGGCATCTCCAGAGTAAAGATGAGCTCATTCTCTTTCAAGGGGTTTAGCTCCAGAACCAAGCAAATGAGTAAATGTCAGCCCAACTATAGCTGGTTGGCAGCACTCTGCTTCACCCACCAACTATGGCTTCTTCCCTCCATGAGAAGTGACAGTCCGTGTCCCAAGAGTCAGGTTGTGTGTCTGAGGCCAGTCTGCCTAGGCCTCTGCCTTTGATTGCTGCCCAGGTCACACTGCACCTAGCCTCTGTTCCTCCAGCATGTGGTGGGCCCACAGGATAGCAGTCCCACTTACGTTTTTTTGGGCTGGGCCCCATGGTAGTCTCAGCCACCAGGTGCTCACCTACAGGCACTTCTTTCAGGCCTGGCTCCAGGAGAATGCCCCGATAACCTCATACCAGGCAGGGTACTCTATCTTTATAAAGCTGCATTATTAGGGGCTGTGAATCACTCTTTGTCTGACCCCTCACCTGGGACCAATTTGCCTTGGGAGGCCATATCAAGAGCTTCTGCTCCTGACAACATACCTCCCGGGGTCACAGGGGCACTCAAACCACTCCACCATAATAAGGTGGTGAGTTCCAGAGCGGACCTATCAAACTGTATAATAAAATCTGAGGGATTATAAACTTATATTGAATAAATAGGTGATTGAGTCATTCCCTGTATGCTTTATATAGTCTTTCACAGTACATTTCATGAAAATTTACTGTTTCACCTTAATGCTGTTATGCTGTAATGTATAAAGCTTCACAATTTAATGTAACACACATTTTATTATTGTTTTCTTCATAATGAAACTCAATAATAAACATTTTTGATATATGCTGTTTTTTTACTTTCAATACCCAGGAGTAAAAACATATGTGAGGGTGGTTTTCTGTTTTTATTTTTTATTTTTTTACCTCCAAGGGGTGCCTGGATGCCTTGCTCCCCTAAACTCCACCCCCACCCAATACCCCAATGGATAACAAAAAAAAAAAACGTAACTGGCTGACTATGCCACCCAGTTGGGGAGGGGGACTGGAACTTACAATTAAAATTTATTCTTCAAACCCCCAATAAGCACAGCGTTTTTTCTATTTACAGGGATGAGCAACTAGAGAAAAATTAAAAACACAAATTTAATAACACGACTTTAAAACCATACAAACATCAACTACGTCTAAGAGATCAATTCAATTCCAATGCAATTGCACTTTAAAATACTTGCAGGTCTCAATCTTTGATTGTCGTCAAGTCCGTGCAAAACCATGGAAGTTAAAGGTACAACCGTTTGTATCCATTTGGCTCAATCACGCATCCACGGGAGTTCTTCCACATAAGCTCATCTCGAGGGGCAGCTTCCCACGCTGCTCTGTCAGCTCCTAAAACACGCACATGGTGCCTGAACAGGGCCTCTCCACTATAAACAACTTGAGTGAATACGGGAAGCAACTGGCAGCATCTAAATCATCATAAAGAAGGCAACAATAGGGGTATTCACACTTTCCCGGGCCTCGACTACATTGAGAACCTGGACACCTCGACTACATTGAGAACCTGGACACCATGAAAAAGTTACCTGGAAATGCTACATGGTCTCTCCATAATAACCCAATTCCCCAATCTCGTATCTCTCTTGCCGTGCCTCTCTGTTTTGCGTTGGCCATGCCCTCCATCTCTGTCAGCTCAGGATGAAACACTCACTGCAAGCATAAGCTGTAAATCCAACTCCTCGATTTTCCACACCCTTAAAAAGGCCAAGAGTAGGAACTGTGGATGCTGAAAATTAGGAACGACAAGGAAACGGACACCAATATAAAATAAAAATCAATTTCTTTTATTCTTGGTGAGAGGAGGCTACAGACCGTCAGCCTACCAGCAGCCAGCCTGCAGCAGGAAAATAGAGACTTTCTTAAATACTCAATTCCGTTAAGAAGAAAAAAGAAAAAACGCGGCAGTTCATTTTGGGGTCATACACAGATTGTTATAGCTTGAGGTCTCACCCTGGTTTGCAACATACAGAAGCACACAGTGCTTTTCACAGATAAAAAGTGGTCAGTATTTTCACAATTTTAAGAAATACACTTCTGCTAACTTACACGTACATAAGACCAGTTATAGCAAGTTTGTTTTAGGGTGTAGGCAACTCAGCGGTTTTAGACAATGCTTTCTTCCCCATTCTTCTGCACCATCAAGGTTACAACACTTCAACGGGTACGTGGCAGTTACAATTTAAGAATCTTATTATAGCTTAAATTTCGCACATAATGATCATCCCACATAATAATTGGTTATACAATATCAAAAGCTACCTTAAAAGTTAGTTTAGTACATTTATCTTACAGGAATACACTCTTACAGCTTAGTGTCTGTATTAGATTACATTTGTTCAATTAGCTTAATACATCCTTATTTATTAATACATAAGTGACATGTTTCTTATAGTTCTCCTTAGCACCATACTTTATTATTTAAAAAGACTGAAGCACCTTAATTCTAAATATTTCTTCCTCAGAACTCACTATCAGGGTGCCACACACAACATCTCCGGGTTTGTCTATGGTCAGCGCACAAAATGCAGTTGGCCGGCAACTTAAAAAAGTTGAAGTCCCGCCTCCCTTGCCTCACATTTGGTCCCCATTTAGCACAAATGACACAGGCAAAAAAGATCTTCCAAACTGATGGTGACGAATGTCACTCCTGTAGAGCTACAATTAAAAAAAAGCACACAGAGAAACATGAAGTAGTAAGAAAACCACAAACACATTTAAAAAATTTAACCCAAGCTCAGTGAAATGAATAAAGATCCACCAAAAACAATAAATAATATAAATACCACACATAAATTCATAACTTTCTACCAGGTCACAAATACATCCTCTATTAATATGTGTGTCATAAAGGATTAGGAAGTATGCTGCCCTCTTAGACAGGATGTATAATAGAAGTAAAAGTAAAGCCATGCAAATTGCTTTAAAGTCTACAATAATATTGTTCTCTCTCCATTGCTGAATCCTGATTTTGATGGAATCTATTAACCAACAATTATTTTTCATTTAATGAAAATGAAAATATCCAAGAATAAATTTAGTATGTGCATATTAAGAAAAATGAAGTTTTCTATCATTGGCATATAGTGTTTGTTCTAATGATGGTTCCATGCAGTGTTGTAGTTCGAGTTCGTGTCGCTCAGGGCGGGGCGGTGCTTCAATTTGCCGCCTTCCAACATATCTTAATATGTTAACCTATTTAAATAGAAAATGAAAATGACGTATAGAGAAAAATTAAGATAAAGTTTGCATAGATTTATTCATATATAGAGAAACAGAAACAATTTTTCACATATAATTATTTATAAGCATCAACTAGACGAATATAGTATAGATGCACTGATAAGCCGTGCTCTAATTTTTAGTTTAATATAATTAGAAAACAAAACCAGTGTAGTGTACAAGTGATAGTTGGGGATGTTTTCCACGCAGAGCAAGAACGCATTCGGATTGATAACAAAACAAAATTATAAATTGTAAATTACTTGTTTATCGTCCTAGAAATTATTATCGGTGTAATGTTTATATTTATTTTTGTTATTGCCTCATAAATTTCAACTGTTGTGTCTGATGCCATCACAGAAGGACAGTCTGAAAATTATTTTTGAACCATTTGTGGATAAAAATCAGTGAATTTTACTTTTTTCATTCATGAATGATATTTTTCCGAACCCTGCTGCTTACACATGAATTTTACTAAGCCTTTTGGCCAATAATGCCTCCCCCAAAAGTGCCGCCTGGGGTGGACCGCCACCTCTACCCGCCCCTAGCTACGCCACTGGTTCCATGTTGTTCCGTCAGGGGTTTCCTCTCCCTTTCAAAAAAGAAACTCTGATCCTAAATACTGTAGTTACCTGTGACAGTAAATCCTGAGAGATGTATGCGTTGCACTTCAATCTCATTGCCTAAGCATTTGCTAACTCATAAAATGGCAGTAAGTCTAGTAATGCTAATCCTCTCCTATATTTGTTCTCGAAAGCAGTGATTTTTTTTTTCAAGCGAGAACAGTACATTTTTCAAATAAATTAGAGCATGACTTCATCTATTGTTTTAAAGATACATTTCGTTGCACAAGCAGGTGTACAGTTAGCTCCATAAATATTTGGACAGAGACAATTTTTTTCTAATTTTGGTTCTGTACATTACCACAATGAATTTTAAATGAAACAACTCAAATGCAGTTGAAGTGCAGACTTTCAGCTTTAATTCAGTGGGGTGAACAAAACGATTGCATAAAAATGTGAGGCAACTAAAGCATTTTTTTAACACAATCTCTTCACACTCAGCAACGCAAAAAGACCTGGACATCCACGGAAGACGACAGTGGTGGATGATCGCAGAACCATTTCCATGGTGAAGAGAAACCCCTTCACAACAGCCAACCAAGTGAACAACACTCTCCAGGGGGTAGGCATATCCATATCCAAGTCTACCATAAAGAGAAGACTGCATGAAAGTAAAATACAGAGGGTGCACTGCAAGGTGTAAGCCACTCATAAACCTCAAGAATAGAAAGACTAGATTGGACTTTGCTAAAGAACATCTAAAAAAGCCAGCACAGTTCTGGAAAAACATTCTTTGAACAGATGAAACCAAGATCCACCTCTACCAGAATGATGGCAAGAACAAAGTATGGAGAAGGCGTGGAACAGCTCATTATCCAAAGCATACCACATCATCTGTAAAAGACAGTGGAGGCAGTGTGATGGCTTGGATGTGCATGGCTGCCAGTGGCACTGGGACACTAGTGTTTATTGATGATATGACACAGGACAGAAGCAGCCGAATGAATTCTGAGGTGTTCAGAGACATACTGTCTGTTCAAATCCAGCTAAATGCTGTCAAATTGATTGGGCGGCGTGTCATGATACAGATGGACAATGACCCAAAACATACAGCCAAAGCAACCCATGAGTTTATTAAAGCAAAGAAGTGGAAAATTCTTGAATGGCCAAGTCAGCCACCTGATCTTAACCCAATTGAGCATGCATTTCACTTGTTGAAGACTAAACTTCAGACAGAAAGGTCCACAAACAGACAGCAACTGAAAGCCGCTATAGTAAAGGCCTGGCAGAGCATTAAAAAGGAGGAAACCCAGCATCTGGTGATATCCATGAGTTCAAGACTTCAGGCTGTCATTGCCAGCGAAGGGTTTTCAACCAAGTATTAGAAATGAACATTTTAATTCCAGTTATTTAATTTGTCCAATTACTTTTGAGCCCCTGAAATGAAGGGATTGTGTTAAAAAAATGCTTTAGTTGCCTCAGATTTTTATGCAATTGTTTTGTTCACCCCACTGAATTAAAGCTAAAAGTCTGCACTTCAACTGCATCTGAGTTGTTTCATTAATTGTAGTAATGTACAGAACCAAAATTAGAAAAAAGTTGTCTCTGTCCAAATATTTATGGACCTAACTGTATATTAAAAATTATAGTGACTCTGTAAAAATAAATGCTAAATTTAATTACATTAATTGTTCTTCCCAAATGACAAGACTATATTGTAATATTTAGAAAGGTCTAATTTCATTCCCGAAAAGGGTTCTTGGAAGTTTTGTTTAATTGTCATGCCATGCCATTTTCAAACTCACGTAGTCCTGAACAGAGTCGTGGGGTGTGCTGGAGCCTATCCCAGCCAAAATAGGGTGCAAGGCAGGAACAAACCCTGGACAGGGCTATCAGTCCATCGCTGGATGAACACACAAAATCCCAGGGCTAATTTAATATCTCCAATCCACCTAACCTGCATGTGTTTGGACTGTGGGAGGAAGATGCAAACTCCATGCAGGGAGGACCAGGACATAAACCCTGGTCTCCATAGTGCGAGCCTTTAATGCTACCACAGGCTACCGTGCCATCCTTGTTTAATTGTGGTATTTGAATATGTGCAATTTTCAGAAAACACAATGAATATTTACATTTTAGTATTCACAGAATTTAACATTCTTTCACTCAATTTTGCCTCCAGCAACAAATCTTGCGGAATTTATGCTTTGACAGTCATGTTAAATTGATTTTCCCAATTTACAAAGATAGAGTAGCTTAACCCAGTCACAGGGGATGCACAAACCAGTGTGTTTCTTCGTGCCAGTCCCAAGCCTGGATAAATGGGGAGGGTTACGTTAGAAAGGGTATCCAGTGTAAAATTTTGCAAAATCAATATGTGGACAACAATACAAATTTCCATATCGGATCAGTTGAGCCCCGGGTTAACAATGACCGCCAACAGGGTGCTGGCGGAAATTGGGCTACTGTTGGCCAAAGAAGAAGGAGGGGGTGACGTGTCTAGAGGCAGGAGGAGAGGAGGAAGGTAAAGAGAGTGGAACTGAGGGTAGGAACTTTGAACGTTGGCAGTATGACTGGTAAGGGGAGAGAGTTGGCAGATATGATGGAGAGAAGGAAGGTTGATATATTGTATGTGCAAAAGACCAGATGGAAGGAGAGTAAGGCCAGGTGGATTGGAGGTGGATTCAAATTGTTCTATCATGGCGTGGATGGGAGGAGAAATGGAGTAGGGGTTATTCTGAAGGAACAGTATGTCAAGAGAGTTTTGGAGGTGAAAACACTGTTAGAGAGGAAAATTGTCCATATATGTATTATTTATACACACTTAACAGCATATTTGAATCTGTGATATTTAGGACCAATCTAATCAAATGTAATAACATAACATTTTTAAACCTTCTGAATCCAGTTCAGGATCATGAGAATCTAGAGTCAATCCCAATAGTATTCAGACCCATTATGCTAGACTAAGTAATTTTTATTAATTAATTAATTCATTCATTCATTCATTCATTAATTCATTAACTTTCTCACATCTCAGAATATTTCAAATATCAATAGCTTTAGGAAAAGCAGATTTTTTTTTTATAATATAATTCACCTGGGTATCTGAACCAATGAATATTCCACTCTGCCTAGATTTTATAGCATTGTTTCAGAAACCATTAATAGTTGAATCATATCATTGTAATTTAGTCATGGAACTGAATAATCTTGTCTGAAAATGAATGCACAGATGTTGAGAAGCCAGACCTGCCTGAGAGACTGTTCTTTGGTGTTTATTAATGGATTCTGATGTTTTTAAAGTAGCTCTTAAAACAACTAATATATTTGTATCTAGTAACTCTTATATATATACTATATTTTAGTAGTCATGTAACATAAAAAGCAGGAAAAATTGATATTCAAGTTTCAGAGCATACAAACTATATAGTATCAGGTAAGTTTAGTTCATTTTCTAGCTGTAGTCATGTATCAAGTCAAGAATCAGCAGTCAGTTGGGGACATACTTTCTAATATAAAGTTGTAGAAACACCTGTCCCCCTCATCAATTCTTCATTCTGCAATGGTCCCTTACATACAAATGAGTATTTTAAGTAAAAGCAATATTAGCATATTATATTATTGAGATCAATTAGTATTTTATTTTGTTTTACTTAGTGATTGCGTTCTTTTACATTCCAGGTGTGACAGTGGGAGTGCAGTAACAGTGGGTTGGCATCAGACCAAAGGGATTTACTGTAAAATATAAAAATGCCTATAAAATTTATTTGTATATTAAACTTTAAATTGGAAAAACAATTCTTAAGACTATAATTAATTCAACTTCAAACTATGCAGAAATCTAGTGTATTCTCGGCTGAGTGATATGTTTTTGGGGAAAAAGAGAAGAAAGGGCAGAATAGGGGAAGAGGTGATCAACAGTCACTTCTATAGAACATAGACTGGGGTTTACTTTTGACCATTAACGCTAACAATTTCAGAAATTTAAATGAATTATTAAATGTAGTCATACACACAATATAACATATTCAGGATGAATTATAAATTACTTGGCAGTGTGATAGGAAGGCAACAAGCTCATAACATATGTTTAGTTTAATTGCTTATAAAGGTGTATCACCATATGGGGGAAACAAAACTAAAACACACAAATTCAGTCTACTTACATGTCCTTTTCTTCCTTTATTGATTGCTCATTCTATAAAAATACAAAAATAACTGTAAACAATAAAAATGTTCCTTAAAAGACAACCCCACCAGTTCTTCTTTGTGAAGAGGCTTAGATTTTTGTCACTAAAGCTGGCAATTAATAGACAGCTATATTTTGTCAATTACAAGTATGTGCCATAGATACCTTTTAGGTAGTATACAAGCATAATATTGAAACACTGTATAAGAGAAAATATCGTTGTGTGTTACCAGAGGCAAGCAAGACAGAAAAAAAAAAGAGAAACAAGAAAGATTATTAAAATGTTCAACATCCCACCCCTTCAGGCAGCTCCTGTAAGTGAAGCAGGGATAAATCCAAAGCATATCAATGCTCTTTTTGACATGCTAATAATTAATGTATTAATAAGTGGAGGAAAGAAAAATAAATAAGTAAAATGCTCGAGAACCTTATTAAATTATATGAAGTGTCTATGAAAGTATGCATGTTATAGTTCTAAAAATTTTAAGTTGTTACATTTTAGCATATATAGGACTGACAGCACTATAATAAAACTAGAGGGTAATTCTGTAAGCAGAATGAAGTAAATGCTATATTCAATAAGTATGTACATGAAGATGGAATTAAAAAATGAGATGCAGTTGTTTCACAGCTGTATGACACTGATTTTTAATCACAGCCCAGTCACTTTCTATATGGATTTTGTGTGTTTTCCTTGAGTCAGTGGGTTTTTCCTTCTGATATTTGATTCTTTCTTCTTAAATCACAAAGACATAAATGCTGTGTTTATTTCTGACTCTAATTAGAGTACTTAAGTGTGTGTGACTGTGAGACGGAGTAGATTATTTCTTCCAGGGATGATTTTGGCTTTTGTACCTTATCCTTTGAGAATTGGCTCTGGCTGGTAGTGGAATTAAATAGGTTTGGTGGATGGATGAAATTAATGGTTGCAGTGTCATGCAATGTCAGTCTTCGTCTTCATCTAGTATTTAAAAAAGCATTACTACGCCATATTAGTAAGTGAAATGTGCACAATAACAAGTTAAAATGATGAGATGAATAAAGACAACTAAGATATGAAAAGCTATGTGCCCAAATAATAATCTAATCTTAATTAGCAATTGCCATAAATTAAGAAATTTCCACAATAGAAACTACGTTCAGATGCAATTTTTTCAGTATGATGAAATTCTTCTTTGCAAGTCTCCCACAAACTAATGACATAAGTATAAAGCAAAAAGACAATGAAAACAATACATGTTGAATTCAATGTACTGTATATAATACAAATATACAATCTAAAAATATTTGTGAAATTGCACGTATGAGTGGCTGTTTAAAGTGTTAAGTAACCTCTGATTTGTGATTAAGAACTGTAATATTTGCCAGAATAGACGAGTGACAAACATTGTATCTATTTACTATCATATTTTAAAACAAATCTTGATCGGTTACCACTGCTTCTAAATGGCATTGAAGGAAGTATGTTTTGCCAAATTAATGCTAAGATCTGTGGATATGTAAATTCTGTTGCTCTAATTTTCTCTCTTTTACAGACAGTAACTTATTTTTCTTTGTTTCATAAACAATGCAGCCCTATGTCGATTAGTTACTTTTTCCTTTTTTGCCTGTGAATGATGGATCTGTGATATTTTATTCAGTTAATCATGATTTATATATTACCTTTCATCTTCTTGTGAAATTCGTCACTTTTATTCATTTTTTAGCTCAGGTTTTATCTCCGGGCTGGTTGCTTTTTGCTCCTTCTTTCTTTTCCAATAGTCATAAATTAGTTTCTCTTTAGTTCTGGTGTACTGGATTTTTTTCCATTAAAACTGAAGTTAATGCATAAGTTTGCTTTATCAAGAAATTTTGATGTGAAAAGTTAGATAGATGAAAAAGTCAAATAATTTTTGTGGAGTCAAACATTCAAGTCTAGTCTATGTAACACTAACACTGAAAACTGCTTTCAGGTTGTCTAAGGGTGCCATTTAAGAACTGAAATAAAATGTAAAAAAATGTTTCTTTGTGATTTACCATGATATTAAACATCACAGTTTTCACTAGCCACATCTGCTCTTTTTTTCTTTTTTAAATGACGATTGTCTTTATTTCTTCTGCATGGCCCCGCCTTATTTAGACATAAAATTTCACAGGCTCTGCGGTGGGTTGGCACCCTGCCCAGGATTGTTTCCTGCCTTGTGCCCTGTGTTGGCTGGGATTGGCTCCAGCAGACCCCCGTGACCCTGTGTTCGGATTCAGCGGGTTGGAAAATGGATGGATGGATTTCACAGGCTTGAAATTTTGAGTGTCAGCAGCCTTATTTCTTGTAAAGTTTTAAGATTAGGTCATTGTTAACTGTATAGTTTATTATTCACATAATGCTTTCTGTTCTGAGTTGTGAATGAGTTTAAGGTGTCAGTTGTAATTGATTTGGGCATCAACGTTTCTATTGTAGCACGCTGTTATATTACTTCCATGACAATGGGAGTCTGGATTGACCAGTCAATTTAGTAATTTCTAAACTCCGTTTGTATTGGTTGGGAATCAATGAGGAGGTCCATCACTTTTGCGGTTTTTGAATGGAATATCAATTGTGACAGATTTCGGACCGTGCTACTCTTGTTCCAGTTCCAGTCATAGATGTTCCTTTCGAGCAGTTAAGAGGTTGACAATTTCGGAACCCCCATAAAACCCCTTTGCTAGAGGACACAAGTATAGTTTAGTCATTGTGGATTATGCAACCCGATACCCTGAAGCCATCCCCTTGACAGTAGCTAACTTGAAAACTATTGCACAGAAACTTGTCAGGGTGTTCGCAAGAGTTGGCATCCCTAAAGAAGTCCTAACAGACCAGAGAACACCATATATTTTGGAAATTACTCTGCATTAAGCATTTTAAAACCTCCATATACCATCCTCAAATGGATGGCTTAGTAGAGTGTTTGAACCAGACACTCAAGCAAATGCTATGCAAGGTGGTCAGCAACAACAAAAGAAACTGGGATCAGTTAATTTCCCTTAAGTTGTTTGCCTGCTAGGAGGTCCCACAAGCCTATACAGGGTTCTCCCATTTTGAGTTATTATACAGATGACAACCCCGTAGTATTTTGGACATTCTAAAAGAGGGTTGGGAAGCAGAGGCCAATCTTTCCACAAATATTTTGGAATATATTGCAGTTATACAATAGATTTGGCAAAATTACACCCATTTTAAAAAAGAACATTGAGAGTGCTAAATCAGCTCAGTCTCTGTATTACGACCGGGGTATGACTCTTTGAGATTTTCACCCCATGGAATGTGTTATGGTGCTCATTCCCACTACCCACTCCAAATAGCTCATTGGAAAGGCCCTTATGAGATTAAGGAGAGGAAGGGTTTAGCTGACTATTTGGTGAAACAACCTAACAGGCTGAGTGGGTGTACCATGTGAACATATTAAAACCATGGAGAGAGGGGGAACTCGACCCTTACTCCTCCCATCCTCACTCCTTCTTCATATTCCAACAGCTTAATCTCGTTGAGAATTTGACGCCTCAGCAACGACAGGAGCTCGAAGAAGCTATCTCATCTTTCATGGAAATGGTTAATGAGTGACCCAGTAGAACCTCCCTCATTAAGCATGACATTGTGATGGAACCAGGAGTTGTAGTCAGAGAATGCCCATATTTCCACCCGGAAGCCAAACGAGAGGAGGTCGAACTTAAGATGAGATGAATGCTGGGACCTGGGTAATATTGAGGAGAGTTTTAGCCCTTGGTCTAGCCTACTGTTCTGGTCCCAATGCCAGACAGGAGCTGGCACTTTTGCAACAACTTCTGTAGATTTAATCAAGTCTTCTGATTTGATGCCTATCCCATGCCGTGAGAAGCACAATACTTGACCACTCTTGATGTCACAAAAGGAAAAAAATGCATTCAATACCCCGAGAGGTCATTGTCAGAAAATGGTTCTTCCATTTGGTTTGCACGGGACACCCACGACATTCCAGTGTCTGATGGACAGAGTGTTTCGGCCCCACCAGGTCTATAGCTTCACCTTTCTTGATAATATTGTCATTTATTCTGGCACATGGGAGGACCATTACAACAGGTACGTGTGGTTACTGACACTTAGTAAAACTGGCCAAAGAAATAATGCAAAAAAATGTTTCTTTGGTTTGACTGAGGCAAAATATTTGGGCTACTTGGTGGCAGAGGCACTGTATGTTCCAAAGTTAATGCCATAACTGGCCCCGTCCAAAAACCAAGAGGCAAATCCAGGCTTTATTAGGTTTGGTGGGTTATTATCTCCGGTTCATACCCCAGTACTCTGACAGGGAACACCCCTTTAACAAATTTGACAAGGAAATGGACTCCTAATTCAGTGGTGTGGGATAAAAATTCAGAAGCCGCATTTTGTGACTTGAAAAAGGCCCTTCAATAACTGTTTTAATAACTCTTGAGTTCTCATTGCCTTTCATTTTGCAGACTGATGCTTCGGACACTGGTTTGGGTGCCGTGCTGAGCCAAAGCATTGATGGTGTTGAACACTCCATTATGTACCTCAGTTGGAAAGTACTCAATCAGGAGACAAGGGATGCGGTGGTGGAGCGGGAAGCCTTAATGTGGAATTGCCAATTCAACGAACTTGCACATTTTTAGAAAATCAAGGTAACTGGAGTGCTTGGCAAAATTCAAATGGACACAATGAGAATGTGCAAACACTACTCAATTACATGGCCAGGGATTTAAGCCCTAATGCTTAAACTGGAATGCAAACTTATTAATTAAGACTTTTCTTAACTATGCCTTTACATTTTATTCTGTAATATATTTTACAGTTTTCTTACTGATGCTTGAATTTCACTGTTTGACTTGGGGGGAATCATGCCTGTTACATAAAGATCTCACATAGCTTTAATTTACGCAGGAAACTCCTGTTACTCTTTAAATGCAAAAAACCTATTTTGTTATTGCTCTTTTCATCCCATTTCAAAAACAGTGTTGAAATAAAATGTGTTATTCAATCATGCTTTTAAGAGTGCATTGATGTGACCATTCAGCTGTGAGTTGTAGTCTTTTTAAATTACTATATACTAAATACTGATTTATTACTTTTGCATCGATGCTGCATACTTTTGCAATCAATCACGTAAATATTCTGTATTTTTCAGCTAATGGTTAAAAAATGGAAATGAAAAAATTAAGCATGTGTACCCATAAAATTCCATATGAGTCAGGTCCTGTCCATATTTAAATGTGGCTTTTATTATGCCTAAGGTAAACTTTTATTATTTAATTTTTTATTAAGACAGATATGTGTTCTCTGTGTGCCAAACATACCTTTTGGAAGTATGGCCAAAAAGTTCGACTGTAGTCTCAAAAGACTATAACACCTTTTTCCACATGGTTTTGGGGGAACGGATGTATCTTTTTGCAAAGTCTAGTCTTTCTTCAAGAGAAATGGCTACCATCTTGCTACTCAACCCTATAGCCCGCACACATGAAACACACTGTGGATTGTTGACACATAGGGAAAAACTATTACTTGACAGAAAGTCCTGTAACTCCTTTAATTTTGCCATAGTCCTCCCAAACCAGTTTTCTCCTTGTGCTCTCATAATTTTAGAGGGGCATCTTGTTCTTGGTGATGTTACTAATGTGCCATATCTTCTCCACTTGTTGATAGTTGTCCTCGCTGCACACTATAGTATATCTAATGCCTTGGATATTTTTAGTAATCCTCTCTTTGTTGAAACCCTTTCATGTTTTGAATGGACAGATGGCTTTTACAGTAGGATGAAGCCAAGAAGATTTCAGGATAATTCTACAGGAAGAGATGGACTTTATTTGAAAGTAATTAATGTCGCTTTAACCGATGGCCGGTATATACTAACTAGTACATAACACAACATTGAATGTTATTGGTTGATTGTGAACAAAACCACATCCTTAATTTTAATAGGGTGCCCACAATTATGCAACCTGGCTGTTGTAATTTTTTTTTTATTATTTTTTTCACTAAACAGTTTGTTTTGTTTTCACCTTCTCTGTATAGGTTTTTCACAATAAAAGTGGAAAAAGTTCTAATGATTCATCATTAATTTCTTTACAACACATAAACCTACCATTTTAGCAGAGGAGTGTAAACTTTTTAATATCTACTATCTACAGTATACTTGCTGTATTGTTTTCCATACTGGCTATTTATGCATTCAGCTGCACATACTTATTTATCACTAAAATGTAGATCATAAGAATATAAAAATAATTTGAGGTCTGGAAAAAGGTTTTATATTATTAAAGTTTAAGATAAAAGAGGACAAAACTATACCTGTACATTCTAAGGTGTCACCAGATGTTCCAGCAGTACTGTCTTCCATAAAATTCCATTCATCACTGACAGGTAGTAAGATGAGCTTTGTAAATTTATGAAGCTTTCAACACATATATGCATTGTGTATCAGAAAAAGTAGATGCTTTTTTATTAGATTTTGAAATCATCAGAGTCACAAAATGTACTGTTATGTGAAGAGTGAAAAAACAGATCTGATTTAGCTGCATTGTTGTATAAAGCAAGGCCTTGTAATGGATTTCCCCCTGTTAACATTGCTCTAGTTGTAGCCCTCGCTTGTCCTGTGCCACGTTAGACCTGTTCTAACCCTGGAAACTCCATATCAGCTTGGCAATGTGTTATAATTGTTATACATAAAGTATGATCACATAGGCAGGGAATTTAGTTACAATGGCTTTGTTTGTGAAACTGAAGAGAAAAATGTAGTTCAGCTTACAAATGCTTCTAATTTTTAGTTACTTAATTCAAAGTATATTAATAAACTCTGCAGTCCTTCATGGAAGTGAGCAAAATCAAAACATTTAACAGCTAGAAGCTCTTTAGTATATGCATGAATAAGATTCAACTGAGATTTTACACTACAGTCTTACATAACTTTAGTGCTTCAGTAACAGTCTGATTCTAATCCATAAAAATACTTTGACAGGAGCATTTTATCATGAGCCCCACATGTTTAGCCTTATGTCATTATTGAGACAAAATGATGGTATCAGTGGCAATTGATTATGACCATGACAGACCAATTTGATAACAGTTCATTTAGAGCTATATTCGTTTAGACTTCAGTCTCATTTTTGTTCTTACACTTAGGCACAACTATTTTAAATTTTTTGTTTGACTCCTCAATCAGTTTCTCAAAAAAATAAAAGCAATACCCAAAATGTGTTGTGTAGTAATTTTATACCAGCAATAAGTCTGGATACATTTATCTTCTCTACTTATCCACATAGTTCTAAACTGAGTTTTGGGATCCAAATTTATTATTTTTGCATTTTGTCAAGATTTGTTAAATGCTTATGCACCCCTATATATTATATTATTGTGACAGTCCCATCACTATGGTGCTGCCTTGTTGCTTGTTTTATCTAGTTTTGCATGGCAATCACCATATTGTTTTTGCTGATGATGTTCATTGCTAATCTCATGATTGGATGTCAGTGTCATGGAAGACTGCATCATGCACTCCTTATTTGAAACAGTGATGCGGCAAGTACTTTATGCATGGATTTAGAAAACAAAACAACTCTCGCGATTACCACAAGGGGGTTGATGGAAACTAAAAATACATTTTTTATTTTATTTTCACATCCTAGATACCTGAACTTTCAAAGTATTTTAATAGAAATGTCACAAAAACTTACTCGACATACAAGCCAGATTTATATTACTTCATTATTTATATGAACACTCCATTTACAACTGTCACTTTTGCACATACTTAAGAAAAATTAAGTGCAATGAACTTTTGATAAAATACATTATTTTTAATAACCTTTTCTCGTCATATAAATGTAATGAATTATCATTATTATTATATAAACGTATCTCAGAAATTCAGAAGGCATGTCTTCTGCAATCAAAATTTTTGCCACCTCAAAGTGAACAGATTTAGTAAGGTTTAAGTTTTACATTTGGGTTCATGCCCCTTGGGTACAATTTTAAACTGCACCCAAGTATTGCATTTTATTAATTAACAAAAAATGGCATTGTTAGAACACAATTTTCTATTGTAAATTATGTACACCATAATAGTGAAAAAATGACAACGAAAAATGCCAAACTTATCCTTTAATGATCCCCATAGGAAATTAAGACCTGCTCTTGTAGATACATAATAGAGTTGAGGGTAAAGGTCCAGGAAAAAACGAAAAATTCCTTGGTCTTGTTTTTGTTTTATTTTGAAAGTTTAGTGCAGTGAAAATAAGCAACGTTGTGTGGGTTTGAAGTGATATACCTGTATTCGAAGCAGAAGGCAAAAACACTTAAAAAGATTGCAGGCACCAAAAAGGCGCACTTGCTCACTTGATGGACGTAAGCCACACCTTTTCTTGCACACAAACAAATAAGACATAACATCTCTGATATATAGACAGATACCAAATCACACCATCCCTGGAATTTGGTTGAGAGGAATGTCAAGGTATCAAATTTAGGAAAAAAATAACTGACTCTGACTATTAGAGTCGATGTTGCATTACACAACTTTTTGTTATGGTGTATGTCATATTTGCCGACTGCCGTCATTAATCTCATTGCTGCACCATTTTGAATTACACAACCAAAAATCGCAGCCCATGTCATATGATTTTCCAGTGCAGTTGTGCTCACTCCTTTATATGACATCCAAGAGCGTGCTGCCTGATGCAGCTGGTGCTATATGATGGGTTAATATCTACAATCTTAGTCTCAGCCTTTTTTTTCCATCCTGTTTTATTATGTGAAACACAAGGCTTCAGACAGATAAGCTTATCTTATATTTGTGAGGTTAAAAACACGCATGTGCCTTATTCCTTTTCACTATATTCTATGCATGGCTACTTCCGGATGAGCATTCATTGGTTGTCAGCTCTCCTGCACACACAGCTCGTCCCTCCGACTAAAGGCCAAATTGTCCAACTGCATACTGAGGCAGTTGCCCCTGTTAATACAAAGTGTAAAAACCTGAAGCTACTTTCATCCTTCAGAATCACGATAGAATAGTTTAATTTTTACTGTTACTGTTGTGCTGCCCATGAATGATGTCTCCATTAATAACTATACTATTCTATGCCACGACAGTAACTACATCAATGGGACCTCTTGAACAACTCGGAGAACATTAAGGACATTTTCTAATGCCTACCTAATTTTTACCACATTTTTATAAGCAAGCATTTATATATGTTAGACTGAGGTAGTTTGATGTTTTTGTTTTTAAGAATTTCATCATCCTTATCTTGAATTTCATTCCAATTTTCCAGGTGTCACTGGCCATTATTTACTAATGAGCACACTAGTGGCTGTGATGCACAACCGGAAGCTTTTCACCATTCTGTTTTGTCTGTTTACTTCATTACTGTTATTTGTCATTATTAGAAGGTAACTAAGGGAGCAAAAAACACAAATTATTAGGAAAATGACAAAAGAGAGAAAACCGCTATGCAAAATTCAGTTATTTCTAAATTTATTATAAATTTAAATCTCACACTACTGTGAGATTTAAATGTAGAATAAGATAAGAAAAAAATTAAAGTCCAGCTAATTAAACAATGAGATCAATTCGACATGAAGTGACTGACTGTGGAACAGTTTGGGATGAAAACCTGCAGCCAGAGTGGTTCTCTAGAACTGAACTTGGGTACCAATGAAACAAACCACAACCAACATAAAACAATATGTTTATTTCTAAGATGTGAGAGAATTTCATTCAATATAGACAAAATTGGTCAGATAATAAACTCTGACTTTTTTTAAAACAGGTACTCAATCAGAGTTAAATAAAATTGATAGAAATAAATCATTCCTGCTTGGTTTTAAGGAGCTGTACATTTTCCCATTATACAGTATATATTACATTATACAGCAGACAAAATGTCAAACACACCTTGATTTTCAAGTAGTTTCTTTAATAGTCCCATTAAAGGAATATTACTAAAAAAATTCCACCTTCTACACATTGTTTTCACTGTTTCTGCTAAAAACAAAAAGTACAATTGAATTATTTTTCATTTGGCTCTGATGTGCCAAACTGGTGCCATAATGATGATACAGAAAAACACCTAAGACATCAGCAATTGGTTTTTCCAAAAAAAGTATCTGCTTGCAAGAATGTTAATCTTACCATCAGT
Organism: Erpetoichthys calabaricus; assembly: GCF_900747795.2. NCBI lineage: Eukaryota > Metazoa > Chordata > Cladistia > Polypteriformes > Polypteridae > Erpetoichthys > Erpetoichthys calabaricus. The sequence continues at coordinate 151,402,764 of NC_041397.2, forward strand.
ATGCAGCTTTATTAAATATAATAGATCACCAGTAAAATTGTGTTTCGTGTAAAAGGAAACAACTGTGAGCAGGTTAACATACTGAAGTGAGACAGCTGCATAACTTGGGCCAAGATGTTCTATGTCTTTGCAATGGTGAAAATGTTTTCTCCTAAACACTAGAAAAATTACAAAATTAAAAATGTGTTATATCCATTATATTTCTTTCCATCTTAATTATGTTCCATTTGAAAAAAACAAGACATCACAGTGAATTAACTACAGACACAACAAAATACCAATACTTTAGATAATAAAAACCTATATAAAAAGCATGGATGATTGTGAAAGGAAGTTGTCCATGCCTTTGTCTTTCTAGGTGCATTTCTAAGTGTTGTCCTAATAAATATAATGAATCAATAAATGAATATAACTATCAATTTTAAAATGACAAAATACAATATGGTAAAATGTAAGAAGCATGATACTTGTGACAGTTATCGCAATTTGCCCATCTTGATCAGTAACTAGACAGAACTTTATTTGTCCCAATTAGTTTTTTTTTCTTTAAAAGCTGAACACACACCAGAATGACTGAACAGAAAGAAAACCTCTGACTGCAGTTACCATTAATTATAGTTAGTTACATTTAGTAAGTATGAGTTATTATATTCAAATGCAGGTAATCAACCAATCAATATTTATACTTAAAAAAATAAATATTTGTCTACAGTCAGTTTATAATCCGTTGAGTCATCTATTTGGAATAAGAGTTTTATGTTCCAAAAACATCGGGTTTCAGAATAACCAAAAGAATAGGATGGTAGACATGGATGGCCATGACAATGTTGTTGCCGTCATTGCCGTCATGTGCCACATCTGCAACTTTTGTTATTTATTTATTTCACAAAATTGTAAATATATAATGTCAAATGATCTAAGGCCACTCTTAATTCAGGCATATACACAAACAACTGTTGAAATTAACTGTCTCTGTATGCTCTGTCCCTTTGCTGTGTTTATAGCAAATCCTGCAGAAGATTGAAAAGTGCGTTAATCTCAATTTCTACTCAAAAATAACTTACACATCAGTGGCAATTAACAGATGAATAATGTTATACTAATATTATAATATTATATTAATAATATTATTAATCTCAAGCCCGGATAAATGGGGAGGATTACGTCAAGAAGGGCATACGGTGTAAAATTTTGCCAAATCAATACAAATTTCCATATCAGATTGGTCGAGCCCCGGGTTAACAACGACTGCCACCAGTACTGTTAGCCAACAGGGTGCTGGCGGAAATTGGGCTACTGTTGGCCGAAGAAGAAGGAGAAGAAGAGGGGGGAGGCGTGTCCAGAAGCAGGAGGAGAGGAGGAAAGTAAAGAGAGTGGAACTGAGGGTAGGAACTTTGAATGTTGGCAGTGTGACTGGTAAGGGGAGAGAGTTAGCAGATATGATGGAGAGAAGGAAGGTTGATATATTGGGTTAGAGACTAAATGGAAGGGGAGTAAGGCCAGGTGGATTGGAGGTGGATTCAAATTGTTCTATCATGGCGTGGATGGGAGGAGAAATGGGATAGGAGTTATTCTGAAGGAGGAAGAGTATGTTAATAGTGTTTTGGAGGTGAAAAGAGTGTCATGCAGAGAAATGATTATGAAGCTGGAAATTGGAGCTGTGATGATGAATGTTGTTAGTGCATATGCACCACAAGTTGGGTGTGCAATGGGTGAGAAAGGAGATTTTTGGAGATGAGTTTAATGAAGTGATGAACAGTGTACCCAAGGGACAGAAAGTGGTGATTGGAGTGGATTTCAATGGGCATGTTGGTGAAGGGAACAGAGGAGAAAAGGAAGTGATGGGTAGGTATGGTGTCAAGGAGAGGAATGAAGAAGCTCAGAGGATAGTGGATTTTGCCAAAAGGATGGACATGGCTGTGGTGAATACATATTTTAAGAAGAGGGAGGAACACAGGGTTACATACAAGAGTGGAGGAAGATGCACACAGGTAGATTACATCCTATGCAGAAGAGCTGATCTGAAGGAGATTGAAGACTGCAAAGTGGTGGCAGGGGAAAGTGTAGTTAAGCAGCATAGGATGGTGGTCTGTAGGATGACGTTGGAGATCAAGAAGAGGAAGAGAGTGAGGGCAGAGCCAAAGATCAAATGGTGGAAGTTGAAAAAGGAAGACTGCAAGGTTGAGTTTAGGGAGGAGGTGAGACAGGCACTGGATGGCAGTGAAGAATTACCAGACAGCTGGGAAACTACAGCAGATGTAGTAAGGGTGACAGCAAGAAGGGTACTTGGCATGACATCTGGAAAGAGGAAGGAGGAAAGAAAACCTGGTGGTGGAATGAGGAAATACAGGAAAGTATACAGAGGAAGAGAATGGCAAAGAAAAGTGGGATAGTCAGGGAGATGCAGAAAGTAGACAAGAGTACAAGGAGATAAGGCGCAAGGTGAAGAGAGAGGTGGAAAATGCTGAGAGGTTGGACACTAAGGAGGGAGAAAAGGTACTGTACCAATTGGCTAGACAGAGGGACTGAGCTGGGAAAGATGTGCAGCAGGTTAGGGTGATAAAGGATACAGATGGAAATGTACTCACAAGCAAGGAGAGTGTGTTGAGAAGATGGAAAGAGTACTTTGAGAGGCTGATGAATGAAGAAAACGAGAGAGAGAAGAGGTTGGATGATGTGAAGATAGTGAATCAGGAAGTGCAACGGATTAGCAAGGAGGAAGTAAGGACAGCTATGAAGAGGATGAGAAATGGAAAGGCCGTTGGTCTAGATGACATACCTATGGAAACATGGAGGTGTTTAGGAGAGATGGCAGTGGAGTTTTTAACCAGATTATTTAATGGAATCTTGGAAAGTGAGAGGATGCCAGAGGAGTGGAGAAGAAGTGTACTGGTGCCGATATTTCAGAATAAGGGGGATGTGCATTACTGCAGTAACTACAGGGGAATAAAACTGATGAGCCACAGCATGAAGTTATGGGAAAGAGTATTGGAAGCTAGGTTAAGAAGTGAGGTGATGATTAGTGAGCAGCAGTATGGTTCAATGCCAAGAAAGAGCACCACAGATGTAATGTTTGCTCTGAGGATGTTGATGGAGAAGTTTAGAGAAGGCCAGAAGGAGTTGCATTGCGTCTTTGTGGACCTGGAGAAAGCATATGACAGGGTGCCTCGAGAGGAGCTGTGGTATTGTATGAGGAAGTCGGGAGTGGCAGGGAAGTACGTAAGAGCTGTACAGGATATGTAAGAGGGAAGTGTGACAGTGGTGAGGTCTGCGGTGGGAGTGACGAATGCATTCAAGTTGGAGGTGGGATTACATCAGAGATCGGCTCTGAGCCCTTTCTTATTTGCAATGGTGATGGACAGGTTGACAGACGAGATTAAACAGGAGTCCCCGTGGACTATGATGTTTGCTGATGACATTGTGAAATGTAGCAATAGTAGGGAGCAGGTTGAGGAGACTCTGGAGAGGTGGAGGTATACTCTAGAGAGGAGAGGAATGAAGGTCAGTAGGAACAAGACAGAATACATGTGTGTAAATGAGAGGGAGATCAGTGGAATGGTGACGTGCATGGAGTAGAGTTGGCGAAGGTGGATGAGTTTAAATACTTGGGATCAACAGTACAGAATAATGGGGATTGTGGAAGAGAGGTGAAAAAGAGAGTTCAGGCAGGGTGGAATGGGTAGAGAAGAGTGTCAGGAGTAACTTGTGACAGATGGGTATCAGCAAGAGTAAAAGGGACGGTCTATAGGACAGTAGTGAGACCAGCTATGTTATATGGGTTGGAGACAGTGGCACTGACCAGAAAGCAAGAGACGGAGCTGGAGGTAGCAGAGTTAAAGATACTAAGATTTGGGTGTGACGAGGATGGATAGGATTAGAAATGAGTACATTAGAGGGTCAGCTCAAGTTGGATGGTTGGGAGACAAAGTCAGAGAGGCGAGATTGCATTGGTTTGGACATGTGCAGAGGAGAGATGCTGGGTATATTGGGAGAAGGATGCTGAGGATAGAGCTGCCAGGGAAGAGGAAAAGAGGAAGGCCTAAGCGAAGGTTTATGGGTTTGGTGAGAGAGGACATGCAGGTGATGGGTGTAACAGAACAAGATGCAGAGGACAGAAAGATATGGAAGAAGATGATCCGCTGTGGCAACCCCTAACTGAAGCAGCTGAAAGAAGTAGAAGAAAAATGTTCTGCTGTAATTAGCAGGGTGGCACAGTGGTGCAGCGCTATCGCTGCTGCCTCGCAGTTAGGAGACCTGAGTTCACTTGTCGGGTCCTCCCTGCGTGGAGTTTGTATGTTCTCCCCATGTCTGTGTGGGTTTCCTCCGGGTGCTCTGGATTTCCTCCAATAGTTCAATGACATGCAGGTTAGGTGCATTGGTGATCCTGAATTGTCCCTAGTGTGTGCTTGGTGTGTGTGTGTGCCCTGCGGTGGGCTGGCGCCCTGCCCGGGGTTTGTTTCCTGCCTTGCGCCCTGTGTTGGCTGGGATTGGCTCCAGCAGACCCCCGTGACTCTGTAGTTAGGATATCATGGGTTGGATAATGGATGGATGGATGTAATAAGCATTAATAAACGACTAAAATACATGCACCACATGCAATAAAATCAAAATCTAGTATATTATCAGATTCTAAACAGAATCAGAACTTAGATTTATTGGCCAAGTATGCACACATACAAGGAATTTGACTCCAGTTTTGGTAACTCTCCAATTATAAGTTACATAATGGTCATACATGATATAAAAGAAAATAAAAGTAATAAATAAAAAAAATTCATTTTTCTTTCATCAGCAGTTTTGTTGGTGATCTTACATTTTAAATCATTGAGGGTCTGTTGTATTTTTCTAACAAATGAAGAGACAGAGGACATTATTCAGGTTGTACATTCACTAGGCTTAGGTTGGCTGTTTATGTTATAAAATAATAATGAAAACTACTGACTTTGTTCTGGACCGGCGCTTATCTTTGATTTTATGTTATAAATTCAGTATACTAAAGAGTGCTGGATTATTCTGCTGATCGTAGCTCCTGGCGGCCACCACTCTTGAAATTAAATGGGACGAGCATTGGAATGGACTATATCCACAAGGTAGTGCTGACGTACTTCCGGTGGAATCTCAGTACGTTCAGCCAATTCCTTTCTCCATACTGCAGCTGTGATTTTTTTTAGTGTCGAGAAGTTTTTCAATGTACAGAGAGCTCTACAGCTGAACACTGTTGTGTATCTTTATGTTCAGCTTCCAGTAGGTACAACAAGGTACAGTGGTACCTCTGGTCACAACTGTAATTCGTTCCAAAACACTGGATGTGACCTGATTTAGTCGTGACACCCAACATAATTTCCTCATAGGATTGTATGTAAATACAATTACTCTGTTCCAGCTCATACGAACTGTATGTAAATATTTTTTTAAAGATTTTATGCACAAAAATTGTTAATTATACCATAGAATGCACAGTGTAATAGTAAACTAAATGTAAAAACATTGAATAACACTAAGAAAACCTTGAACAACAGAGAAAACTATAGATTTCAAGTAGATTTTGACTTCTTGTACTCAACTGCAAATTGGTAACATGAACGCCACGCTCATACTTTTCAATGATTTCTTTCTTTAATTGGATTTCAATTTTCTTTGAACCTTTCTTCTCACCAACACTACCACTCTTCTCTTGCTTATAGGCCATGGTTAATTGCAAAATTAATGCAAAAGCACACGAAATAGAGCACAAAGAGTTCACAGTGAATGCAAGCATGTCTGACCAAGAATGATGTACAGGGAGAGACTTAACACGTGTGGAAATCATTGGTACATACGAACCAGAAGGGAAACTAGGAAAAGAGGATTTTTGCAAGCCACGGTCTGAGACAGAGTGGTGCTTGTTGAAGAAGGCAGCAGTTCCTGTGTTCAGAGGAACAATTTTTCTGTTCCACTTTCAAGACTTTGGGCTTGGGAGAGGAAAAAAGCTACTGACAGAGGATGGTGACAAAATCCTGCAGGACCATGACTACGCTTCAGCTCTGGAACTAGTAGTTGTCGACCCGGCGCTTCATGAAAACATGACTTTCTGAGAGGAGATCCTCCAGCTGAGGATACAAATTGAGATGCTTACAATGAAGCAGTGGTTTGGCAGTCACTGTTTTGTTGGCTCAGACAGAAATATTTGCTTTTTTCAAAAGGTAAGATGTCCAGCAGTTTCTTGTTACGTATTAAGCTTACATACATATTCATCTGTCCCAGAATAAAGTTTAACAATTGTAGGATGGCATGGTGGGGCAGTGTTAGCGCTGATGCCTCGCAGTAAGGTGAACCTGAACCTGCAGGATAAAACACACAAACTGTGATCTGTAACACTGAGTCCTAATGGTAATATCTCCTTTCTCTGAATAGTTGTTTGAAACTTAATTTCACAAAGATGTAAGGAAAATTGTAACAGTGATTGACAAAGACACATAACGTTACCAGTACCACTACATTAACGCTGGCTTGTACACAAAAATGGTAATACGTCCGGATCTTACCTTCGGAATAATAGTTTGAAGACCTTCTCCTTTTAGCCGTGACGTTTAGGACGTGTTGTATATGACTGTTCAATGATGCTTTTGTCGATTATTTTATGTTCAGGTATTGATTACTATGGTCTGCGTCTTTTGGGATGTATGACATTTTGAGGGAAGGGTGTGGTTTTCAAAAACGCTGTATGGAGAGTTGGTTGAACAGGGTTAGAAAATAAACAGCATTCGAAACGTTATTCTGAGTGTGTCTCTACTTCAGCCTAAAGAACACTACACAACATTGAATAATGCAATTTACGTCGTTTTACTGTAAGTCTGTGCACATTTTAAAGCGATCAGGTGAAAAATGCCATAGCTAGTCTGTTTGGATTTCAGCTCCAGAAGTGAGACAATGGGCTTAAGCTGAATGCAGAAGAGAGTATGCATATAGTTCATACTATACTACTAGTTCACCGACTGGAGGCCGCAGACACGGAGTGCGAGAAATATGCCCTCTTGACTTTTGAAGTTCAAGGGAATACTTGTAGTTCAAGTGAATTTTTGCCCGCGAGGACAGCCTAAAGCAATCTATCCAGTTTACACCTCAGTCCTGCTACGCGACAATAAGTTGAGTGTACAGTTTACAACGACTTCAAATGGCATAGTTCACAAAGTAACTTTACTTTTTCTTCCATCATGTTAAGGGACAATTTGCGATTTTCTTTTGTTTCTGTATCTCTTCAACTTTGTACAAAGAGTAAAGCTTTCAATCTGACATTGCACATTTATGTTACTTTATTTAGATGCCTGTCTGTAGCATCAGTAAAGTGAAAACCACTGCCATTGGGAACGATGATGCTTCTAAAATGAACAACGATGGCTACCCCATTAAAAAATGTACCGTGGTTATCAAGTGAAAGAAAGGGAAAAGGCTTCGGCAAGGGTGGTCAGCATACAGAGCTGCCATCATGTTTGTGAGCAGTGAGTACTTGACCCCTTATTTTGCTGTGATATCTAAAATCACATTTTGAGGTTCATTATTTAATATTATTATTATAAATGTAGATAGCTAAAATTACATTTGTAAACCTAATTCTTTTAACCGTGAGGTTTAAAGTACTAAAGTACTGTTCTTTTGTGCATATCTCCATTGTATTTGTCTCAGATAATCGTTTCCTGGCACACAAAAAGGGTAGAGGTTACTTACACCAAGAGAATGCTCAAGAAACCACTCCAAAAATAGTATCTTTTCCACCCAAAACGTTGGGTGAGGATTCTTATTCTGAAACTGGCATTGAACCCATTCTGGTAAGAGTACATTTGTAAATGTAATGCTCATTTAATTTAAAATGTATGTATTTATTTATTTTATCTCTTTGGTCTTTGTAAGAAACAAAATAGACACTTAAACACCCAGAAGATTTAAGCATGTGTTTCTGGAACAGCACTGTGGAATTTCAGGTTCTGAAGCTTTTCAACACACTAAAGTGAAGTTAGCAAAACTTCAAAAGGAAAAAGAATATCCAAGAAAAGACAATGAACTATTTAAAAAAACTGCTCCTAAAAATGTATGCATTCCATGGTGTGTTTATCTGCAGTAAAGAAATACATGAATAGTTACCTGCTGTTTTTACAGTTTTGGCAGTTTTAAGTGGTCATTTGTTGTCCTTGTGTTGCATCTGTCATTCACTTTCTCATGGACTTTCATTAAGCATACACTCGTATTCCTCAAGTTCACAGTGGTAGTCAGAACCTGTTGAAGCACTTTGAATACAATATACATTGAAACATATATTGGTAGTATTGCTCAGATATTTTTATTTGATTTCATTTTACTTTGTAGTGCAGATTTCTTCTCTTCAACCTATGAACCTGGCACATATTCTTTAGCCATTTCCAAACCCAGAAGATACCACTATGGTTTATTACTACAGAAAACGAAGGCAAGTTTTATCAATGTAAACAAATATTTTTAATGTCTTTTCAAATTAAATCAATCATTAAATAAATAAAGAATACCAATCACTTGCTAGCATATTGTAAGAAATCAAGGAGACAGGTGAGCTTATCTCCACTTAACTATAGTAAAAGAATGTAATATTCAAATTATATTTAAATTTTTTTTTGGCAGATATAAATGTGTAAATCATCATATCTTTGTAAGTCATAGATATAATTAAAACTTAACTCATTATGCTAATTTTTGTAATACATTTATAAACAGAGTTGGCACTGTGGCTCAGTGGTACTTGTCCCATGTCTGTGTTTGTTTCCTATGGGTTCTCTGGTTTATTTCCTCTGTCCTAACACATGCAGGTTAGGTTAACTGCCATTAAAATTAACCCTAGTGAACTGAAATTAACCCTAGTCCAGTGGTTCTCAAACTGTGAGGCGGGCCCCCCTGGGGGGGCGTGAAGTAACAAAAAGGAAGGAGAAAAGATGTGAAAAAAAGAAAACAAGAATCGAAAATATGAAAAATACATCTATTGAAACCAAAACAAATTAACTTAAACTACATTCTGATACTAGAAAAATAAATATAGAGTTAGATAAATGTCGATAAAAGTTAAGTAGTTATAATAAAATATGCATCTATGATATATCATTAATTAAAAAAGAACAAATTGGCATTAATGGGCTCCTTTCAAAAAAACGTTAGGGGGGCGCGATTAAAACTGTTATGAAAACTCGGGTCGCAAATACTTAATAGGTTGAGAAACACTGCCCTAGTGTGTGTTTGGTGTGTGAATGTGTGTTCACCCAGCAATGGACTGGTGCCCTGTCTAGGATTTGTTCCTGTCTTGCACCCTATACTAAGTCTGGAATGAACAAGTTAGATAAAGAAATATTCATAAAGAATGTTTCACAGTGGGCTACTACTTTTTATTCCTTGATTTGTTGTCAGATTCAATGACATCTTGTTAGTTTTAACACTAGAATCCCTGAAGCCTATGAAAAAAAAAACTTGTAATCCCGGACCACCTTAAATCCCCTCACACCTCCTCATCAGCGTCTTTTGTTTTGCAAATGTGTCAATCAGCACAGCATGTCAGCATGCCATGTCGATCAAACACAGGAAGATCTGCAGTCTACTCTTTACTTTTACACTGTAGTGAGATAAGTAAATAAATCAAGGTAAATAACATTCGTTCTGGCTTTTATATAAGTAACATAGAAATGCTTTTTATATAAAGACCATCGCAAACGGGACTTTGCATGATACCTTGGCAAGCTCTGAAAGCTCTGCTGTTTCGTTGAAGGACACGTGTGTGGCAGATTCACTGGCAGGATGACAGCCGACCCCTTGCTACATCCAAACGGTACCATCTTTTGCCTTTACGCTTGGTGCAGCTGTGTTGTTCTTATGTGTGAGTGGACATTTCTTGCGGGGAGGGCTTCTGTTCTCTTTTTCCGATGTAGAACCCTCATCCTCATCTGAGCTCATCTCTGTTATAGCATGTCTTTATTTGAAAACTAACAGTGTCAGATTGGGGGGAGCGTGAACGTGACTGAGAGCATATAAGTGAATAATGAAACAAAATGCTAACTTTTACAAGTACCATAAATTTACAACAGCTGTTACAGACTCAAATAAATCAAATCTATGTTTTTATTTTATAATAGTAATAATAAAACAGCTCACTACTCAAAACGCTTCAATGCATAAAACACCCAGAATCAAACCTGCCACCTTTTGACTTGAAGACAGCAATTCTTACCTCTACATCAGCCAAGCAGACGTATATGTGGGTATGTGTGTCGTGCTCTATCCCAATTTCTTTTACTTTGGTTAAATTCTTGAAAAAAATTATTATATAATAATTACATCTGTGTTTTTTGTGAAACTGTTTATTTGAAATTTGGACTTCAGTCTTCACACATTATACACATCATGTCAGCATTTGGCCAAATATTAGCAGAACATGAAAAAAGTTTGTTCTAGTTATGTGTTCAATATTTCTTGCCTTGCATTTCCGGTCATCCAACAATTACACAGATCATTGTAGACACGGAACACTCATGAAGTGTATGTGTTCCAAATAATGATTTATTATTTATCCTATACAATACAAGGCAACTCACACCCAGATAAACAGACTTGAGCTGGGAGAACTTTATGTACAACTAAAGCTGTGTTGGTGGGGTAATGGGATAGCAGGCTACCTGCTGCCGGTGCTGATCGACACATTTGCAAAACAAAAGATGGTGATGGGGAGGTGCAAGGGAATTTAAGGTGGCCTGGAATTACGAGTTTTTTGTAGGCCTCTGGGATTCTAGTGTTAGTAAATAGCTCTAACATCAATCACAAAAACAATCCTGTTTATATTTAAAAAATGTTTACACCCCCACAGTATTGCACACAATGAAGGAATTCAACACAGTGCAGTTCTTTTAAAGGAATACCCCACCCAAAAATTATATATTTTTTTAATATTACCCAATGTAATTCATAGTTTTGGCCAAGAAATATTTTCAATCTCAAGTTTTTGTGGATAAATTTAAATATTGAATATTCAAACTCAACAGGGTGGATAGGTTGAAAATGGTGGCAGTGCAGAACAATGTGTAAAATGTCCATAGAGAGAAAAAAATATTGTGTAACTTTGTGTCGCATAACTCACATATCAAGATATCCAGTTCTATGGTCAAATGTGCAAAATGTGTGCCAAAATATTATTACCAGTTAACTTCTTGAAAAGCCCACATAGAATACAAACAGTGCTGTCTCCTATTCATTCAAAGTAACCGTTCATTGGTTTGCTCATTGTTACATTTTTTTTTTTTTGCCACATCTTTCACAAGGACAGCCCTCTCGACACTCTTTCCATTGAATGTTCACCTTGTTAGCAACTTCTTTGGGACATCACTGGAGTCTAGAGCTGCCCCCTCAGCCACCGGAAAGCACAAAACTGGATGCAATCTACAGTAAGTTTGACAGCACTTACTTTTTTTTAATAATCACTTATTTTCATTCATTACTTTGACTGTAAGATATACTCACAGCAGGAAATTGCGTCTAAACATTAAATTCTTTTGTTTTTTGCAAAGGGAACGTGTGCTGAAATGGAATTTGAAATAGAAAATGGAATATGATGGCAATGGAAAACTATTTGGTAGGGCAACTAAAAAGTCATTCATTATAATACCCTGTGACATACCTAAGACAACAGTTTAGTAGTTTTGCAAGATTGTATGCTATACTGTATATTTGTGCTGAGTGTAAGTGTGAATGCTGTATTGTTATTACAATACTCGCATGTTCTATTTAATGCTGTGGCAAGAAAACACAACCATTTCCAGCTATGCAAAATATTCCCTATGTACAGATTTACTACTGAAATGTAAAATTTGTAATTGCTTTTACCTGAGAATGTGTTACAGGGCTTTGAGCCTATACTCAGTTAATACAAAAATATACTGAATTGAATAATATATACAACTTTGACACAAAATTTACAGGAGTAAAGTTGTGAAAAGTTTTTTTAACGTGGAGTTACATTTTTAAGATGCAGTTCTGAGGAGTGGATACTGATCCCTTTTCCATATGTGACAATGTCTAATAAAATATATGTCAATGAACAATAAAACGAGGTAAATATCCTGTTCATCTTATCACAATAAAGAAACATTTCTAATATGGTACTGAGTTAATTGCATTAACACTTTGGATTTTAACTTTATTTTGTTAATTTATTCCAAAAATTGCTATAATTTTTTTTTAATCCCTCAGAAATATTTTTTCTACCATTTATGTAAGAATTACTGCCTTGTAGCATTACTGATCACTGAGAAAATGATGGTCTGTTTTCGTCATGACTTGGCATCATTTGCTGCCCTTTATTGGTCAAGAAGTTGTAACTATTAAACGTCTTTGAGTCATTTCTCTCCTTCTGAGGCTCAGAAATACAACTTTGGGTTCAGATAAGGTGTCTATACCTAATACTATTAAGTAAACTAAAGTAATTTAAGTTAATACTTAATATTAAAATGAATACCCCTCTCCCATTTTTTTATTATCTCTTACTCTGTGTTTGTAGTGATGGCCAAGAAAAATGTTTCACCTGAAAACAAAAATCTTGTGTTACTAGTGTTGTGTAATCTTCACAACATCTCATATACACATTTTTACTACAGTACTGTTAAATAAACCCTTGCAGAAAATCCTCTTATGCTAGAAAGATGAGTGTGCAAATGCAAATATGCTTTTGAATGGAAGACCTGTCCCCTTCATTTATTGGTCAGGGGTTCTGCCTTGTAACAGCTCTTTCACTGGCTTTATGTGATATCAATATTACAGAGTCATCTAAGTGAGGTGTACAGTTAGAAATTAGGTGAAAAGTATGCCTCATATTTGTGAATATTTCAGGTGCTTCAAACCAAAAATGAATTCATTGATGCAGTTTCACAAACTAGAAATGTGGCATTATGACCTGAAGACCAATGAACAATGAATATGGGGAGAGGTGGGCTTTATATTGAAAAGCACAGTTCCATTTAATGTGTTTCTCAGTTGTTCACAAGAGTATTATTCACAAATGGTTTATTTTGGAAAAATACATGTGTTTTGGACATTGTGAGATAGATTCAAGGTTTATTATTAATTATACAGTATATTATCTTTATTTTGAAGAAATGCACATTGAATATCTTACTTGATCTGTCCAGGTTACCAACAATCTATACAATATAATAAAATGCTAATCTCTGTATGTACGGTCTCTCCATGTGTTCTGTTTCAACAGCCTGACTGTTGGCTAATTGGTCAGTTTCTCTGTGGTTGCTCAGTCAAACATAATTAAGACAGAAAGTACAGAGCAAGGGAAATTTACATACATAACTTACATACAAGGAGAATATAGTAGGAATAGTAAGAGTTACCTTCAAACTCTTCAAGTGTTTGGAAGAACACTACTGATGTTTTCAGAGAGGAATATGGGAGCCCTTCTACCATTGGTGGTAATCAAAAAGCAAACAGAAGGCAAGCAACATGACTAGAAATGACAGAGTCTAAGAAGCATGCTTTATGGGAACACAATGAAGAGAAACCACTGACGTATGACAAGGCAGGCTGAAACAGGTGAAGATACAAAAGAAACGCGTAGGACTAATGCTGAGGGTACACATAATGTAAAAGATATCAAATAGCAACAATTTTAAAATGTACCTATCGAAAACATATAATAGAATAATGTAACTAGTATACAATACATGACAAAACAAGTGCACAACAAACATAATACTGAACGCTTGCATGTCTAGGTGGTATGTTGATGATTGTTTAATATATGTTTACAATTTACTAATTCTGTGTGGCACACATTACTGAGAAGACAGACTGCAGAGAGGTAAAAGCTGTTCTTAAACTGAGAGATGCGAACTTTGAAACTAGCATACCTAAGTCCTGAAAAGGTGACATTAGTTTGGAAAACTCAATGTGCTAAGCATGAGTAGGATTGTGCAGAATTGCATCAGCCTTATTTCTACTGTGTTTGCTATATATGGACTCTGTTGTCGAAAGAATACAGCCAGTGATACACTGTCTGTTTCACTACCCTTTGTTGTAATCTCTGTTCCTCTGCTGTATTGTCCCCATACCCAGACTGTGATCTCTTCTCTCCGTACACTCTAAATAGTGCTTTAGTAGAAGTTTACTAGTATTTGTTTCTGCATACTACACTTCTTCAAGCATCTGAGATAGTGAAGGCGCTGCTATACTTTTTGGATGATGGCAATGGTGTTTTGCATAAGTTTAATTTGTCTGTGATGGCAGATCAAGAAATCTGAAACATTCCACTATCTCCACCACTAACCCCATCAGTACAGGCTGGTAAATGGTTCACCTCTTCCCCTCCTGCAGTTCAGATTCATTTCGTTAGTTTTATGTTCAAAATGAAGTATAACACAAGCTATCCAGACTACTAACCTCCAGAGCACAGCATCCTTTCATATACCATTCTCTTAAGAAAGTAAACAGTTTATACCACTTGGCTGAATAATAGAAGGGCTTCTGTTTCTTTGTGGTATGAGGACAGTCGCTCGGTTTTGGCTGTATGTACTGTTTATCCAATGAGCAATTTTAAAAAACTAGCACTTTTTCACTGAAAAGAGTCCGGCATCCCAAGGCAGTGTGTGCTCATGCTCATGATATTGACCACTGCTCTTTGTGCTTGCATCATAATGGTGCAGTGTAGGAAGGGGTTTCTTAAGGTTATATACTTGTTATTTTAAAAAGTTAAAAAAGTTTACTGCCTAGCCCTTATCTAATCCAGGATTAGGCATGATAAAACTAGCTGATGTTGACTATACTGGAGGATAGAATGTGGTGAGAAGCATAGCTTTGTGGCCAATCAGTATTTCTAGTTTAATTCATCAAAACATTTCAGAAAGATGCAATATAAAGCCCAAATTTCTTTATTTTGCTTCCTCTTTAAGTCTTAACTAGCTGTCCCCTGCGGCTTCACCCGCATAGTAGTGAAACAGGACAAACTTTAAAAATCAAAAAAAAATAAATAAATGTAATTTGCATTGAGAAGAATTTATTTTGATAGCTTTCATACCCGAGGGCCTCTTGCTCAATATTTTTGGTTTTGCTATCAGGGGCAAGCTGTGATCTCTTTGCCAAAAATGTAAAAAGTTGGCAAGGTATCTCTGGCTAAGGGGAAGGTAGGTACGCTCCAATGTCAAATGTTGCCTTTGCATCTGATTGTGTTCAGCTGTGATGGGAGAGCTTCCCCCGCATGGGGGGAAGAGCATGTGGCCATGATATCTCTGCCAATGAGCAGGTACCCTTTAAAACACACGTAGCTGTGATCTCTCTCTCTCAAAAACATCAAACGTTACTCTTTAACAATCTCTCTAGATGATATTGTCGTTGAACAAACAGGTATCGCTAGCTAAGCCGAGGCAAGGTACGCTCCATCACGTGGTGAGAGGTAGAGTGACTTGAATGGAGGGTGGCACGTGAGTGAGGATGGCCCCACCTGGCTCCCTAGTCTTGAGGTCCCATCTCCCTTTCTCTCAGATTTGTGCAAATAAATCGGTGCCGCAAACTGAAGTCCCAAAATCAACCAGAATGTTCAAGCAAATTATAGAAAAAAACCTGATCTGAAATAAAAACAATTCCTTCACCGCTATCATTTCACATTTGTTTTGTTTAATAATTAAGTCTATGTTCTGAAAATACAGAAATGGATCTTCTTTTACAATACTTCTCAGAGGAATAAATATATGAAGTTATACAAGATTTCCTCAAAATGAAGCACAAAATTTTAATAAGCTTACAAACTTTAAAGAAGAAATTAAAAGATTTATCCAGCTCTCAATGTGGTAACTATAATGCAGTTTCTGTAGTTAGGGCAGGAATAGTGCAAGAGTTAAGTAGACCAGGCCAGCATTTTGGATATCATACAATATGGCAGAACTTTGACAGAAATATTTATTAAATGTCAAAAGAGAAACTGTGATGAAAATGTTGACTGAACCTGATCCGTCTGGAGTTGAAGCTCATTCAAATAGAAAATTTACAAGAAGAGTTTATCATTCCTTAGGGCCTACCTTTATGTGGCATGTAGACAATTATGGTAAAGTAAAACCTTATACTTTGGCTATTAAAGGCTACATTGATAGCTATTCATGAAAAATGATATGGTTATTGTGTGGCCCAAGCAATTATCATCCAGGAGTGATGACTTTAAACTTTGTGCAGTGTGTTATTTATGAATATATATATATGTATATAGTATGTATATATATATATATATATATATATATATATATATATATAGTGGGATATGGCTGGCCGTTCATCCCGGCCAATACCCCCAGGCTGCCAGATGGAGCCCTCCCTGCAGCATAGAGGTGCCCCAAATGCCAGCAGGGAATCATGGACAATGGAGTTTTCCTTCACAGCCCTGCTGGATACCGTGGGGGCCACCAGAGGACACTGCAGGGAGGTTCAAGAACATGTATTATTCGTATAACCCGGAAGCACTTCCCTGTCACAAGGACGGAAAAAATAAAGTACTTCCGGGTTGAAGAAAATGAGGAGTTTTTTACCTGACCCAGAAGTGCTGGATAATCACATGGAATGAGGGCTAAGACACACTTCTGAGTCATGAACTATAAAAGACTGTGAGAGATCCCAGACGGACGAGCTGAGTCGGGAGGTAGAGTGGCAACGCGTCTGGGAGTGGAGGATTGATTATCGATTGTGTATTGTTTATTGATTTATGAGTATTGTGGAGTGGAGGGTGCTTGGTGCACATTATTGTCCTAATAAAATTAATAAAAGGACTTTTACCTGGTGTCTGGCGTCTGATCTGAGGGTTCAAGGGAACGATAGCGCCCCCTATCTGTCACAATATCTTTATATATAATCTTCATTTGGATCTTGATCTTTGTTTGTCCGCGAATTCACTGCCTTGTGTGTTGTTCCTGCTGTGTTCAGTAGAGGGCAGTAGTGATGGAGGAGGAGAGGAAGTGAGGGGGAGGATCGTTGGATGAGGTTGGAGTGTGGTGGTTAAAGAGGATTGAACTAAATGAGACTACGTGCTTTTTGTACTGGCTGAATACACAACACCTTGGTTGTTATTTTTGTTTACAAACACTGTCGATAGCACTCTTTGTGTTTAGATCTGGCGTCGACACCGTGCTTTGTGTTTAGATCTGGCGTCAACACCTGCTTCGTTGTCGAGACTGTGGTTTTTTGTGTTTCTATCGACCGTCGTTGGCAGCAATTCGTCCAAATTGAATGTTCACCCACTTCTTGGATTCGGCAGTCAGTGTATATAAGTCGGGCACACTTCTGTGATTTTCCATCAGTCGGCGTTTGGAGTTGAAGAAAGAAGCATTGGTTCTTCCTTACTCTTTGGATTGTCACAAAGCAACCTGCGAGATTGGAGAAAGGTTGAGAAGAGATCGTGACAGGAAACGACAGCGTCATGAAAACAAGACGGACTGTGAATGGAGAGAAGCAGAAATGCTCCTCCACCACCACATAATTACTATTCGGACAGTGATTCCGAGTAGGCCGTTCCTATCGAATCAATGTCCAAGGGTTTTGTTCTCTAGTTTTGTTTTCCTTATTAAAAATCAAAATGCTGTGCGACAAAGGGCCCAGTTCACGACTGGCAGCTGCATTTAAACAGGGAGCCCTTCACAGACAACTTTAACACGCGCAACGTAGTTGGGTGCACATGGCTAGTATATATATATTTATGTGTATGTGTGTGTATAGTGTAATGGCAGCCTAATTACCTAATAGTGCTTAATTCAATTTATTTTTATGGTTGTTCTTCAAAAAGACCTTGTTAAATGTAAGTAAATCTGGAATATCCATAACACTTGCATGTGTCACCAGTCACGCTGCCCATCAGGTGTAGCCAAGGTCTTGTATCATCATTGCAAAAAGGTTGTGTTCCTTTTGTTTTTGTTTAATATATTACAACACAGTTTTGTGTTCTTTCATAGACATTTAAATACTTTCTATCATACACCTAGATGGCCAGTAGGGCTGCAACTAATGATTATTTTGATAATCAAAAAAAAAAAAATGGACAGATTAATTCATTAATAGGAGTTAAAACAGGTTTCCTTTCTCACCAAAAGTTTACTGTGTATCAGAAGCCCGGATCACAGACAGACACACAGAAGTCCAAAAGCATACACTTTTATTCTTCCTTTGCAACAGAACAGAATCAATGTCTCCATGATGGGACAGTTAACTTTGTGAGCTGGAATGTTAAAGGCCTGGATCACGAATTAAAGAGAAAGAAAGTATGCTCTCACCTAACAGGCTTAAACGCTAAAATAGTATTTTTACAAAAGACCCACTTACTAAACAAGGATCAGTCCAGACTATAAAAAGACTGGACTGGCCAAATGTTCCATTCTAGCTTTACAAAGAAAACTAGAGGTGTGGGAATTCTCATACACAGAACAGTCCCATTTGTAGCATCAGATGTAGTATCGGACCCTGAAGGGAGATATGTGATGGTCATGGGCCACTTATTTAACAGTAAAATGATTTTGATAAATGTTTATGCACCCAATGTCAATGATAAGGAATTCATGCAAAATCTATTTGCATCCATTCCCAATGTGAACACTCATTAAATTATAATGGCTGGGGACTTTAATTGTGTTTTAAATCCACTCTTAGATAGATGGCGTCCCCCCTGTGACGGGAGTCCTAACACTGCAAAGACAATTATACAGTTTGTAACTGACCACAACTTATCAGACCCCTGGAGGTTTCTTAACCCAAACTCAAGAACATATTCGTTCTACTCACCAGTGCATCATAGCTACTCAAGAATGAATAATTTTTTTATAGATAATAATTTCTTGCCTATGATTAAATCGTGCAAATACGACACAATTGTTATCTCCGACCATGCCCCTCTAGTCTTGGAACTAAAATCATTAAGCCCCTCACACTCACCTCACAGATGGCGTCTTAACCCTCTTCTATTAGCAGACGAGAACTGCACAGAATTTATATCCAAACAAATCAGCTTCTTCATAGAGACAAACACACCCTCAGAGGTTTCTGCAGGAACACTCTGGGAAACTCTAAATGCCTTCTTAAGAGGACAGATTATTTTATATCTTTCCCACAGAAATAAATTACAAACCAAGAAAGCATCAGAGCTAAGAGGCGAAATTACTAGAATAGATGAAGAACAAGCCAGACGTCCAAGTGAGGCTCTTCATAGAAAAAGGCAGGCTCTGCATACATAACTCAACATCTTGACAACTAAAGAAACTGAGCAACTTATTTATAAGTCAAGATATCATTACTATGAAAACAGAGAGAAAGCTAATAAGCTTGTAGCTCAACAAATCCACAAGCAAGAACTTCGCAATGCAATCCCAGTAATCACCAACACGAATGGAGACGAAATCATTGACAATAAACATATAATGCACACATTTAGAGATTACTATAAAATCTTATATTCTTCTGTGTTCAAAGAAGACAACACACAATCTAATGCATTTCTGGATACATTACAGGCACCACAAATAGATACTTTAAGTGCTGAGGAACTGGATAAACCTCTGACCCTATCAGAATTACTAGATGCTATAAAGTCACTTCAAATGGGAAATCAGCAGGCCCTGATAGCTACCCTGTAGAATTTTATAAGAAATTCTCCACTCAGCTAGCTCCCCTCTTATTGGCAACATTTACAGAAGCTAGAGACAATCAAATTCTACCTCAAACTTTTCGTCAAGCATTAATCACCGCCTTTCCTAAACAAAATAAGGACTTGTTACAATGTGCATCATACAGACCAATTTCACTCCTGAATAATGATGTTAAGATACTCTTAGAATTATAGCTAGAAGGATGGAGAAAGTGCTGCCTTCTGTAATATCACAGGATCAAACTGGATTTATTAAAGGCCGACACTTATCTTCCAATCTCCGACGCCTGTTTAATGTAATATATTCACCAGCAAAGTCAAACACCCCAGAGATATTATTATCACTAGATGCAGAAAAAGCATTTGATATGATTGAATGGAACTACCTTTTCACTGCATTGGAGAAATTTGGGTTTGGCCCGAATATGTGTGCATGGATCAAACTACTGTATACCAATCCAGAAGCTTCAGTTTGTATTAAGAACATTTGTTCAGACTACTTTAAGCTGGAACGTGGCACCAGACAAGGATGCCCCTTGTCACCACTGCTGTTTGCAATCGCCATTGAACCACTGGCGGTCCACTGTCGAAATTCTTATCAGTTAAAGGGGATTATCAGAGAAGGACTGGAACAGAAAATTTCTCTTTATGCAGATGATGTGGTTTTATATATATCAGACCCAGAAAACACTATGCCTGCAGTTTTAACAGCACTCACAGAATTTCAAAAGATATCTGGTCTCAGAATTAATCTGAATAAAAGTATACTCTTTCCAGTGAATTCACAAGCTTATAATATTAGATTGGACACCCTACCTTTTACCATAGCAGATCAGTTTAAATACCTAGGGGTAAATATCACAAGTAAACATCAAGCTCTTTATCAACAAAAGTTTGCCGTCTGTATGGAAAAAATTAAGAAAGACTTGCATAGATGGTCAACCCTTCATCTCACTCTAGCCAGAAGAATTAACGCTGTTAAGATGAATATCCTTCCTAAACTTCTTTTTTTATTTCAAAACATTCCAATATATATCAATAAATCATTTTTTAAGCAATTAGATTCAACTATAACCTCATTTATTTGGAACTCAAAACACTCACGTATCTGAAGAGCGACCCTAAAAAGACCTTAGGCAGAAGGTGGCATGGCTCTACCTAATTTTCAGTTTTATTACTGGGCAGCAAACATACAAGCCATAAAAACCTGGACACAAATAAATGAACATACAAAGGCTTGGTCCGCAATAGAAGTAAAATCCTGTAGTACTTCTTTATACTCCCTGCGCTCCAATAAATGCAAGTTATTGCAAATATACTAGTAACCCAATTGTGCTTTACTCACTCAGAATATGGAACCAATTTAGAAAGCAATTTAAGATGGAAAATCTTTTATCTGTGGCACCCCTGCAGGAGAACCACCTCTTTCAACCCTCGCAAAAATCTCCAGTTTTTAATATCTGGAAAAGATTTGGGATTAAATTGCTCAGAGATCTTTATATAGACAATATCTTTGCATCCTTTGAACAATTACGTTCCAAATTCAACCTCCCAGCTACACATTTCTTTCACTATCTTCAAATTAGAAACTTTGTTAAACAGAAACTGCCCGATTTTCCTCATCTCATACCCTCCACCATGCTGGAAAAAATACTGCTCAGTTTTGAGGAATTAGACACCATTTCCGCATTATATGAAATTTTGTTAGAGTCCCTTCCTTTCAAAGATCCAAGAAGACAATGGGAAAAAGATCTCTTAATTAATATATCAGAAAAGGAGTGGAAGGTAGCATTGCAGAGAATTCAACTAAAAATTATATATTGAGCTCATCTGTCTCGCTTAAAACTGTCCAAAATGTTTCCAGGGCAAGATCCAACCTGCAAACGCTGCAACCAAGCTCCTGCCTCACTGGGTCACATGTTTTGGGCATGCACCAAATTAACATCATTTTGGACCAAAATTTTTAAGTGCCTTTCAGACAGCCTTGGTATCACAATCCTTCCTAACCCATTAACAACTGTGTTTGGTGTTCTTCCAGATGGAATTGAAGTGGAGAAGGACAAGCAAACTGTGATTGCATTCACTACACTTTTGGCACGCAGATTTTTTTGTTAAATTGGAAGAATCCTAACTCTCCTCTGGTAAGTCAGTGGGAAACCGATGTTTTATATTATTTGAAATTGGAAAAAATCAAATTCTCAGTTAGAGGATCTGTACAGAATTTTTTTAAAACCTGGCAGGATCTAATCAATAATATTTTAGAATAAGAAGAAATAATTATTTCCGCATTTCTTTTCCTGCGCTATTTATTTATTTATTTTTTATTTTTGCCCTATTAAAAAGCCCTTAGCAATTCTCCTTTGGCCATGCTCTCCTTCTCAAGGGTGGGGTTTGATTTGTCTTCAATCTTTTTTTGTATAAATGGATCTATTTGTATGGAATGATTACAATAAAATTAATAAACAAAATTTAAAAAAAATATATATATAATATTTTTACCTCTGGCTCTGCAATTGATAAATGTTGTCATTTTTCTTTATATTTTAAAAATTAAAACAACAGCACTTTTGAAATGTAACTCTTAAACTCTTTCTTTAGCAGAGCTGTAGTCATTTTCTAAACCATTTTCATCTTCTTTCTGTATAGTTGTGTCAAAGTTCTGCAGTATATGTGTTCAATAATTCTTCGTGAGGTTTCTTGGATAAGAGTTTCCCCATTTCTAAGCATGTTCAGTTAATCTGGAGGACACCTGATCACGCTCGTTTCACCAAGGAGGTGGTTTGTAATTGCTACTAGTAGCAATTTAAAAAAAAGGGGACAAAACTCATTCACGGGACCATAAATGCTGAGAAACACTAGTGTAATGAATGCGCCACAAGCTGAATGCATTAAGAATTAGACACGTGGAGCAGATGCATTCACAGTTAGCTGTATTCCATTTCTGCCTGCACAAACTGTAATCTTTTCCCTGGGTCTGGTCCATTTTTCGCTATGAATTTGTGCACATTTGGCAATCACCGTGTGCTTTTAATGTCAGATTGTGTAGTTGCAAGGAGCAACACCATGGACAAATGCTTCTTCAATGAGTGGATGTTTTCTTGTTTAACGCATGCACAGGTGATACGCACAGGGCAGCACAGTTACAAAATTCTGGAGGCAGCGAGGTCACTGACACAAGGGTCTGCAAGAAAGGACTGATGATGAAATTACCATCATGTGGACTGTACCGTACCCTTGCATGAAAACATTGCACGGCTTCAACAGTTTGTCAGCTCAAGGATTGAACCGTTTTAAGTCGGATCATGTTGCTGTTAACATTGTGTTGGAGTGTGTCTGCACAGAAAGGTAAAATATATCTTATATACTACGACAAACATTGACTGATGTGAAATAAGAACCGTTATATCTGTTCTGACTTGCCTACAAATTTGACTTAACAATAGACTTAGAAACAGATCTCATTCATACCCAGGGGACTGCCAGTATTTGAAACTGACCAATTTCAAATAATATATCTGCAGCAGAACTACCAATCTAACAATAGCCCTAAAGTTGTCTTTCAGGTCATGTTCACACTTGCGAAGTATAATAAAACCAAGCTAATAGCAGTAGCACAAAACTACAAACTGTTCCAAATTACCCATTATTCCCATTCAATTATTGATAGCAATTGCACATGATGAGTGTGCTCCTGAATATGGCAGAATCACATACTGTTAAGTCTGAAAGCAAACAAGTGCAGTGGGGTTGGAGTAGAGGACAGACTCCGGAGTGTTCTTTGGTCCACTAAGCTAAACGTGAAAAAACCCTAATAAACTGTGGGATGTTAGCTTACCATGCTGAAGACTCATCTTCAATTGCTTCAATGCGTTTCCTCTTCAGGTGCTCATGCATGATAGTTGTACTCCTGTGCCATGCCAATTCTGCATTGCATATTTTGCATCCATCCATTTTTTTTGAAGACCTTAACACAAGCATTTCCATATTTTAAATGTTTTAGGTCGAAATTTTGGACTATTTTTACCTTCCTCCAACTCCGCCAGGTTGAAATGCACTGACATAATGTAACATGTGTGACATCACCCATCCATCAATTCAACAATGAAAATCATTGGTAACAAATTTAATAGTCGAATTTATCAATTTTTGTCGATTAGTTCTTGCAGCCAGTTGAGCTTTTTACAGCACATACTAAAACTAAAGTAGATTTCAAAAAGCAGTCATTTTACTGCACAGAATGACATAATGGCCCTACAGTGCAGTGCTTTGTGCTGCTTTTGCTTCATGGATCCTGCATCCTGGGTTTCTGAAGGCTCTGCAACCTCCTCCAACCTCCTCTGGGATTAAGCAGGTTTCAGAATGACAAGTACTGAAGTCCGCTAAATTGCCAGTTCAGTTTCCTCCTCTGGCCTGCACTCAGTGTGTAATGCTGAACTAGTCACTTAATCTGTGAGTGTTAAAGACAGTAGTGGAAGTATAGGGAAAATTGCATCATATGTCTGTACTTAACGTAAAGCACCCTGAGGTGTTGTTAAATGATTAATTAAAATGGTCTATTTCTAGACATCTATATAAAAAAGTTTTTTTTATTTTGTCAGTAACCTGGTAGTTGCGTCTACTATTACATTACAGGTCTTATGGAAAGCATTGTGCATTTGCAGTACCTGCAGAGATGCTACGGTAGTTTTAATCTGAATATAGTACAGTCAAAACTTTTGGCTCTTCAAGAATACTTTATTAATAATTACAAAAGCAACACAGTATACCTAATCCTGAGATTTGCCATAGCTATGTACTGTATATTAAACTTAAATCAATCTTTCTGTTAACTTCAGAACTAGCCATCAAGAACAACATTCAAATAGTTTTTCAACTTATTAATTGTTTTGCTTTGGATTTTATTGTTCTTTACAGAATAAATCACAAATGGTTGTAATAAATATGTCTAGACATCTTAACATGGAAATTGTATCAGTACAGTTTTGCTTACAAAATTTTTTTTTTGTGTTTGCTAAGTATTCCGGGAAACATTATGCATGACCAAACCCAGGAGAATTTTAAATTCTTGAATAGTTCATATGAGCTAATTACTCTAAGGGCACATGTACTTTTAGTGGAAAAGGTGACACAAGTGGAAAGTTTTTTTTAGTGGAAAAGGTGACACAACGTCAAACTCCAGATAAGGCATTGGCCGAAATTTCAGCAGAAGGAAGTGATTGGAGGTCTGTACCAAACATTAGGATATCCTGGAGGGAATTACCACCATTTTATTTTGCAGTCAGAATCTTAAAATGATCATTTACAATCTAAAATTTTTGGATTCTAAAAATGTTTACTGATTTGCAAACCATTTCACCTTAAAAAAGAATTATTATGACAAATGGGAAAACACAAGTTAATTTACTATTATGTTTTTTTGTGGTGAGGGTGAGCTTAAAGGAATGCTCCACACAAAAATGATCTTTTTTTGTGTTACTTACCCCATTTTGATGGCCGAGAAAAAAAAAGTCTATTAGTCTAGTGATAAACAACTGGCGTACCTCAGGATTTAGCATTAGTCTGTGAAAGTGTATGGGTGTATTGACCTTCCGCTTCTTGAAGCATGTCAGAAACACACAAGTCTTAAGCATACTCTTTTCCTGATAATGTTTTCACTTCATTTTCTTTAACTTTTAATGTATAGTTTTAGATGTCTAAAACAGTGCACACTTTTTTCTTGATATTATGTGGAGTACAGTGTAAGCCAATGAATAAGCTGTTACAGGGTTTGGACCCTATACCAATGAATAAGAAGGTCTACAGTTCAAATGCTCATTTGCATTTGAGTGCATTCCATATGTGTTCATGAGAGCATTTTCCAGTGGTGGTGTATTTAGCAATATTTTAATAAAACTATATGTGTTGGCAATGTTCTGTACATGAGAATGGATGATTTGACACATACATTATGTGACATGAGTAATGTGAGAATTTTAAATGGATGTACTTCTAAATTATCACTACAAATAACATGGGGCAAGTAACATATTAAAAATATCATTTTTGGTTGGAGTATTTTTTTAAATGACCTTCATGTTGTTAGTGGTAGCAACAACTGGCATAATGAGACTGAAATCACAGGATATTAGAGAGACCTCCTTCTCAGCTGTGAGGTGGGATGACATAGGTTAAGGTTTTTATTCCTTGTTTTACAAATCAAATGCCTCAGTATGTACATGTTTATATTTTAATTTATATTATATATATATATTGTCGCAGATGGCCGGGGTCCTTGTCCGGATGCCTCTTCACGGAGAGGACTGGAGGAGCAAGCGTGGGTAGAACAGTACCTCCCCCGGGACATTAGATGGCAGCCCCCATGGGTTGCAGTGGTGCCTCGGATCCCCTCATGGCTTCATGGGAGTTGGAGTTATCTACAGCCCTGTTGGGATCCGGGGGTGCGGTCAGGGGGTGCTGCAACAGCTGCTGAGCCGTTTTGGGTGGGTTTTCTGCCACACCCGGAAGTGCTGCCGGAAGTAGGTCAACAAGCACTTGGAGCAATTCCGGGTGTGTTATAAAAGGAGCCAGCAGTCACCACTCCCGGAGCCAGAGTCGGGAGGAGGGAAACAAAGCTTGCTGAGGAGGAGTGGAGGAGAAAGAATAAGAAAGAAAGAGAAAGTAAAGTATTGTGTTTAGTGCTTGGACTGTGTTGTGGGCTCATGGGGACAGGGAAGATGTTCCACACGAGTGAAGAAAAATAAAAAAAAACAGCTTGTGTTTTTCTAAGTGTACCTCCCGTGTCTATCTGTGTTGGGTTAAGCACTGGTATAGCACCATCTACTGTCACTATATATATACCTTATATATATATATATATATATATATATATATATATATACTAGTCATTAAGCCCGTTACAATAATGGGCACTAAAACAGTAGTGCATAAACATTAGTAGGAACAGTCTATATTAAATGGCAAGGGACCTTGATCTCATTCTGTTTGTTGGTCGTATTTTTCTTTGTCTTTCAGCCTTTCTTTTGTTGATGTTTACCTTCTGAGGTGACCGTTCTTCGTGGGCTGCCGCCATGTATTGTGTGTCTTTAATTTTCTGTGACAGTAATAACTGCCTTGTACGTCCGCTGGCTTGTACGTCCGTAATACACCTTTAATTTACTCTGGCGATAATACAGGCGTGCGCGTCGGTAATATGCCTTTAATTTTCTCTGACAGTAATACTGGCTTGTATGTGGCTGTAATATCCGTCACTGTATTGTATACCTTTAATTTCCTCTCGCAGTACTACTGGTTTGTATTTCCATAAAACGCCTGTAATTTTCTCTGACAGTAATATTGTGCATCGCACCGTGCCCCACGCATGTGCACTTCACCAGAAGACACACACACACGGACACCTGGACGCACACAGGGATTTTATTAAAGAGGATATATATATATATATATATACATATATATATATACACCTTAACCCATGTCATCCCACCTTTACAGTTGAGAAGGAGGTCTCCCTAATATCCTGTGATTCTAGTCTCATTATGCCAGTTGTTGCTACCAGTAGGACTCTGATGCACAGTAAAAACACTGTCCAGTGATTCAACTTTCAGTTTTTCCTCAGAGTAGCACATAAACTTTCTAAATATGTGATGGTGCTGTTTCAGAGCAGTAAGACAGAACCAGTGCTGACAGTCCTTCTGTGAATCTACAAAATTCATCCAAAAACCCTGTTTTCCAAAATACTGCATTGTTAAACAATATTTAGTTGGAAAATATATGGATACTTACCTTTGAATTGAAAAATGATTTTGATAAATTTAAATACCTCTATAAAAAGTCTTTTATAATCCCATCTATTATTTTTATCAATGTTGTGAGAACAGTAGAAGCACCCAGGTGTTTGTAATATAGAAATGTGTTTCTCCAGTTAGCTGTCTTAATGCATTCAGAGACATCACTTGGTTCACCTAGACAAAAGAAAAAATATATGTTTTTTTATATAACATATATAACTTAGTTATATTCTATATATAAATAAACTTTTTTTTTTTAATTTTCACAATTAAGGCCCTTACATTTGTTGTTCATTCCAAGAGTAAGGAAAGAAATTCTCTTTTAGTCCTGCCAGTAACCACAACCTTCCACCTGCAGCTAAAGTCACTTCAGTACACCTGTAGTTTGTCAGCATGCCCGTGTCGATTAAACAGAGGAAGCTTTGCAGGCTACTTGTGACTTTATGCTGTAGGAAGATAAGTAAATAAACCAAGGTAATTAACATTCGATCTGGCTTTTATATAAGTAACATATAAATGTTTTTATATAAAGACCATCACAAAACAATTCACAAACTGGACTTTGCCCGATACCTTGGCAAGCTCTGTAAGCCGTGCTGTTTCGTTGAAGGACACGTGTGGGGCAGACTGACTGGCAGGATGACGCCGTACCTCTTGCTGCATCCAAACAGTGCCACCTTTTACCTTTATGCCTGGTGTAGCTGCATTGTTCTTATATGTCAGTGGATGTTTCTTGTGGGGAGATCTTCTGTTCTCTTTCTCCGATGTAGAACCCTCATCATCATCTGAGTTCTCCTCTGTTATAGCATGTCTTTATTTGAAAACTAACAGTGTCAGAGCGGGGGAAGTGTGAATGTGACTGAGAGAATAAAACTGAATAATAAAAAAATGCTAACTTTTACAAGTACCTTAAATTTATAGCAGCTTTTACAGAGTCAAAGAAAGAAATCAAATATATGCTTTTTTTCTATAATAATAATAATTGCCGCTCACTACCCAAAACAGTTATTGCATGACAGGGAAAAATAACAAGTCTCTAACATCCAAACTATCAAATTATATAAGGATTATTATTTTCATAAACTTGTATGTTTCTTGTCTACATCATACTGTATATTAGCTGCCCACACATAAGCAAATGTTGGGTTTTCAGCAATCTGTGTTGCATCTAGGAGAAAGCTGACAGCTATACCAATAAAAATATTGCAGCAGTGTTAACATGCAGAGTGATTGAATAATAACGGCAAAAAAAATTAAAAATACTTTTTTTCCTCAACTGTGAGATTTTTCTACAAATGCTATATTGCACACATAAAGTAGTATGTCATAACATATTTATACAGTAAAACTACTGCTAAAACCAAATATCACTTTGTCAGAAAACTTACTTTCATTTTAATGGAAAATACTATAGACAGAAGGCAAGCCAATGGGATTTCCATCATCAGGACTCTTAGCTGAACTGGTAATGCAGCGATTCAAAAGCATGGCTCTAACTCAGTTCACACCTAAACTTTGGATAGACTCGGTTGACAAACACATTTATCAAATTAAAAAGTGACCAGCTAAATGACTTCCACAACCACATCAATGTAATATTCCCTGCAGTCTAGTTCACTATGAAAGAAATAAACTGACACATCAATTTCCTGGACATCTTCATTGAAAAAGGTAATGATGCCACCCTGATTACAGGTGTTTATGGCAAGGAATGTTATGCAGACAAAATAGTACACTTTGCTAGCAATCACACATCATCACATAAAAACTGTGTTAAGATACTACTCAGAAGAGTTCACACGCATTGTAATACCAAAGATACTAAAAAGAATAAACTACAACATCTTTTCCAACTGTTCACATCAAATGGCTACCTAAAAACGTTCATAAAACAATGCTTACATATCTAATCCTGACCCCTCATCCCACCTGGCACACGGTTCCTTGTCATCACAGGGTATCAGTAGGTACAGCAGGTATCCTTTCCAGATCAGGTGTCAAAATAGCACACAAGCCTACAAACACTCTGTGCACAGTCCTATTTAATGCTAAAAGCAGGAAATCAGCAGCAGAGACACAGAACGCAGTTTACAGCATACCATGTTGTTCATGCCCAGTTGTATATGTGGGACAAACATCAAAAACATTAGCAACACGTATATAGGAACATTGCAGTGCTATCAAAAGGAAGGACCCATGGTCTATGATTAACACAAATACACCTACAACCAGACACACACCTCATTGAATTAGGGGAAAAAAACTATTTTAAGACACGTGATTCATTTTCTCCCTTTGCTCAAATTCCAGCTACAAATATGCAAACCGTGTGTGTGTATACGTACTGCTCAAAACAAATTAAAGGAACACTTTTTAATCAGAGTATAGCATCAAGTCAATGAAAATTCTAGGATATTGATCTGGTCAGTTAAGTGGCAGAGGGGGTTGTTTATCAGTTTCAGCTGCTTTGGTGTTAATGAAATTAATAACAGGTTCAATAGAGGGGCAACAATAAGACGACCCCCAAAACAGGAATGGTTTAACAGGTGGAGGCCACTGACATTTTTCCCTCTTCATCTTTTCTGACTGTTATTTCACTAGTTTTGCATATGGCTATGGTCAATGTCACAACTGATAGCAAGAGGCAATACCTGGACCCTACAGTGCTTGCACGGGTAGTCCAACTTCTCTAGGATGGCACATCAATACATGCCATTGCCAGAAGGTTTGTTGTGTCTCCCAGCACAGTCTCAAGGGCATGGAGGAGATTCCAGGAGACAGGCAGATACTATAGGAGAGCTGGTCAGGGCCATAGAAGGTCCTTAACCCAGGACCAGTATCTGCTCCTTTGGGCAAGGAGGAACAGGATGAGCACTGCCAGAGCCCTACAAAATGACCTCTAGCAGACCACTGGTGTGAATGTCTCTGACCAAACAATCAAACAGACTTCATGAGGGTTGCCTGAGGTCCCGACGTCATCTAGTGGGCCCTGTGCTCAATGCCCAGCACCGTGGAGCTCAATTGGCATTTGTCTTAGAATACCAGAATTGGCCGGTCCACCACTGGCGCCCTGTGCTTTTCACAGATGAGACCAGGTTCACCCTGAGCACATGTGAAAGACGTGAAAGGGTCTGGAGAAGCCGTGGAAAACATTCTGCTCCTTGTGACATCGTTCAGCATGACCGGTTTGGTGGTGGATCAGTGATGGTCTAGGGAGGCATATCCATGGAGGAATGCACGGACCTCTACAGGCTAGACAACAGCACCTTGGCTGCCATTAGGTATCAGGATGAAATCCTTGGACCCATTGTCAAACGCTATGCTGGTGCAGTGGGTCCTGGGTTCCTCCATGTGCACAACAATGCCTAGCCTCATGTGGCAAGAGTATGCAGGCAGTTCCACTGACTGGCCCCCAAGCTCACCTGACCTAAATCCAGTAGAACACCTCTGGGACATTATGTTTTGGTCTATCCAACGCAACCAGATTGCACCTCAGACTGTCCGGGAGCTCAGTGATGCCCTGGTCCAGATCTGGGAGGAGATCCCCCAGGACACCATCCATCATTTCATTAGGAGCATGCCCCGACGTTGTCAGGCATGCATACACCCACGTGGGGGCCATACAAACTACTGAGTATGATTTGGAGTTGCTGCAATGAAATTTCGGCAAAATGGACTAGCCTGCCGCATCATTTTTTGACTTTGATTTTCAGGGTGTATTTGAATTCAGCCCTCTATAAGTTCCATCAAACGATGTGGCATCCTTTTGTTCCTATATGTGTGTGTGTGTATATCCATCCATCCATTATCCAACCCGCTATATCCTAGCTACAGGGTCACGGGGGTCTGCTGGAGCCAATCCCAGCCAACACAGGACGCAAGGCAGGAAACAAACCCTGAGCAGGGCGCCAGCCCACCGCAGGTGTGTGAATATATTGTCAGAAACTAGACTCAGAGTCATGAAAAAGTTTGGGGCAGCCACCCGTATAATTGGTTTCCTGGCTGGAAAGTTGAATAAATAAATAAAGCACTGCTGTGCACAAAACCGAGTCCAAAACAGAACTGAGGGAATAGGGAAATGGTGCAGGCTTTTAAAGGGGAAGAGAGGAAGTGAGATCATAGGGGTCGGTCTCATGAAGGTCTTCAGCCATTGGTTCGAGCCCAGATGTGACATCACAGAGGCCGGAGCCGGCAAGGTCTCCTTCCATAGGCTCGGTCCCAGAAGTGACGTCAAGAGAGCCAGGTGGAATCTCCCGTGAATGGTGTACAGGATAGGGAGAAAAAGAGTCAGTGCACTCTGGCACATCCCTGTATGCCTCGGAACTGCCCTTACTCAAGCCCTTTAGCTGTCTCCTATGCGCATGTGTGTGACAAGGCCCCCCCTCAGCCCAGACCCGTCGAGTCGGACGACCCTGACCGAGAGGTTGTGAACCCGAGAAAAAGCATCAGCGTTGGTGTGGAGAGCGCCCTGGCGATGAATGAGCAAAAACTTGTACAGCTGGAGGTCAAGGAACCATCGGGTGACCTGCGGATTCAACTCCTTGTGCATGGCCATCCACTGTAAAGATGCATGGTCTGTGACAAGGGTGAATTCCCGGCCCAACAGGTAGTACCTCAGCTGAGTAATCACCCATTTAATCGCCAAAGCCTCCCTCTCCACCGCTGCATACCTGGTCTCCGGTCCAACAGTTTCCGGCTCAGGAACATGATGGGGTGTTCCACACCATCGACACATTGGCTCAGCGTGGCCCCCAGGCCTGTGTCCGAAGTGTCCGTCTGGAGGATGAAAGGCAAAGAAAAGTTAGGTGCCTTCAAAATAGATGCGGATGTAAGGGCCTGCTTCAAGTCACTAAATGCAGCGCCTGTCTTTTCAGTCCATACCACAATGTTTGAGGCCCTCTTCTTTGTCAAACCAGTCAAGGGCCCCGCTCTCTCCGAGAACTGGGGCACAAACCGCTAACCTGAGAAAGGCTTGGACCTGCCGCTTGGTTCGTGAACGGGGCCATTTTTAAAATGGCATCTACTTTGGAGCACTGTGGCCTCACGGTATCCCGACCCACCAGGTAGCCTAAATACCTGGCTTCGCTCAATCCAAAGAAACATTTCTTGGGATTAATCCGAAGCCCGGCCTCCCCCAGCGTCTGCAATACCGCTCGGACATGCTGTAGGTGTTCCATCCACGTGCTGGAATAGATGACCACGTCATACAGGTAGGCAGCACTGTATGAGTAATGAGGCCAGAGTACTTTGTCCACCAGACGCTGGATGGTTGCTGGAGCCCCTTGTAACCCAAATGGAAGGACACGATATTGCCAGTGTCTGCTAGGGGTGCTACACGTGTTTTTAACCTCCGCGGAGTCCGTTAACACTAGAATTACCAGAGCCTACGAAAAAACTCGTATATCCGGCCCACCTTAAATCGCTTCTTAAATCCGTTCACACCTCTCCGCCAGCATCCTTTGTCCTCTAAATGTGCTGATAAAAGACAAGCTGCCAGCAGCCGGCTATTCCATCCCCCCACCGACTTAGAACGTGAGCGAAGTTTTCCCAGCTCACGCCTTGATTGATTATGTGGGAGTGAAGTGGAGTTTTACAGTGGAAATAAGAGATCATTATTCTAAAGTAATCTGTGTAAACACATTGTTAAAACAGAAACTTTTTCATATTTTAGTAATAAATGTTACAAAATGTAGTAGGCATAAACTATAGAATATATAAAGGCCGAGTTCCAAAGATCAAATAAACACTTTCACAAAAGCTACAAGAATGATTCAACAGCTTCTGTGGCATAGTGCGCTAAGGTTTACCTCTTGGCGTAGAGCAGCTTTTCCTTGCCTCACAGACCTGAGTTCGATTCCCCGCTGGGGATGAAGTGTTGCTTTTTTTTTTCTTTTCTTTTAAACCTCAAACGGACATAAAATTTATACATTGGTATGCACTGTCAGTTACTGAGATCGTTATATTTTCATGTGGGATGCTCCTTTTCAAATATTTTTTTAACAATTGAGACTGCAATTAACAGGAACAACTGTCCTTATAACTTATTTTTAAGATCCATAACACACAGACAGACAGAGCACTGCGTAATAGAGAGACAGACAGGCAGAGAAGTCACTAGATATATAAATAAACAGGGAAGCCACGTGTACTGAAAGAAAAAAAGAACAACATGTGCGTTGTCCCTGCTGCACTGAATAAGCGCAGGCGCTCTAAAATCACCCTTACCCCCATCTGACTCTCTAAGTAAGATCGGGGGAGGGGTGATGTTAGAGCGCCTGCGCTTATTCAGTGCAGCAGGGACAACGCACATGTTGTTCTTTTTTTCTTTCAGTACACGTGGCGTCCCTGTTTATTTATATATCTAGTGACTTCTCTGCCTATCTGTCTCTCTATTACGCAGTGCTCTGTCTGTCTGTGTGTTATGGATCTTAAAAATAAGTTATAAGGACAGTTGTTCCTGTTAATTGCAGTCTCAATTGTTAAAAAAATATTTGAAAAGGAGCATCTCACATGAAAATATAACGATCTCAGTAACTGACAGTGCATACCAATGTATAAATTTTATGTCCGTTTGAGGTTTAAAAGAAAAGGAAAAAAAAAAGCAACACTTCATCCCCAGCGGGGAATCGAACTCAGGTCTGTGAGGCAAGGAAAAGCTGCTCTACGCCAAGAGGTAAACCTTAGCGCGCTATGCCACAGAAGCTGTTGAATCATTCTTGTAGCTTTTGTGAAAGTGTTTATTTGATCTTTGGAACTCGGCCTTTATATATTCTATAGTTTATGCCTACTACATTTTGTAACATTTATTACTAAAATATGAAAAAGTTTCTGTTTTAACAATGTGTTTACACAGATTACTTTAGAATAATGATCTCTTATTTCCACTGTAAAACTCCACTTCACTCCCACATAATCAATCAAGGCGTGAGCTGGGAAAACTTCGCTCACGTTCTAAGTCGGTGGGGGGATGGAATAGCCGGCTGCTGGCAGCTTGTCTTTTACCAGCACATTTAGAGGACAAAGGATGCTGGCGGAGAGGTGTGAACGGATTTAAGAAGCGATTTAAGGTGGGCCGGATATATGAGTTTTTTCGTAGGCTCTGGTAATTCTAGTGTTAAAGGAACCTGCCAGTACCCCTTTGTCATGTCCAGTGTGGTCAAATATTGAGCCTGCACAAGCCTCTCGAGGAGGTCATCCACTCATGGCATTGGATAGGCATCAAATTGGGAGACTTGATTAAGCTGCCGAAAGTGCATTGCAAAACCTCCAACTCCCGTCAGGTTTAGTGACCAATACAATGGGACTGGACCAGGGACTATGACTTTCCTTGATCACACCTAGTTCCAGCATGTGCTTGATCTCAAGCTCCACTTCAGCCCTTTTTGCCTCGGGAAGACGATACGGGCATTCTCGGACTATAACCCTGGGCTCTGTCACAATGTTGTGCTCAACCAGAGAGGTCCTTCCGGGGTTTTCACTCAATACCTGCAGGACAGACAGGATAACTGTTTCCAGCTCCCACCATTGTCTGGGACTTAAATCCGCACCAAAGTTAAGGCTAGCTGTGTGAGCAAAGAGTGAGCAGGGCTGACCGGAGGAGGGATCGGGATCCCTGTCCTTACATGGTTTCAGCAGGTTTACATGATAAACCCGCTCCCTCGGCCGATGATTGGGTTGACTCACCAAATAGACTACGAGTCCTTTCCTCTCCTTAACTTCATAGGGGCCTTGCCAATGGGCAAGCAACTTAGAGTGGGAGGTAGGCACTAGGACCATGACACGATCTCCCGGGCGGAACTCCCGGAGAGACGTGCCGCGGTCGTAATATCGGACCTGTGCTGCTTGTGCCTCTTCCATGTGACTTTTAAGGAAGGGCCGGATCTTACCAAATCTATCGCGTAATTGCGCGATATACTCCAGTATGTTTGTAGAGGGAAGAGCCTCTTTTTCCCATCCTTCTTTTAGGATATCTAATATGCCCCGGGGTTGTCGCCCATATAATAATTCAAAAGGGGAGAACCCTGTGGAGGGTTGTGGGACTTCCCGGTAGGCAAAAAGGACGAGGGGGAGGAGCTGGTCCCAGTTCCTCCCATCCAAGCTGACCACCTTACGAAGCTCTCTACCAGACCGTCGGTTTGAGGATGATACACCGCTGTCTTTAGATACTTTATTTTAACTAACTTGGCAGTCTCCTTGAACGTCTCCGAGGTAAAGGGCGTCCCTTGGTCCATCAGGACCTCCTTCAGAATACCAACACGCGCAAAGACCCCTAGTAATTCCTGTGCGATGGCTTTAGAAGTAGCTGAGCACAATGGAACAGCTTTGGGGTATTTGGTAGTGTAATCCGCGAGGACTAAAATGTACTTGTGTCCTCGGGCTAAGGGCTCTAGAGGTCCGACTAAATCGACCCCAATTCCGTGAAATGGAATATCAATCAGGGAAATAGGAATGAGAGGAGCACGGTCCTTCCTAGGAATTTGTCGCAATTGACACTCTGGGCAAGAAGTGCAAAAGCGACAAACCTCCTCATTGATTCCCGGCCAATAGAAACGGAGCTTGAGCCGCTCCAGGGTTTTCTTGGTGCCCAAGTGGCCACCTAGGAGGTGGGCGTGTGCTAACTCACAGACCTGCCTCCAGAAGGTCCGCGGGATTAGCAGTAGCCGTCTCTCCTGCCCATCATGCATTGCTACGCGATAGAGAAGGTTATTGTCTAACACAAAGTGAGGGCCCTGTGGCATCGATTGGTTAGTGCGCTGGCCATTGACTAGGACCACTACATTTTTTGCAAACTTCAGGGAGTCGTCGTTCCATTGCTCCCTTTTAAAAGAAGCCGGCGTCTCTCTAAATTGAAACTGCAGAAGGGAGAGAGGGTCTGGGACGACCTCAAGGGGCATGGTTTCCTCCCGTTCCATCTCAGTGCTGGTGGATGACGTATCAGGACGCGACGGTCTGAGAGTTGCCACGTCACTCAAGGAGGCCGCTGCGTCTCTCTCTGCCGGCTGGTTACACGGCGTGGAGGCAGCCTGAGACGGCTCATCCCCGTCTATAACTAGGCCCAAGTTAACACCAGGAGTGGTATGTGTCTCACCGCATTTAATTTTCGACCAGTCCCGCCTAGTATCACCGGGTGTGGTGGATTCGGAAGGACAGCCACGGTTAGTTTTCGTACCGATCCTCCGTAACTGATGTGACAAGCGGTGGAGCTCTACCAACAGATTTCTCCGTGGACACAGGCTATACTGGTCTTAATTTTTAACCACTGTCGCGGCAGCACAAACCGGCGGGCAACAATGGTAATGTTGCTACTGGAATCGAATAAGGCCATGGTCTTGCACCCGTTTTATGATCACCATGCCTGTATGTGGGACCGCCAACAGGTTAGCCAGAGCACACCAACCCCTCCTTCCCCTCCACCTGCATCCCTCCTCGCTTCCAAGCGGTTTGTGCGCCCGCAAGTCCGGGGACGCCGGCACAAGCTCCGGGTTGTACGGGGTTTTGGGCTAGGCTTTGGGACGTACTCTGGCTGAGTTCGACAAAGGAACGGTTTTGCTCCCTCAAATTGTGAGGCCGTCCTTTGAGTCTCCAGAAGCTCTGTGAGCTCAGCCATGTTCATAAACTGCTTGCCCCAGACCGGCTGGGTGAAGCCATGGGGAAGCGCTTTCAGGAGCAGATAGCAAGCTACCTGGTCTATTATGTGGTAGGGCTTGTTCTCAAATGGCCGTAGCCACTGCCCTACCATTGCCCAGAAGGACCAGGCCTGTTTGTGGGTCGGCCGCTCTAGGTCCAACCTCCAGTTCTTTATTTTACTCACCTGCCAGTCTGGGGCACCCCTAGGTGGTAAATGGGGCTCTGGTTTCACATGGAGGTGTGCACTTTCCTCCGAGAGAGCATAATAAGCCTCTTTTGCTTCCTCCTCTGGAGCAGCCCAACTCTGTGAGCCCCTCCCGCACACTTCCTGGCCTCTCTAGGTGACCTAGTTACGCGTGCTGGGAGCGGAGCCCGTACTGGGTCTCGCCGAACCACGGGACACCCTCCCCACCTGAAAACTCGGCCCCGGTACGCTCCCACCTGGGTACACTGAGTAGTGAGAAAAGCGCTATATAAATGTAAAGAATTATTATTATTATTATTATTATTATTATTATTACATTGCAGGTCCTGTCCCTTTCTCTTCTGGGACTTCTCCATCCTGCCGGCTACGCCAATGTCAGAAACTCGACTCAGAATCATGAAAAGGTTTGGGGCAGCCACCTGTATAACTGGTTTGCTGGCTGCAAAGTTGAGTAAATAAATACAGCACTGCTATGCACAAAACTGTGTCCAAAACAGAACTGAGGGAATAGGGAAAAGGTGCAGGCTTTTAAAGGGGAAGACAGGAAGTGAGATCATAGGTAGTCGGGCT
This sequence comes from Erpetoichthys calabaricus, assembly GCF_900747795.2. Classification (NCBI taxonomy): domain Eukaryota; kingdom Metazoa; phylum Chordata; class Cladistia; order Polypteriformes; family Polypteridae; genus Erpetoichthys; species Erpetoichthys calabaricus. Next base: position 151,440,601 of record NC_041397.2, read on the forward strand.
CATGAAGGTCTTCAGCCATTGGTTCGAGCCCGGATGTGACATCACAGAGGCCGGAGCCGGCAAGGTCTCCTTCCATAGGCTCGGTCCCAAAAGTGACGTCAAGAGAGCCAGGTGGACTCTCCCGTGAATGGTCTACAGGAAAGGGAGAAAAAGAGTCAGTGCACTCTGCCACACCCCGGTATGCCTCAGAACTGCCCTTACTCAAGCCCTTTAGCTGCCTCCCATGCACACGTGTGTGACAATATATATGTGTGTGTGTATATATTATGTACCTGTATGTATGTGGGTGTGTGTGCGTGTGTGTGAGTATACAAACTGTATAGTAAAAAGGTAAATAAAAACAGCAAAATTCAAAAATTAATACAAGAGAGATAAAAACAATAAGTACTGAAATGCCCTCTAACTAAAAACATAAAATTATGAAAAACAAGAGATTTATTGTGTTACTTTATTCTAAACTTGAAAACTATTTATTAGGAATACTTAATTAAAAATTGATTGAAAGATAATATTAATTTGATGTATTCTACTTCTAGCTTTTTTTACATGTACTTGTCATTTTCTCTGAAAATAATTTTTATTTATAGACCTTTATGCTCTTAATTCCAAAAGTCATAAACTGTATTGACTGATGGAAGTGAAATCTGTGCTAGGGTTGGGTTAGAAGGATTTTAATTAGTTTGTAAGTTGTCCATGTAGCCTGTTTTAACATTTAGGTTTTCTTTATATTGATTCAGTTTCTAACACTCCTTAGGGTGTTTTTGCTGGCATTTTCTTCTGTTCATATAGATGCTGTTATTTACGCTTCCACTGTCAGGCATGATACTTATATTCGTTATAATCATTATAACTATTATTATTATTATTTTTATCTTTTAAAATTTTGTATAAATGCTCTTTGAAGTCTGTTCTACGAATTTACTAGTAAATTGACAATACAAAGAAACAATATAAAGGCATGTGGGGTCAAAGGTATGTCAGGAAACTCGTTTTGGTCATTTCCAAGATCAATACCAAGCATAACTGATGAGAATTTACTGGGTCTGGTTATATGTGAGGAAAGCAGTATAATTTCCCAAGCTGAGTTGGATGGTTATATTTCCACTTCCCCCAGCATCTTCTGGATATGCTGCTTCATTATGTACCTTTTTCTTGATGAAAAGAGACTATTTTCTGGTCCATTTTCTATACAGTATCTTGGACATGATATGTTTTCCAGCCTTATGAATGTTAGTCACAGGTTGTACAACTTACTGACTTCTAATCTTACTAACTGCTTATCAGAGGTCATTCTTTTCTCTTCCTTTACAACTGCTCAAGGTATTTAAATACTGAAAAAAATGCAAAGTGTGGGGCAGTAATCCTATAACAAAGTTTCTGTATAGCTAACAGTTTATGATTGGCCATAGTCTTTAACCTAAACATAGTGGTACAAAAAGTCTAGACCCTGTATAAACTGCCAGACAATTTAAGTCCACCTGACTCTACCTCAGAATAGAAGGGTGACATAATAATTTGCACATAACAGCTATTTTATACAGTTTTGGGAACTCTGGGAATGAGGGCTACACTAGAGAGTGTCCCATCATTAAGGTTTTTCATCACTTAGTTCTTTTCCATCAACACAATGGAATAGTAAGCTTTGAGACCAGTCCTTTGCATGGAGTTGTTTGTACACGTCACCTTTAGCCATCGTCACACAAACTGATGCATGCTGTTGGTGGCAAAGCCTGTCTGTAATGATAGCATATAATAAATATATCCACTTGTGCCCTGGATTCATGCTTCCCTCATAACTTCTGGGGCCAAGTTATAATAAAAGTGGGGGTAAATTTATATAATTTATTTGATTTATATAAAACAGTTTCTCAACGGAGACCCTCCACCTGCATCACTTGACCTATTTTTCAAAGAAGTATCCAGCGTGCTAATTGACAGTATTTTTGACACAGTAAACTTATAATTAGATACGGTGGTCTTCCCAGACTGTCTTAAGACTGCTGTAGTTAAAGCCCGACTCAAGAAAAATAATCTTGACTCCTCTGCTTTTGAAAATTTTAGACCTATCTCTAACTTGCCTTTCTTAAGTAAAATTCTAGAGAAGGCAATCATTATGCAGCTAAATGACCACCTCAATAAACATGCTATTCTTGATAAGTTTCAGTCAGGTTTCAGAACAAATCACAGTACAGAAACTGCACTCGTTAAAGTAGTAAATGACTTGTGAGTAAATGCAGACAGAGGCTGTTTATTTATTCTCATTCTCTTAGATCTGAGTGCCGCATTTAATATCATTGATCACAATATTCTTAGAAATCACCTTAGTCAGTGGGTGGGTCTCTCTGGCAGTGTCTTAAATTGGTGTGAATCCTACCTGGCAGGTAGAAAATTCTTTGTTAGTTGTGGTAATTATACTTCAATGACACATGATATTCTATATGGTGTTCCACAAGGCTCTATCCTGGGTCCGCTGTTCTTTTCGATCTATATGCTTCCATTAGGTCAGATTATCTCAGGGTGTAACGTGAGCTACCACAGCTATGCTGATGACACGCAACTGTACTTATCAATAGCACCTGAGGACCCCAACTTTGTTGATTCACTGACACAATGTCTTACTTGTGTTTTTGAATGGATGAGTAGTAATTTTCTCAAACTAAATAAAGAGAAAACTGAAATTTTAGTGATTGGCAATAATGAATATAATGAGGCTATTAGAAATAAACTTGATGCATTAGGATTAAAAGTCAAGACGGAGGTAAAGAATTTATGGGTAACTGTTGACTGTGACCTGAATTTTAAATCACATATTAATCGGATGACTAAGACAGCATTTTTTCACTTAAGAAATATCGCAAAAGTTAGACCTCTTATATCACTGAAAGATGCTGAGAAATTAGTTCATGCTTTTGTTTTCAGTCGACTAGATTACTGTAACACACTCCTCTCAGGACTATCCAAAAAAGACATAAATTGAATGCAACTAGTGCAGAATGCAGCTGCTAGAATCTTAACTAGGAAAAGAAAATCTGAGCACATCACCCCAGTTTTGATGTCACTACATCGGTTACCTGTGTTTTTCAGAATTGAATTTAAAATACTGCTTATGGTTTATAAAGCCTTAAATAATCTCGCTCCATCTTATATTTCGGAATGTCTGACACCTTACACTCCAAATTGTAACCTTAAATCTTCAAATGAGTGTCTGCTTAGAATTCTAAGAGCTAAACTTGAAAGAAGTGGTGAGGCGGCCTTCTGCTGTTATGCACCTAAAATCTGGAATAGCTTGCCAATAGGAATTCACCAGGCTAATACAGTGGAGCACTTTAAAACACTGCTGAAAACTCATTACTTTAACATGGCTTTCTCATAGCTTCATTTTAGTTTAATCCTGATGCTCTGTATATTCAGTTACTGTAACTATCATTATTATTCATGGTGTCTCCAAAATCCATACTCACCCCTACTCTCTCTTCTGCTTTTTTTCCAGTTTTCTGTGGTGGCGATCTGCGCCACCACCACCTAATCAAAGCACCGTGATGTCCCTACATTGATGGATTAAAGACCAGAAGTCCATGTGACCGTCATCATCAAGTCCTTCCATGAGAACTCTGAATACTCTGAATATGATTGAGGTCATTTATGTTAGGTAGAATGCCTAGAGGGGGCTGGGCGGTCTCATGGCATAGGAACCCTTGCAGATTTAATTTTTTCTCCCGCCATCTGGAGTTTTTTTGTTTTTTCTGTCCTCCCTGGCCATCGGACTTTACTTTTATTCTATGTTAATTAGTGTTCTCTTATTTTAATTCTTATTTTGTTTTTTTTTCTCTTTCTTCATCATGTAAAGCACTTTGAGCTACATTATTTGTATGAAAATGTGGTGGGTTGGCACCCTGCCCAGGATTGGTTCCCTGCCTTGTGCCCTGTGTTGGCTGGGATTGGCTCCAGCAGACCCCCGTGACCCTGTGTTCGGATTCAGCGGGTTGGAAAATGGATGGATGGATGTGCTATATAAATAAATGTTGTTGTAAAAAAAAATAATAGGCAGCAATTAAAATTGAGCCTAGGGAAATATATATATCTTTGGTTGTTAAAGATAAAAACATATGCACTTCTGGTATAATGAACAAAATTAAAATGTTTCCTAGTCCAATACACTCCCTCGAATGCCTATCCTTTACATATTTTGAACATGGTATGCTTGAAATTCTATCATTAATGTTTGAAATCATGTATCTATCTATCTATCTATCTATCTATCTTTAAATATAATGCGATAAAGCAAAAACAGTTATGAATTTTTTCTAAATACTGAGCCATCACTGAGCACACTGGGGCACTCATAAAGAATAGTTTTCACTTTGTTTAGCATAAAAGTAAACAAAATGAACTTTCCAAGCATTCAAAGAAACAGTTACACTCCAATATGTTCCTAGTAGTGAAATTGAACTTTTATTACACAACTTGAGCAAATTTGTTGTCATACAAAGTTAGATATGTGGCAATTAGAAATACATTACAATACCTCAGGCATTATTTATCCTGTTAGTGATGACTGTCACAAGAATTAGGGAAAAAAGCAGTTTTGTGCCAAGCATACTTTAACAACAAGCCTTTTCAGTAATTCATTGTGGGTGCATCTATTTATTTGCAAGAGTCTGTGCTGTCTCTGTCTAAAATCACTCACCTTAGCTGCCCTATTTTCCCTTAGCTATTTCAGTTAAAAGGAGCTAACTGTGGACCACATATTCCCTTTAAAGTGGCTTGGCTGTAATGTACCTGTTGTGAAAAAAGAAGGTAGTGTTTGTAGGTAAAATATATTAGTATGGTTGATAGCATCTTAAAAGTTACCAAAAAGCCAACCACAAAGTAATATAGGCAAAATTAACATAGCTAGAAATGCTCTTCCACCAATATCATTATCCCTATTATTTAACGATTAATGTATGATCTTTACGTAATGTTCAAGTTTATTGTCATATATGCAGAGTATAGTGTTTTATAATTGCATCTCTGACTAGCATGCCACAAATTACCTTCTTTTCAGCACAATGATAAGACATTAAAAAAGCAGTGTTGCATCAAGATTTATGAGAAAGCAAACTACAACAGTAATAGATTATCTGAAAAGTTCAAGTGGGCCACAAAACTTAGCATTGTTTACAGCTGACTGGAGATTAGAAGAAAAATATCCTTTAATCTGCTCTAAATAATGTCTCGACGTGGGTTTATTGCAATACCATTCAAGGCTTTGAAATATGTGTGTACTTCATCAGATATGTTGATGAATTCATACAAGAAATGATAGATAAAATGTATCCTAAAATAGTAATCAAGCCACGTATTTATTTGTCAAAGAAAGAATATGCCAAAAAATTACCATGCAAGCCCTTTACCCACCTATTATCTCACCAATATTAAAATATGTTTGTGTCAGGCTTTGCTGACTGAGGTTTTATTTCACTTTATAGTATTTTGTTGTTCAGTTTTTCTACAGGAAAATGTCACTGGCAATGTTCTGTATTGATGTGCTCTGCTTTATGAGTTTTGTACATGTAAATTTCTGGTTGTTGTTTCAAGAGAAAAGCAAGGTTTATGTAGATTTGCAGGTTGATCTGTACAAACAGCAATTTGAGATTAGCTCTTTTATTTATTTAATGAAAATAGAAAATAACTAAATTGCTATACTGAAATGCTCCAGAAACAATGGGATCAGAAAAAGAGTATAAGCTTCAGCATACAGGGTAACATGATGTCAGAACCCAAGAGGTAGATGTTGTCTCTCATGTAATATTGTATAATATCCTATTATTGAACAAACTTTATTCATTTTAGTGATCCTGATAGTCCTTTGTTACTGTTTAAAGATGAAAAGACAGCAGGACAATAGTTAATCAAAGGGCACATGCATACGCTTAATTTGCAATTAAACTTTACGTACATGATAGACATGAACTTTTTTTTAACATTTCTAATAATAGCACCAATATGGATAAAAAGGTAGTTTGTCTCTTTCACATGGGCATCAAAACTAGAAGTGGGATTTGAACAAAATGCTGCTTACTACGTGCAAGACAAAGTTTTGGGGTACCTTTGAGAAAATAATTTAAGTTGACAACACACTGACTGCTGCCTTACCTATCCATCTGGGTTCCCTTGTCCAGTCATTGTCTGCAGATAGTCTATAGAGACTTACTGTACATTCTCCCTGTGTCAGCATGGAACTACCACACATTCCCAAGGAAACACAAGTTGGGATACCTGGTGATTCCAAACTGACCAATTGTGAGTGTGGGTTCCTGAGTCTTTAAAATGGATTGGTACCCTGTCCAAAGCTGCAGCCACACATACACTAAACTTGGGCTCTCCTGCAATCCTGAATTAGATTAAGCATTTTTTTTACTAAATTAAAGTGTTACAATACAATACAGTTTATTTTTATATAGCCCAAAATCACACACAGAGTGTCGCAATGGGTTTTAACAGGCCCTGTTTTTTGAGAGCCCCCCTAGTCTTGACTCTCTAAGAAGACAAGAAAAATTTCCCCAATAAAAACTCTTGTTGGGGAATAAAATGGAACAAATCTTGGAACAGGTAATTCAAAGAGAGACCCCTTTCCAGATAGGTTAGGTGTGCGGGGTAAATACAATGTACAATACACAGAACACAAGTAATCCTCAATACAATACAATAGTACAATAGTAATAGTATAAGTTCAGAACAAAATGCAAGAGTAGATTATTGGCTTAATTATTGGTGTCTGCGTTCCATACGGTGCTATTGTGAAGGTTTTATTTTTTTGTTTGATTTTGATTCTAGTTTTATTGAGGTTTAAGTGAATGTAACATAGTGTGAATGAATATGGGTGTTGGCTCATTCAGGTAAGTGTGCCCAGGAATGGTTTACATTCCTGCCTAATGCTTGGATAAGATTTTAATCCCCACAACCATTTACTGGCGTTATTTTGCAAAACCTATTGCTTTATTTTGAAAATACAATTGGCTGCATGCTGTTGACATTGTTGTACACACAATTTGTCTTCTAACACTTATGTACAGTAGAGGTATTAATTCCAAGTATGGTGGACAATCCAGACCTAGTGAAGGACAATAAGAGAACACAAAACCTACAGCGAGACAGTTACCAGGCTGGAAGGAATAATGTAGATGCCATTCTTGCTTAGTGAAGTGAATGAAAGTGTTTGCTGAGTACTGCTGAGCTTTGTGCGTCCATGTTGTTGAGTTCCATTAAGCAGTCATACAGAAGTTTTGAGAGCTTTTTTTTTTTCTCTCTTTTTTTTTTTTTCTTAAACATGTTTCATCTACACAGGAGCAAAAGTAACTGTATGTTCAATAAAGGCTAAAAAGAGACTTATGTTTTTAAACCTGTGGTTCGTTTAGGGTGCAGGTGGAAAGCAGTGCAAGAAGCAGTAAAAGGTGGCAGGACAGAAAGCACATAACCAGCATTGTACCAGTGTATATAAAAAAAATGTGTCTCCTTACGTTGCAGTTAAGGTGTATAAAAAATTACTAGATAAACATATACATAGTGCTCATACCAGGAAGCATTAGTGCTAATTGATTTATGTATAAACAGTGTAGGTGGCAGCATTGTGTTTGTAAATATGGGAGGAATAAGATGTGTGCACTGCACCACCATGTCCCCATGTTTAATACATGCTTTAATTCATTTCATCATGAAAATTATTTCAAGTATTTAAGTTGCTCAGAAAGCTGTAATATCATGAATGTAATGTATTCTGTGTTCTGTCGGTGTAAGAGAAAGCCCATTTAGGGAGGGTGTAGTGATTCACGCACTTAGAAGAACACATACAATACGAAGCATTTAATGTGCTACTTTAGTTACGATGGGATCTGAAAAACTCTAGTAAATTAAACATTGATTTTAAGGTTAAGTTTACGACATTCTCCTTCAATCCTTATATATAAAAGCGGTCGGGATTGTCCTTCCGTCCCGTGAGTACAAAGCGTAGCGGTATTCCGCTTATCACAGACGTACTACTTGCGGCTTGCGGTACGAAGCGACGAGATGTGAGCAGAGTTCTGGTGCTCCCATCGTTCCCTTACTTTTGTGCGCGTTCTTGGAGATTAGGTAGGCTCTTTTTAGATTTGTATACAAAGAAATTTTGTCCTGCCTTACTTCTTCTAACTTAGTCACTTTATTAGCAGTCATTCATTGACTTTTGAGACACAACAAAAGGCAAAGCCCTCACTGACTCACTCATCACTAATTCTCCAACTTCCCGTGTTAGGTAGAAGGCTGAAATTTGGCAGGCTCATTCCTTACAGCTTACTTACAAAAGTTAAGCAGGTTTCATTTCGAAATTCTACGCGTAATGGTCATAACTGAATCCTACTTACGTACATGCTGTATATACACCCATAGCCTGCAGCTCGGTCGCCGTGTGAGGCGGAGTTGCGTCCTGCGTCCCCCGGCCTCCCACGTAGTTGGCTGCCTGCCTATTTTACACGTTTGGAGAACCACCAATGCCTCCTAAACATCTTAGATTCACAGGTGACGATTTGAGTAGTGGACGCTTTGATGTTTATGAATGTTTCAACTCTCAAAAGCTGGATGCGAAGTTATCGATGAAACCGGTTGTATGCTTACAATGCTTGACAGATGCCAAATGTCACTTCAACACAACAAGTCCTGCAAATACTAACGTAATTGAAACAAACCATGAAACTCAAACCGAATATGACATCACCAATCCAAGCTGTGAGAAAACAGTAAAAAGGAGGAGTGTCAGACGTCGTGGTAAATTTTCTGATGCAGCTAGGCGGAAACAACTTCGTGACGCTGCCGCCAAATACTCGCAGAAAAATCCACAAGTTAATAGACACGCTGTTGCTAAATACTCGCAGGCAAATCCACAAGTTAATAGAGACGCTGCCGCTAAATATTCGCATGCAAATCCACAAGTTAATAGAGCTTCTGTTTCTAAGTACGATCCCAATAATAAAAAGCGGCTCATACAAAAACAACAGGTTTGGCTCAAAAAACCCGATTGTGGATTTGCGTACAGCCACTGAAACTTTGTAATGGCACGAGACTTCAGGTCACGTGTCTGCAAAAGAACCTAATTGAGGCAACTATTTTTACTGGCAGTGGCTCAGGGGAGAGCTTTTTATTCCTCGCATCCCCGTTATACCATCTGATCTCCCATTTCAATTCAAACGCCTCCAATTTCCAGTAAGGCTCTGCTTTGCAATGAAAATTAAGTCTCAGGGACAAACCCTACAAAAGGTTGGCATTGATTTGAGGCAAGATTGCTTTTCACATGGCCAACTGTACGTTGCATGCTCAAGAGTAAGCTCAGTGCACAGCTTGGTCATATTACAACCGGAGGGCCGAACTGACAACGTGGTATACAAAGAGATCCTTAACAAATAGTTATTTGTATATTTTCCCTCAGTTTAAAAATGTTTACTTTTCTTCTTAATAACAATTTTAAGGCAGTATTTCGCTGCTGCGAAGCACAGGTATTTTGCTAGTGACATAATAAACTACGAGAAAAGTGGACATTTCAACCTTTTATTTTCCACTGTGTCCCCCTTTTTTTTCTTTTCTCTGTACCCTAATACGCTTCTGTATGACACTCAGACTGTGGGCTATGATTTGCCTTTTCACTGTGACTTTGAGGTCTGACCAGTACTTTTTTATTTCTGGCACTATGCAGCTTTCTGAGTTTGAACTTTCGAGTTTCTCCACCAATCTGTATCACTCAATCAACTTCCTTTTGTTGTTTATACCACTGCTTAAGCCAACAAATAGTACATTTTTCCTTGCCTCCACTTTGCATTCCCTGAAATTCTTTTTTTCACGTGCTTTTGCCATTGTTGTTTAAACAAACACTGAATGGAACGTGATATTTGTATTTATGTGGAGGAGTCGGGGTGGGATGACAGGTTCATGCATGTGTGTTACTTTTCATGCTGACCAAGATTTATGGAGCTGAAGTGCGTGGAAGTTGGCTTACACATGGGTTTGTGCATCTGAATTTTTTTGTGCATACAAACATCTCCGTATGCTATGTTTTAGTGTCAATCCAACGCACAGTGTTAAAGATGAGGCCCCAGGTCTGGCCAGGATCTTATCCACACTTCCAGCAAAGTCTCTACTAAATGACAGGCTAGCCACATCCTCCTCAAGTTCAGCGGCTGTGAACTTGAGGAGCTGAATTAGCTGGCATCCCCTGCAGATGCAGCCAAAAAGTTCTACATTAATGCATGTCTTCTTCAACTGGATGACGACCAACATCTTAGTGAAGAGTGTAGATTCAACTAGAAATCATTAGAAATAAAGTCCTGAAATTGGGAGTGTGTTATAGATCCGTCAAGGGCAGATAGTAGCTTCAATGTGTATCTTTATACTGATATTAAAAAGGCAAGTTTAGAGTGGGATATTATAGTTATGAGGAATTTTATTTTCCCTGATATTAACTGGTTAACCTTACAAATACTGGAATACATAAACAAGAATTTTTAAGATGTAATCTGTATTTTTTTTTAATACATTATATTAAAACACCAATGGGAGATGCCTTTTTAGTTTTTGGTATTTCATAATAACCAGGATTGCATTTAGAGGGTACAAGTGATAGGTTTATGGTGTAAGAAACCCTATCAGAATTAGTAAACATTAAAAATGTTATCCCTCAAGTTTCAGTGAAGGGGCTGCTGCTCTTTTTAATATATATATAAATGGTCTGGACTACAAATGACAAGATAGTTAAGTTTATAAATGATATTGAGTCATTACAGAGGAACTTAGAAAGAGTAAAGGCTTGGACAGATTTGTGGCAGATGAAACTTATGTAAGTAAAGATTCTGAGATTCTGTATTTATCGCTATAGTGCTTTCCTTAACTTACATCCAAGTGTTTGCAGTTATTTCAATAGCTTCTTTCACGTTAATTTTCATCTCCTCCTGTCTACAAGTTATGCTGACGAGAATTTTTCTCAGCATTTCCTTGCGATTAATACACTTTCAGGGTGCGAATGATGCCCAAATCAGATGTCTGACACACTGCCATGTAATTGGGTGGGAGGATATCAGTGCGAACATTATCTAAATTTGGAAGCATGCTGTGGGCAGCACAGTTATCAATAAGAAGCAGAATCTTCATATTGTAAGTTATCTGAACTCTTTTGGGACCAATGGGATGACAAGCCGAAGTGTGTCCTGAAGTGTGATTGGCGCATCTGTGGAAGATTGCTTATCTGTTGCCGGGGCAAACGTAGGCTCACAGTGCTGCAGCAGAGTGCCACGGAAGTATATCCGAGCCAATTGCGGTCACGCTATAAGCGCCTGTCATTGATGGGTGATGCAAGGAACATTATAAATGCAGGGAACAGTATTACTTGGCCACGACCCTGCCTGACTGCTGTGTCTGTGTATAGGAAAGTGGTAGATTCCGCTGCAATAAATAACACTGCACAACAAGGTTATTGCTTCTTGAACACTGCTGAGTGTTTCTAATAGATTTTTGGGTGCTGATCACGAATATCACATCAAAATCTACCCATCATGTAGCGTTTCAGAGACATCTTCAGTTTTGTCATGATTTTTTCTTATATTTGTATCCAAACATATTCGCTCCTGTAACTGACTTATCAACAACGGTTTGTGCAGCCTGGGCATGTCCAGGCATGGAATCAGGCCAGGCTGGAAGCTGTTCTGTGGAAGTTGACATCCTGGGCATGCCTGGGCAGGTTTGAAGGAGCTTGACGCTGTCTCAGCATGCTATAAAGGTGGCTTGCATATACCGATCCTGCTCATTTGGTTAATATAGATAGTCAGTGTGTATGTATAGTATCAATATAGTAAAGTATAGTATCTGTAGCAATATAACAATAAGTAAGCTTGATGCTATAGATGTTTTGGTGTCAGGCGATATGTGTCGTCAATGTCGTAATAGCCGCAATACATTCTGCTATATCTGTGGCTAATATACATTTGCACCTCAGAGACGTTGGATGACTGCTCTTGTGAAGAAAGCTTATCATCTGTATTTCGGCTGCAAAATTAATAATAATAATAATAATACATTTTATTTATTTGTAGGCGCCTTTCTAAACACTCAAGGACACCGAACAATAGATAAAACACAGATTATAAACAAAACTAAAATACAAAAATTAAAATCAGACAGAGCAATTGCAATCAAAGAGAAAAAGCATTCTTAAGCAAATGAGTTTTAAGTTTAGATTTGAAAAGTGAAAATGATTCAATATATCTAAGCTCAGATGGTAGTGAGTTCCAGAGCTGGGGAGCAGAGCAACTGAATGCTCTGCTCCCCATAGTGGTAAGACGGACGAATGGGACAGTCAAGTGGATGGAGGAAGAGGATCTAAGGGTACAGGAGGGAATGGCAAAATGGAGGAGGTCAGACAGATATGGTGGGGCAAGGTTGTGGATAGCCTTAAAAGTTAACAGAAGAATTTTGAATTGAATGCAGAACTTAACTGGAAGCCAATGAAGCTGCTGCAAAATGGGAGTGAATAGAGGGGGTTCTAGTAATGATGCGGGCAGCTGAATTCTGGACCAGTTCAAGCTTATAAGCAGATTTGCAAGAAAGACCAAAGAAAAGGGAATTGCAATAATCCAGACGAGAAGTGACAAGGCTATGAACAAGGATAGTAGTGGTGTGGGGAGTGAGGGAGGGGCAAATACGATTAATATTACGCAAGACTGGGAGATGTTATTGATGTGGGACTGAAAGGATAGAGTATTGTCAAGGATGACACCTAGACTCTTAACCTGTGGGAAAGGGGAGACAGAGGAATTATCAATAACAAATGAAAAATTATCAGTTTTGGATAATGTTGCTTTTGTACCAATGAGGAGAACCTCAGTTTTGTCACTATTTAATTAGAGAAAATTTGAAGAAAACCAGGATTTGATTTCTGCTATGCAATCAATAAGTGAGGAGGGTGGAAAGGAAGCAGTAGGTTTGCTAGTGAGATAGAGCTGGGTGTCATCAGCATAACAGTGGAAGCTAATGTTATATTTACGAAAGATATTACCAAGGGGAAGGAGGTAAATAATGAAAAGGAGGGGCACCAGGACAGAGCCCTGGGGCACACCTGAAGTAACAGCGGTGGGTTGGGATGTGAAAGTTTTAAGCTGAACAAACTGAGTGCAGCCCGAGAGGTAGGATCTGAAACAATCTAGTGGAGTGTGGGTAATGCCAATCGAAAGATAGTCTATTGAGAAGAGCAGTGTGAAAAATAGTGTCAAAGGCTGCACTCAGATCAAGGAGGATGAGAATAGTAATTAAACTAGAATCAGCTGTAATAAGGAGGTCATTAGTAATTTTTTTGCCATTTCTGTACTGTGGAGGGATGAAAACCAGACTGGAACTGCTCATACAGATTATTTTGAGATAAATGAGAATGAAGTTGAATAGCCACTATTTTTTCAAGAACTTTGGAAATTAAGGGAATATTAGAAATAGGACGAAAATTACTGAAATTAGTCGGATCGGCACCAGGTTTTTTCAGTATTTTGGTTGTTGCAGCAGTTTTAAAAGATGAAGGAACAGTACCAGTAGTGAGAGAAGAGTGGATTATAGCAGAAATAAGAAGGACCAGAGAGGGGAGGCAGGCTTTGACCAGAACTGTGGTAAGGCTATCCAGTTGACAGGTGGATGGCTTAGACTTACAGACGAAATCTGAGATTTCTGAGAAAGTAGGAAGCTGAAAAGTGGAAATGAGCGAGTTGGTGGGTGAAATTCAAATGAAGTACTGGAGAAATCCATACCGAGACTGATGAATATTCTGGATTTTTTCATTAAAAAAGGACATAAGGGAATTGCAAAAATCAGTTCAGTAAAGGTGAGAAGGTAAAGAATCCGGACATTGTATGATATTATTAAGCAGTGAAAACATGACTTGGTGTTGCCTTCGTTGGAAGAAATAATGTGAGTATAATAGTTAGATTTAGTTTGGGCAATACAGTCCTTGTAATAAAGTATATGGTTTTTGTACATCTCTTTGTGAACAAAGAGTCCAGTTTTTTTTTTATACAACTGTTCAAGTTGCTGGCCTTTGGCTTTTAAAAGCCAAAGTTTAGGCGTGAACCAGGGAGCAGAAAAGGAGAAAGAAACAAATCTAGTTTTTAATGGAGTGACAGAGTTAAGAATACCATTAAGTCCAGTGTTATAGTGTGAGACCAGTTCTTCAGGAGTGGATAAATTATGAATGTCCAATAAGGGAATCAATACTAGAGGAAAGAGAGTCTAAGTTAATATTCTTAATATTACGGAAAGACATGAGACGGGAAAGCTTAATATTGGAAAGTGCAAGTTTAACATTGAATGAAATAAGAAAATGATCAGTTATGGGGAGTTCATCTGCAGTACAATTAAGCGGGGTAAACCCAGAACAGCAATTGGTGATCAAGACAAGGAATGGGCGCCTCACATTTGCTGTGCGACATGTGCTGTCAGTCTGAGAGCCTGGCTCAGAGGCACTCGAAAGACAATGCCGTTTGCTGTTCCGATGATATGGCGAGAACAGAAAGACCATGTGATGGACTGTTAATTCTGTTTGACTAATGTGACTGGTTTCTCTGCCAAAAACAAGAAATCAATTGAATATCCTAATCTGTCTTCAGCAATGAGACCCATGCCACATGACGATAGTCTTCCATTTCCGAAACCACCAGAGGATAGGACCTTAGACGAACCAGATGAAGAAACTGCAATGCAGGGTACTGACAGTGACATTGACCCGGATTTTGAACCATGCTCATCAGGCGATTCATATCTGATAACACAGTCCGAATTGAACGATTTGGTCAGAGATTTGGGTCTGTCAAAAGCAAAAGCCGAGCTGCTGGGTTTGAGACTGCAGGAATGGTGTTTGCTGTCACCAGGTACGAAAATTTCTGTGTTTCGAGGCTGACATCATGATATAACCATATTTTTTGCACAAGTCGACAGTCTCTGTTTCTGTTGTGACACTGAAGGATTGTTCTCGGCCTTGGGTTGTGATCACAACCCGGAAGAGTGTCGTGTCTTCATTGATTCGTCAATGTTAAGCCTGAAAGCTGTTCTGCTACACAATGGCAACGTTTATCCTTCATTACCTGTTGGCTATGCATCACACATGAAAGAAACGTATAAGAATATGGAACTGTTGCTGAAGCACATCCAGTATAGCAGGTACAACTAGAATATCTGTGCTCTGTTACTAGGACTGTAGCTTGGCTATACAAAGTGCTGTTGTTTCATCTGTGAATGGGACAGCTGTGCCAAAGAGTTGCACTATTCTCGACAAAACTGGCCATTCCGTAAAAAGTTAGTTCCAGGATAGAAAAATGTGGCACATGAATCGCTTGTCGACCCAGCAAAGATATTTTTGCCTCCTCTTCAAATAAAACTGGGACTCATGAATAATTTTGTAAAAGCACTGAACAAGGAAGGCAACGGTTTTCATTATTTAAGACAGATGTTCTCAAGAATAACTGACGCCAAGATCAAAGAGGGTATTTTTGTTGGACCCCAGATCAGACATGTTATGAGTGACAAGCAGTTTGAAGATCTGTTAGTTGGGCCGGAAAAAATTGCCTGGAAAGCCTTCAAAGACGTTGTTGACACTTTTCTGGGCAATTACAGAGCCCCGAACTACATTCAGCTGGTAGACAAACTTCTCAAAGCATACAAGACAATGAAGTGCAACATGTCACTCAAGATTCATTTCCTCCACTCACACTTGGACTTCTTTCCCGCAAATCTCGGTGCTGTCAGTGACGAACATGGTGAAAGGTTTCACCAGGACATTGCTACGATGGAGAAACGATACCAGGGTAACTGGAATCCGTCAATGCTTGTTGACTACTGTTAGACACTGCAACGTGATGCACCAAGGAATTGAATACAAAAAAATGAGGAACAAAACACTTTTAATTCTGTTGAATTTAATAGCTTATGCAAAACATAAACGTGACTAAATACGTTATTGTCAGTAAACATATAAATGTCTATTTCTGAGAGTTCATATGTGATGCAGTAAAACCAAAACTATATTTATGCATACCCAGTAGGTACCTCTCGCAATCAGCAAAAACTTTTCAGGAAGCAAGACTTTTCAAAAAAATTATTGCGTAGTGTAATTGTGCTGTTCCTGTTTCAAGCTGAATAAAGCTGGTTTTGCTAAAGTACTGAGACTCAGCCTCATGTTTTGGGATGTAAGACAGTGACTCACGTGTCACAATATCCTTGTCTAGTTGTCGCAGCCAGTTTCCCAAAATGTCTTGAGTCATCTAAGCTCGCTAGTTTGCTTTACACTTGCATAGAAGGAATGTAACATGCTTAAAACACTGAGGATTGGTCGACTTGCCAAAGATGAGAGGAATAACTTTGTGGCTGCCAGTTGAATTGCAGCAAAATAGGGCTGTCATCCTTTGTTTAGATTTTTTTCCTCCTCGCCATGGATCACCTTTGAGTGCTAAAGTACGATGCGGTAGCAGCTGGTAGAAGATTCCAGTCTCATCAGCATTGTAGATGTCTTCAGGCTCATAAGCTGAAATGATTTTTCTGATTTACCTGCACGCCATTTGTTTGCCTTTTCAGTTGGAACTGCAGATTCTTCTCCACAGATTGCTTTGGCTGCAATTCCAAAACGATCCTGAAAGTAAATTAGCCAACCCCAGCTGGCATTAAAATCTTCATAGCCCAAGGAGATAGACAGTGACTTTGCTTTTTCTTGAATGAGTGGCTCACTAATAGGAATGTTTCTTGAACGAGCATCACTGAACCACCTAAAAACTACTTTTTCAACATCTTCAAATGCAGCAGTTCACATATGTTTGCAACCCAAGATTTTTCTTCTATTTTTGCTCAGTATTTCAAGAAAGATGACAGGGTTGATAGTGAAATTCCAAATTCACTGGCACCATCTTTTTTCTTTTTGCCGGAATCTAGAGCTTCAAAAATGTCAAGTTTTTTTTCTAATGTGAACTGTTATCGTTTTTCCTTGTCTGCCATTTCTATAGGAGGGTGACAATGAGTTAAATTCCAATAGATATTTTTCAAATGTTGACAAGCAATAAGCAAAAGGTATCACTGAAAACCACAGAAAACAAACACAGCAAAACAACAGTACGAGAAAAGTTCGAAGAAAGTCAAATTTGCAGTGTTTCTGTTCGGGGATTGTTTTGCACAACTGAGCTGCAACCACAGAACTAACTGCTCTGTGGATGGTTCATTCTCTTGACTGCGCTGTGGATGATTCATTCAGGCATTTCAAGGTCTTTTTGGCACTTTGTTGTAATGAAAGTATCTGCTGAATGTATTTAGTAGTAATGAGATTTTTATAGATTCTGTTGTATGGGGGACTCTGTCGGGGCCATAAAAATACTTTGTTGTAATGAAAATTTTGTTGTAACAATATTCGTTATAACAGAATTTGACCCATATCTCAATATTTTTTCCTCCCATAAAGTAATAACAAAAAGACAGTTCTGAGTCAAAGCCACATGTCCCAGATGTCACACAGGCACTTTTATTAACATACAGCTGTAGATGTACCTGAGAAATGGTTCAAAAATAATCTCTTGGCATGCAATAAATAATAATGCTCCTTGAATAAAATAAAATAATGTTATTTTTCTGCATAACAAAAGACTCACAGCTGTGCAATTAAGAAAATGTAAACAGAAAAGATACAGAGCAAAAATAACAAAAGGCAGACTTGCTCTTTAAAAAGTGGGTTTCCACTGACTTAGAGAGTTCTTTCTTTACCAAAGTGCTGCCTCCTGTGTGTAGTTCTATACAAACATCTAGGACTTTGTGCAAATAACAAAACATATAACAACTGACAGAACAAAAGAGGCGACAACTTTCTTTCACAGAGAAATGGCCCAGGTGATGTGGGCATCATCCCTACCATGTCCTGTAACACACAAAATAAAAACTTTTAAAATCACTATCATTTTTATATAAAGAGGCAGATCACTGAAAGGCAAATTAACATCCATTTCTTGTTTGGTAGGGATGTATAAGATTTAACTAAAAAACTGTAAACTGTTTCATGTTATGTGTAACCTACAAATGGTTTTAGTTATACCATTTTGGTAAAATCACCAGCAAATGTGTGAAACAGATGTATATTTTTTAGACCTTTTCAATCTCAAACACTTCCGAATTTAAAATGTAACCCTGTCTCTTCTCTAGAGGAGTGGTGGCTCTGATGGTAAGGATTTGCTGGTGGTTGGGGGTCAAATTTCGCAACCACCGGAACACTTCTTTGGGTACTTGAGCAAAACCCTTCACCACAATTGCTTCGTCTTGGGTAGGACATTAACCTGCATCCGTCCCCACAAGCGGTCTCCAACTTGCATGGAAGATGTGGGGGTTGTTGGCAGAATTGGCACTCCAGCCGCTGTAAAAACTTTCATGCAGATCCATGCAGAGTGGCATCACCTGCTGGGCGTCATATGTGAAGGAGTGCTTCTACATGCTGTACACAGCACACGTTCCACTTCCCTTCCCTGTCTCTTCTCAGCTGGGGCTCTCATTCAGTACCACAGTCCTCATGCACACACTGCAATAGGGCTGATAGTTTATATACCAAAGTTTCAATTTCATAAGTGGTAGCTGTATAAGCCTAAACATTTCAAGTACGAGGGCAATCATAAAAGTAAGGTCTCCAAAGCGGTGGGGATGTAGAGAAACTGTTTGTACGGCTGTTGGCCACACTGTTGTGATTGGTGCTTCCTTCACTCCCAAACAAGCATGTGCGACTTCGCTGGGATGCTCAATCTTGGCTTGGCAGCCCTTGGAAATGGAGCTCTCGTTGAACGCTACCGCCAAGTGCGAAGTTCGCGCAGGAGACCGTCAAAGAAGATGAAAGAGTGAATCGAATGTGCAAAGCAAAATACTTAGCGTATGACATTTTCACTATATATTTTATTATTTTGAACTGGACTCTGACTTGTTGGACTATGATTTGGTGCAAGTGATCTGGAGATCGAGATCTAAAACAAAAGTGAGGTACAGTACTGGCATCAGGTGATCAATCCCAAGCTGACGCGCCACTGTTTCAGTTGCAGCTCCCAGATCTGTAACATGTAGCGACCACGGACTACATGCAGCAACAAATATTTTATATTGATATAAAGTATGTGAGAAACTATTTTTGTTTTTTGAGTTTTTTTGGAAAAATATTCAGCCCTGGGAGAAAAGGGGGTGAAAATCAGCCCTAAAAGAGTACATTCTGCCTGGCATATTTGTTTTCTTATTTCAAATTAACTGATTAAATATTGCACTCACCATTGGCTAGATTAAGTCTGTGACCAAAACATTGCATCTTCAGTCACTTGTTCAGTTGCACCGCCTTGACGACATTAGTTCTGTTGTCAGTAGTTATTGCAACAGTCCCGTCGGGCTGAGCTTCCAGCTTGTAAGGGCATCCTGCAAGGCTTCAGCTATATGCTCCACGGTGTGGTCTTGGGGAAAGTAGCTGGTTTGGAGACAGGCACTTTTCAGTTCCCAGTCTGTGAAATGTATTGTCACACTCATGTATGGCTCGCAGGTCCTGTTGGATCACATATATTGGTGGGTAGTGCAAAGTGAGACACTTTGGCAATTTGGGCAACAAGATTATTTCTAACTTAAGTATACTTTTTTGGCAGTGCTTCTTTTGCAAAGTAATTCTGACTAGGTAACTGGTATCTTCTGTTAAGGGTTTTTAGCAGCTGTATAAAGCCATCTTGTTCCACAGTTGAGATAAGCACCATGTCTTTAGTGATATGATAAGCCACTGCTTTAGTAATGTTGCCTCACTTCTCACTTTTTCTCTCATAAGGCACAGCACGGATATTTCAGTTTTGTAACATGGTTTGCTTCGGGGCAGGAGGCTGAGAAGGCTTTACGGTCTGGGTTTCAGCATGCATTCTGTTGTAAATGGTGGAAAAGATTAGTAGTGGTCGAAGCTTTTGTCGGGACTTGTTTTTGACATTCTCTACAGAATACATTATTCTGCTGCTTATCTGACACTTTGAACCCGAACCATCTTCAAATAATTGAGCCATTTTTTTTTCTTTTTACCAACGAGCTCTTCTTCAATAGCTGCCTTTGTATCTTTATCTGTCTCCGTCCTTTTGCAGCCTACAGAACTTCCCAAGTGAAGCAGTGGGGGAGGTGTGGGGCAGTGTGAAGTTGTGCAAGTGACAAATGGGGAGAAGAGAAAGGCGAACTGGTAGCTGTGTGAATATAATTTTAACGCTATACTACGACTATATCGATATAATCAATGTTGTCTCATCCTATATCTCATATGAAAATATGTCGGTATTTTTTAAAAACTCGATATATCACCCAGTCTTAATTTGAATTAACAATGGGGGGTCTAAAATTTGAAAATACCCCTTACGAGAAAGACCTAGAGGTTGCAGTAGATTAGTCACTATCTACATCCAGACAGTATACAGAAACTTTCTAAAAGGGTAACTGAATGTTAGGTTATATAGCAAAATGTGTAGAATACAAGTCAAAGGAGGTTATGCTTTATTTATTTATAACTCACTGGCGAGGCTTCATCTGGAGCACTGTGTAAATCTGTGTATTGTCTGCATAGCTGTGATAATTCACTTGTGTTTTGAAATAAGGCCTAATTGGAGTATGTACAGTATATTGAGAATACTAAGTGGCCCTGTGGTACTGCATACATAATATCATGAATCTCTGACATACTGTATAATCACCACAACTGACCAAGAATTTTCTTCTTGTGATATAAGAATGAAACCAACTCAAGTCACTGTCTTGAATACTGTGATAAACGGTAGAAAATGCTGGATTAGGTGTAATAGAACAAGAATTGATAGATTATTTAGATCACCATTAAGACACAAGTCATTAACTATTATAACCAGTGCAGTTTCTGTACTGTGATTTGATCTGAAACCTGACTGATACTTATCCAGAACAAATTTTATTGAAGTAGTCATTTTATATGTTGAACCACTACTTTGTATAGAATTTTACATTAACTAATCAGTTTAGAGATAAGTCTAAAATTGTCCAAGACAGAAACATCCAAGATTATTTTTCTTAAATTGTGGATTAACTACAGCAGCTTTTATAGAGTCAGGAAAAATATCCGTGACCAATGAATAGTTAACTTTATCAGAATTCACTGTTGATTTCTGAATCAGCGACTTCTTCAAAAAAAAAACCTCTGCAGAGACCAGATCAAGGACACATTTAGATGGTGTTAATGAGTAATTATTCTATGAAGATCACTTAGTCTTGTTGTAAGTAAAGATGCTTAACTGACTGTGTTCATTATGTTAAGGTTCAGGAAGGTTTAGGCTTGACATCTGTGGTATACTACATCTTATATTATATACTTTCTCTGAAAAGAATGCTGTGAAAGCCTTACATTTAGCCCCTGATGGTTTAAGCCTCCAATTAACAATGTGAGCTGGGTGCAACAGATAGTCAATGGTTGTAAATAATTGAACCTGAATTTCCTGCACAATTGTTTATAATTTTGGAGAAATGGGACCTTCTCTCAGATTTAACCAAGATATTATAATTCTAAGCCCATGTAATGTGTTTGATTTTATATATAAATAGTCACTCATGCATGTCTAAAGTTTGACATCTGGGCTCATCAGAGGTAAACACTCTGGAACAGGAAGGGATGCTGTCATTGATATATCATCTCTTCTTTTCCCCACTACTCTGAGAAACCACCCAATGAGGGCAATTAACCCTGCCACTTCCAGTCCATTCACTTTAAAGCTGAGACACTCCCAGCAGGGTAGGTTTCATTCTGGACTGCAGAATGGAACTTTCACCTGAGTACTGACCACTCTACTGAGCTTTGAACCACTCTGATTGCTTATGTTTTGCACCATTTTGAGTTCTGTTGTTGTTCTACATGCCATTGAACTCTTGTTTAATTTTTTGGATGCTGTAAATTTTAAAAAGTGCGACTTGGTTGGTGTCTCAGAATTTCCTCTGTAACCTGTGTGTTCCCTCTATCAACAATATACTGTATATAATATGTTTGTGTTAGTGTGTATATATGTGTGTATGTGTATATTTATATGTGTATGTATATATATATATATGTATATATGTATATATATTGTGGAAGCTCAGCCCCGGAACACATGCAGGCACACACTGAGGGTTCCTAAAAGCACACGTTTATTTACAATTTGTCCACACAACACACAGTGTCCCTGCACCAAACAACCTCTTTACAGGCCCTCCAATGGTCCTGCACTGCCTTCACTCCTCTCCACCGAGTTCTGTCCTCTTCCTCCCAACTCCAGCTGTCGACTAGAGGGAGGCAGCCTCTTTTATTCTCACCTGGACATGCTCCAGGTGCTCTCTTATTGACTTCCTGTGGCACTTCGCGTGTGGCGAAGTCGATCATCGAACTGAGGCCTAGGGTGTCCTGGTGCCAAGTGCACATATGAACACCCCTATGCTTGAACATGGTGTTCGTTATGGACAATCCGTGACGAGCACAGAAGTCCAGTAACAAAACACCACTCAGGTTCAGATCGGGGGGGCCATTCCTCCCAATCACGCCCTTCCAGGTCTCACTGTCATTGCCCACGTGAGCATTGAAGTCTCCCAGCAGAACAAGGGAGTCCCCAGAAGGTATGCCCTCTAGCACCCCCTCCAGGGACTCCAAAAACGGTGGGTACTCCGAACTGCTGTTCGGTGCATACGCACAAACAACAGTTAGGACCCGTCCCCCCACCCGAAGGCGGGTATTTCCACCTGCGTAACATTAATCGTATTCGCCCCTCCCTCACTCCCCACACCACTGCTATCCTTGTTTATAGCCTTGTCATTTCTTATTTGGATTATTGCAATTCCCTTTTCTTTGGTCTTTCTCGCAAATCTCTTTATAAGTTTCAACTGGTCCAGAATTCAGCTGCCTGCATCATTATTATCATATCACTCCCATTGTGCAGCAGCTTCACTGGCTTCCGGTTAAGTTCTGCATTGAATTCAAAATTCTTCTGTTAACTTTGAAGGCTATCCACAACCTTGCCCCTCCATATTTGTCCGGCCTCCTCCATGGTCCCATTCCTTCTCACACCCTTAGATCCTCTTCTTCTATCCACTTGACTGTCCCCTTCGTTCATCTTACCACCATGAGGAGCAGAGTATTCAGCTCTGGAAATCATTACCTTCCGAGCTTAGAAACATTAATTAATTCTCTAAACTTAAAACTCATTTGTTTAAGACTGCCTTTTCTCTTTGACTACAATTGCTCTGTCTGGTTTTAATTTTTGTATTTTTAGTTTTGTTTATAATGTGTGTTTTATCTATTGTTCAGTGTCCTTGAGCATTTAGAAAGGTGCCTACAAATAAATAAAATGTATTATTATTATTATATATCCAGTGCATCTGTCTTACGTTTAAAATTGTCCAAAATGTTTCCAGGGCAAGATCCAACCTGTGAATGTTGCAATCAAGTTCCAGCCTCACTGGGCCACATGTTTTAGATTTTCACCAAATTAATATCATTCTGGACCAAAATCTTTAAATGCCTTTAAGACAGCCTTGGTTCACAATACCTCCTAATCCATTAACAGCTATGTTTGGTGTACTTCCAGATAGGCTTAAAGTGGAGAAGGACAAACAAATTGTAATTGTCTTTACTTCACTATTAGCACATAGACTTTTTTTGCTCATCTGGAAGAATCTTAACTCTCCCCTTTTAAGTCAGTGGATAACAGATGTTATATATTATCTGAAATTGGAAAAAAAAAATTCTCACTTAGAGGATCTGTACAAAACCTCTTCAAAACCTGGCAGGATGTAATCAATAACATTTTAGAATAAGCATTTAAACTGAGGAAACAGATTCTCTTCCCCTTATTTATTTATTTACAGTATTCTACTATTAAAGTTTTATTCTATTGGCCTAGCTCTCTTTCTCAGGGGAGGGGGTTGATTAGTTTCAAACCTAGTTTTGTAAAACTTGACTTGCTTGTATGGAATGTTATTTGATTGTAATACATTCAATAAAATAAAAAAAAATTATTACCATGATATATGAAACTTGCATGTTAACGCAACTGACGTGCTGCTGATCCTTCATCTTTCTGACTTGGGTACATAATATTAATGTGAATTTTCCCTTGGGGATTAATAAAGTATCTATCTATCCAGAGGCGTGACCACGGGGGGGCTGGGGTGGTCACTGCCCCACCAGAGACAAGCCGTGCCCCCCCTGCAAAATGCTCTGTCTATCCAATGAAAACTCTGGAGAAGAATAACATTTGATTTTCAAAACTGAGTTGCTTTCCAATCGGCCAGTTTGAATTTGGGGCGTATCCGCCACTAGACAGGCACCGTGCTGCTCACAGTTCACTTCGCCGCACATTTTGCAGCACGTTTTGAACCTGTTGACTGCATTATTTAATTAAAACAGCGTATACGTTCCATTCTTCTTTTATTTTCTGGTTGGTAACACCAAAGGCTATGCATAGGTGGCTTATTAAAAAGCAGACATCTTCAACCTCTGTCCCTCCGCAAGCTGCTGGCTCCACGGTTGAGCCCAGCACTGCTGCTACCAACACGGAGCACAGTACACCCACGTCGGGAACTGAAACTCCAGAAGATGTAGATAAGCCTACACAATCCTCCAGCTCTGCGCCCGTGTCGGGTACTCCAAACCTCTGCCTTCAACAAAATATACAGTCCGGTCTGCCTGACTTAAATATGGATAGCCCATCCCAGCCCATTTTAATTCGGCATTCGTAAAGACACTCAGATGTTTTAGTGCACGCTGGTATCAGTCTCGACCATGGCTTGAATATTCTGTTGTCCGTGATGGCAGCTTTTGCTTTGCCTGCCACAAATTTAGTGTTTCCAATTTGGAAAGTGAGGACATATTCACCAAACACGGCTACACTAATTGGAAAAAAGCTCTAGAAAAAGACGGTGGCGGCTTCCACAAACACGCGTTTAGTATCCCGCACGTCAGAGCCATGTCTGCATCACAGCACTCATCATTGGTGTGTCTTCAGCTGCATGCGAAAGCTCTTTCTCTACTTTGAACCGCATTCTCACTCCACTCCGCCGAACAATGCTGCATTCAAGGAAGAGAAATTTAGTCATTCTGGCACATGGGAAAAACATCACAGAAAATCTAGACATGAATGAATTTATTTCAGAATTTGCCAAGAGTAACCGCAGACTGGTCCTGTAGATAACATCCAGGTTAAACACTGGAAACTGATATCCTATAGCCTCCCATGACTACAATAAGCCAACGTTTATGTTCTTGCTCTCATATGTTGTATACATTTGACTTTATTGATATTTACCTTGTAGATGTAGTTCTATATTTGTTCACAAAAAATAATACAAGTTCCATTGCCTCTGTTATCTATCTATCTATCTATCTATCTATCTATCTATCTATCTATCTATCTATCTATCTATCTATCTATCTATCTATCTATCTATCTATCTATCTATCTATCTATCTATCTAACTGATAAAGTATGCTGTCATTGTCTTTGCAACTAAACCACTGCCAGAATGCGATATACTGTACACGTATCACATTACATATACAGTACAGTATATATGTATATATATGTACAGTATGTGTGTGTGTGTCTGCATATGTGTATACTTGTGCCCAATGTTCCCAGTGTAATGAATAATACAGAATCCTAAGTAAAGTTACTTTGTGCACATTCATGGGGCTTTGATTTTTATTTTCATTACATTTGTATAGACTCTACTCCTGAATTGAACTTATTAGGTCAAGAAATGGATGGATTTCCATTATACATGTGCCTAATTTTTGTGTGCATGGTTTAGTTCATAATTAATGCAATGATGAATAATACAGTATCTTAATGTATCTTTATCTGTGAATATTGCAGCAAACCTTTTCTTATGAATTTGATAAAACATAATTATGTTGCAAATTTACCTCAAAGTTCTGGCTGTGGATTATGTACATCTTACTTCTACATTTATCTCTGTATACATATTCTCATTAGGTAGAATTTCACCTGTGAACAGTGCCTCCGGACAATATGCAGAGCCTATGTATGAAGTATAAGGTCCAGGGCAATCAACTCACATAAGTATAAACTATTTGAAAAGCTAGAAATTAAATCCATCCATCCATTTTCCAACCCGCTGAATCTGAACACAGGGTTACTGGGGTCTGCTGGAGCCAATCCCAGCGAACACAGGGCACAAGGCAGGAACCAATCCCGGGCAGGGTGCCAACCCACCGCAGTAGAAATTAAATCTGGCCTAATATCAGATTATATAGAAAAGTAATGGATACTTTGTATATAGCTTTCTGTTTCTTCATGAACCTGAACTTTCTTGCTGATTCATACTTGCCCAAGAGGAGAAAAGCACATGAGCTGGCACTGCTACTAGTTGTAGACATTTCTGAAA
Source organism: Erpetoichthys calabaricus (assembly GCF_900747795.2). Taxonomy (NCBI): domain Eukaryota; kingdom Metazoa; phylum Chordata; class Cladistia; order Polypteriformes; family Polypteridae; genus Erpetoichthys; species Erpetoichthys calabaricus. The sequence goes on from NC_041397.2 coordinate 151,467,043, forward strand.
TAAGGCAAATATACATACAGTAAATTATGCAATTGAAAAAAATAATTCTGAGAATGACCTTCTATAGTAATAGAGGGTGAAAATTTAACCTCAAAAGAAAAAAAAGGCGGTGGTCTCACCACTTTGTCTCTCTTCACCTAGACATCCTCTGCTTTATTCTTTATGCTTTATTATGCTGTGTTTGAATAAAGTTTCTGTTTCTTGGAAAAAAAAGGAGAAAAAAAAGATGATGATTTTTCTCAGTAAGGGAGGTCAAGTTATTGTACTGGTTTCCACAATAAGTGACTTGCCAAATGGTGGTTATAAATGTTAAACCATGAGTAATAATGTAAAAAAAAAAAAAACTCCATAAGTGACTGGAATGTTCTTTTTAAAACAGATTTCAGGAAATTGAATTACATTATGAGCATACCATGTCACTCTACTTATGATTATTTTTTAACAGCAAAAATCAGTTTAATATAATAGAGGAACACAGATTTTATTAGAACATATAGTGCAAATTTATGGATGACAAATTGAAAATAGTAATTTGTAAATTCCTGTTATTGTTTTTGAATTGTAAAAGATTTTATGTGTGCATCAACTATCTGAATTAACAGTACTGTAAACTAATATAAATTTAGACCGTTTTCAAATTTATAACTAATTATTCATGTTAATGCTTATATAGTATGTAATATAACTACTGAGTTCTGTTAAACTTAAAACAGCACCTGGTTTCACTATTTAATTACATTTTGAAAGTAAACCATCAAAATAAAAATTCTTCCATTATTCCAATCGCCACCTTTTCTTCATAGTACAGTATCACAATTAAACTCTGTTTTATCCAGATTTAAAAGATGAAACAGGAAATTTAAAAACAATTATGCCTCGCATAATTCAAATAAACGTGTCAGGAATATCAATACCATAGTAAACACAACAAATGAAAGAAACACACATTGAATTTGAACTGAAGAAAACAAAAACAGATGAACATATTCTAAATGACTAAATAGGCATACAGATGCAAAGAGACAGGAAAGACTAGCTGCAAATTAAAGAAAGAAAAATATTTAAGAGAGAATTTTGTAAGTTAGTATTTTATTGTGGGTTGTATTCCATTGCATCATAGTAAACCAACACTCGGAGTGGGTCAGCAGGCAGATTTTTTCAAAATATTGGAGGTCAGCAAACCTTTTTTTGGGATCAAGTTATCATCTGCCTAAGTGATTACAAAACATGAGCAACTGTGTTCAGGGCCTAGCCTTCGTCTGAAAGAGCAGTGAAGCTCACTGCATAACAGAAAGTTGATGAAAGTCAGCATATTCTGTAGTGTGATGTAATCTCAAATGTCTTCATTTTATTTCCATCACAGCAAATATTACAGTTAATATATATTTCATCTTCACACACTTTAACTTCCACACTGTAAACATATTGTGGTGACTGTGGGTTCTGGGAAATTTACCATGTCCTTCATCTCTCTAATGGAGACTTTAAACATTCCCCTGATGTGCACATCCTCACGCAGCACCTGGTTATTATACTGTTTTTTTACATGGTTTACCCATAAAGAAAGCCATGAAGTGCAATGCACATGTGTGAAGTTTATATTTTATTTTGATCTTAAAACTGATTGGCAAGTTATCTGCCAATTATGCATAATGATCGTTTTGTTTAGTCCTGATCCACTGCCAAAAATAACAAATTGATTACTTCATTGATTGACATTTTTTGTCAACCAAGTGTCATTGGTTAGCAAATGCCTCAGAATTGTTGCCAGATACAACCTGGCTAACAACCTAACAACTGTTAACGTCAAGACCCACATTTATCTTTTTCCTGGGATTGTACAATTAAAATGCATTAATTCATATTATGAACTTGCATATAAACCTAATCAAACACAGAAAATGCAAAGATTTTCACTCATAGTGAGCAACAGATTCCAGTTCAAAAGATGTATAAAAGGCATCTATTGATGTTCTATTGTTAGCTGCTAGTTATGGAGGGCGTTTGACTAACTGTAGCTCAGTTGTCTCAAGCATAACATTTTCGAAAGACATTTCTGAAGATTGTTGAAGTCTCAAGGAAAAATTATTGCCTGGTTTAAAAATTAATGGAGTGCCGGTCTGGAGCTTTGTTTTTCTTTGGTAAACTATAGTGTCAGAGAAATATTGAATCATTATAATGTGCAGATTATGTAGCTGTGAGATTGCTTTTGATGAAACATTAGGGAATACTTGGTTTTAGGGTTGGACAGTCCTCCCTGCAATGGGTCCCTTTGGATTCGATGCCGTCTTCATTTCTGGAGCTGAATTTATACCAACTGGCCTGGAAGGAGAACTACTTAGTGAGAGCATGCCCCTCTTGTTCCAGAGTGGAACCTCTTATCTTAATATAGCCTTAAAATTTGTCCCCCAGGCGCACACATGTGACAAAGTACATATTTATTCACTTTATTCTTAAAAATTGACATTTACAAGATTCCTTTTCTTTTACAATGGTGTTTCAGTAACTTGGACTGTGGATCCGTTTTGCTGTCAGGAGCAGCTTTTGGATGAGTAACGGAGGAAAATATAAAATCTATACAAGTAGAGGTAACTTTTTTCAAGGAAAATTTTAAATGTTATGCTAATTCGTAATTGATGTTGTGCAATGCTTCTTGTTTTAAAATAACTGAAAACTGTGCTGTGCTTTTCAGTGGGAAATATTGGAAATCGTAAAATGTGTACAACACCACCTGTTCAGCCTTTCTCAATAAAAACTGAACTTGCCTGACAGATTTCCTTGAAGAATGAGTTTACCAAATTTAAAGAAAATCAGACCCACTGGAAGCTGAAATGTTCCATGCGTACAGACAAACAGACATGGCAATCGCATTAAAAATCTAATTGAATATGTTTAAATTCAAAATTTGGAAAAAATGTGCTATGGATTGAATACTTTTTCAAGACACTGTAAATTAGGTTAATATACATTTGTTGAAATTTAATTACATGCTACCATCACTCATTTTCTTAATTCATTCCTGGACATCATTTCCACAACCTTACTTTGTCACAACTCTCAAAGTAAGAAAGTAACAAATTTTTGTTCCACTTGCAAAGAGTTAAATCTCTGAGGTGGTAATTTACCATTTCTTCAGCCATTGTTTTTTTGTTCCATTACAGGTTTATTGTGATCTAGCCCTATACAGAACACCAGTTCATTGTAGAGAGCACACATACACTTATACACAGTTACTCAGACCAGGCAAAATTAGCACAGTCAGTTTTTAGACTGGAGAAGGAAACTGATATATCCTGAATAAAGGAGGTCAGCTCCGTATATAAGCCCTCCAGCCTAATATCAAAATTTGATGTAGAGTACTTGAAAGCCTGCATGAACTTTATAAACATGTTTTTGTCTACTGTGTATATTTATATCAATATATACTGGATTGTTATGTAGTATATTGTATATTTTGGTTGTATTATGTTTCATTTTAAACACATTTGCTCTTTAAGGTCCAGAGATAGGTTATAGCTCCTCATACCCTGTACTGGAGTAGACATTATCAGAAAATTGATGGATGGATTTTAAGTACTGTTCCTTATATGAGATTGTTAAGAATTAGAAATGATCATTCACTGTGAAAAGCTAAGTCACATTTTTGAACTATGAGTTAAAATAAAATTATTTTACAGATGTTTCAATCATTCTGTCCAACTGTTTAGTTGGCCCAAACGTTTAGGCTGGCATTGTGTACCTGGTAATATTTTTGCTTGAATATATACAGTATACAGTGGAACCTTGGGTCACGACCGTAATTCGTTCCAAAGCTCTGGTCGCAACCCGATTTGGTCGTGACCCGAAATAATTTCCCCCATAGGATTGTATGTAAATACAATTAATCTGTTCCGGACCATACGAACTGAATGTAAATATATTTTTTTAAAAGATTTTTAAGCACAAAAATAGTTAATTATACCATAGAATGCACAGTGTAAATAGTAAACTAAATGTAAAATCATTGAATAACACTGAGAAAACCTTGAACAGAGAAAACTAACATTGCAAGAGTTCACGCTATAGCCTTACAAACCGCTTGCTGTAAACACTTTTTTTAATGAGTTTTAAGCACAGGGAAAAAAACGAACATTTGAAAAATCCTTCATTTTTACAAAAACTAACCATAAACAACCAAGAAAACTAACCTTGCATGAGTCGAGTTCTGCCATGAAGGAATTGAGGAGGAACTGGGTGGAGAGGAGATTACAGTTTTGAGGTAAAGTCTGTGACGATGCGGGTTTGCTGCATGCTCCCATCTCACTTACGGGAGCCCTTAAACCTGTTACCGATGAGCACGACAGTGAGGCACTACAATGGAGCAAGGGGATGGTGCAAAAAGTGCTAAGTGCTTTTATTAAAATCAACAAAACTACAATCAAAAACAAAGTCCAAATTAAAGAAAGTGCAGTGCTTTCAGAATCCTTCAATAAATAAATAATCCCATAAAAACAGAAGTGGAGGTTAAAATCCAATAGAAAAAAAGTCTTCATTAAATACAACGAGGTTAAAACAATGCTGGAAGCAGTCTCTTTAAAAACAAGCCCGGTGTATTCTTTAACTGGTGACTCCCGCTGCCTTCTCGGCCTTACACGGCCTGCCGTCCTTCTTCTGCTCACTCCATCTCCTTGATCGCTCAACTGGAGTGACCGCTTCCTTCTGCCCCTCCTACTGTTGGCCAGACACCCCTGCTTGGGCTCACTGTCCAGCTGCCTGCCTGCGAGAACGCGCTCGCTCGCTCGCTCACACCAGTTCTTTTCACACTGCTTCCTGCTTACTTCCTCACTCGGCAACCCCCGTCTTTCTTTTCTTTTTCCTCCCTTTAGCCACCGTGCACTTCTATTTATGAAGAGGACATGGCAGCTGTAGCGCGGCGATTATTTATTTAAAACTGGCCTCTTGACGTGAGCTGTGGACCTGCTATACCACGAAGTCCCTCTGCGCAATGCGGTCCAGGTCTAATTATGCAGATCCAGATCGTCTGGATGACTTTGATTTATGCTGGGAAGATTCCAGTTCGGCGCGAAGACGATTCTTCATGTCGTCAGTTCGCACATTTCTTGATGGTCTGGGATTTCTCGGGTGATTTTCTATGTAATAAACTTAATAAGTTATAGCATAATGAAAATTCCATAATTAGATCCGGACCACCCTATACTGTACAGGGAGAGACTGAACACATGCATAAATCACTGGCGCGTACGAACCACAACGGAAATGAAATAGAGCACAAAGAGTTCACAGCGAATGCACAGGGAGAGACTGAACATGTTTTTGGTCGTTACTTTTTGGTCGTAACCCAATTTGTACGTGTTCAGAGACGTTCGTGACCCGAGGTTCCACTGTTTATATATATATGTATATATATATATATATATATATATATATATATATATATATATATATGTTTTCTAAATGCAATCAGCGCTTAATTCTCCTCTGTAAACTCAAACTCTTTAAAGTAGACAAGGATCTCATTTCCTTTTATCACAGTATGGTCCAGTCTGTTATCAGTTTCAGTTTCATTGCCTGGCTTAGTAGTCTGAAAAAACAAAATTTAAAAAAGCTCCAGCAGATTACAAAGCATGCAGCAAAACTTATTGGGGCTGATGCAGATGATTTGGTAAATGTGTGACAGAGAGCAATGCTAAAGAAACTGTAAATCATTTCAACTGATGACAGACATCCATTACATGTACAGCTTAACTTCAGTAAATCAGGAAGGACAGTTGCTTTGAAAACTCACACAAATCACTCCAGGAGCAAAAGCAGCGGAGTGTGTTTGGAGCATTTGGAAAAGTTACTACTGACTTATACTTGTACTAGTTCTTGTTATTAGTATTCAAACTATTGTCAGTGAGGCAGGGCAGTAAGCAGCAATAGCTGACACCGCCATCTCTGTAAGTAAATGACTGGTGTAGTATAAACGAGTTGTTATAAGTAACAGAAACAACAATTTCTTTAGTGGGTGTAAAAAGTAGCAACTGACTTCAAAGCGGTAAAGAGAAGGGCTTCACGGTAGGTAGGCACAAGTGGCTATATGGACTGCCAAGACAGTGAGAAATTATTAACAGGTATTCAGTAAGCAAGTTTTTCTTAGTAAGAAGGAAAAAGTATGTAAAAATATTTACTATATTAAAGGTGTAAATTTAACTGTAGAAGTTTTAATAAAAAAACTTTATTAGCAGTTTTAGTAATCCAAAGTTACATTTTATTAATGACGCCAGTGCAATGAAAGTCTCGTTGGATGTTGAACTTTTTAGAGAATGACTTGGAAGAGCCAGTCTTCTATGAAGGCTACATCTGCAGGAAATACCAGTTGATCCAGCACCTTGAGATCAGGGTCGCTGAACTGGAGGAAGAGTTGACTGACCTGTGTTTGTAGTAGAAATTGGTAGATTTGGCCCAGGTGTTCTTTAGAGAGATGGTGTTTACCCATAAAGTGGCACGGGAAGAGCACTCTTGGCCAGACAGGTACAGATAGGTGGGTCATAGAACAAAGTGCAAGGTAAATGGTGCACACTCTATGAGAGCATCAATCCCAGAATTGGAAGCATCAAACCATTTTCAGGTCATTATGAAGCTGGATGGTGTCTTTGAAGATTCTGAGGTGTTAGGCAGACATGAGCATCCCCAGGGACCACCTAAAAACCAGTTACCAGACTTGAGAGAGGTACTGATAGTTGGGGACTCAATCATTAGGTGGATTGAAGGGCAGTTTTCTTCCAAAGACAGACAGTCTTGCAAGGTGTGTTGCCTTCCCGATGCACAAATGAGAGACTTCCCTGGATGGGTTGATAGGCTCTCAGCCAGAGAGCGGATGGATCCAATTGGCATTGTTCAAGTTGGAACTAATAGCATACATAAGTATATATATATATATATTTATATTATACTTTCTTTACAGAGCCTCGTAGCTCAAGACAAGGCAGAGGGTTTGCAGTAATTGTCAGCGTGGAGTTAAACATCAAAAGAATTCCAGTTGATTGTCCATTGTCTTTCGAGTGTCTGGCTCTTAAACTAATAGCAGAATCAGGTCCCGTCTTACTCATTGTTCTTTATCGTCCTCCAAAATACAATGCATCCTTCTTATTTGATCTGACTGAACTATTAACCCACTTAAGTTCCTTTGCACAGAGAGTCATTCTTCTTGGTGATTTCAACATCCATATTGACATCCCCACATCTAAACTGAGAAATGAATTCCTATCCTTACTGGACTGTTTTGACTTGCCACAGCATGTTGATTTTCCCACCCACTCTGGTGGTCATATATTGGGCCTGATCTGTACATCTGGACTATCTGTTGCCAACACTTACAGAACTGATTTGGGACTCTCTGACCATAAAGCAGTACTTTTCACTGTCTCATTACCTCTCCTTCCTCTTACCTGTAAACAACAAATTTCTTACAGAAACCTTAAACATATTTGTCCCTCTATCCTTTCTGGATCCATTTCTGATCTTTTACTGTCTTCACCTATTCCATCAACACTAGATAGTTTTGTTGACCACTATAACACAGCACTTCATTCAGCATTAGATAAAAATAGCTCCTTTAAAACATAAGGAGGTTTCCTTTAAGCGTTCAGCTCCTTGGTAAAATTCAGAATTGCAATCTATGAAAGCAGCTGGCAGACACCTTGATAGATAGATAGATAGATAGATAGATAGATAGATAGATAGATAGATAGATAGATAGATAGATAGATAGATAGATAGATAGATAGATAGATAGATAGATAGATAGATAGATAGATAGATAGATAGATAGATAGATAGATAGATACTTTATTAATCCCAATGGGAAATTGAGAGAATGTCACGTAAGTCTGGCCTCACGCTACACATCCAGGCTTTCTCTGACCACCAAAGAGCTTACAGAGAAGCACTAACTGCTGCCAAGAACACCCATTATGGCAGAATAATATAAAGTGGCCATGATAACCCAAGGGTTTTGTTCTCTGTAGTAAATAAACTACTCCAACCCGCATCTGGCCCAACTACCTCTTCTACTGAAGTCTGTGAGAAATTCCTCAACTTTTTCCGTAACAAAATTAAAGATCTAAAAAATTCAACTAACATAAATACATCATCTGTTTATATCTTTCCCTGTTTTCCCACTCCATCAAGTTATCACCAGACACATCTGCTTTTATTAATGACCTGATTTGTATGACCCCATCCCCAGCACACTACTTAAATCCTGCCTTCATGCCATAATCCTGACTATTACAACAATAATAAACTCATCCCTTGACACTGGCTTTGTGCCGCTCACTTTTAAAACCACTTCTGTAACCCCAATGTTAAAAGTCTGGTCTTGATGCTGACAATCTTAACAATTTTCGGCCTATTTCCCACTTACCTTTTCTGTCAAATGTTCCTGAGCGTGTTGTAGCTTCCCAACTCACCAACTACTTAACTTCCAACAATTTGATGGAATCCTTTCAGTCTGGTTTCAGAGCACAGCACAGCTATGAAACTGCTCTGCTATGGGTAACCAATGAATTGCTTATGGCAGCAGACAAACCAGCATATTAATTCTGTTAGACCTCAGTGCAGCATTTGACACTGTCAGACATGACATTCTACTGCCCGGAATGGAGAACATGCTAGGTATCTCTGGCACTGCCCTCCAGTGGTTGAAGTCCTATCTGACTGATAGGCAAGAGTTTGTTAGTCTTGGCAACAGCAGGTCCAGCACAGCGCCAGTCATACAAGGAGTTTCACAGGGCTGTGTCCTCGGCCCTCTGCTTTTCTGTATTTATATGCTTCCCCTTGGCCATATTATTCATAACTTTGGACTGGGTTATCATTTTTATGGAGATGATACTCAACTCTATTTCAATATTAAAAGTGGAACTTCATCAGAGCTTTCTCAGCTCACAACTTGCCTCAGTGAAATTCAAACCTGGATGGAACTCTTTAAAATTAAATTGCAACAAAACTGAACTCCTGCAAATTGGGAGTAAAGTGCAACTTAATAAAATGAGCTCCTTCCCAGTCAATCTTGGCAGTGATCTCATGAAACCTGCCTCTACTGCAAAGAATCTTGGTGTCATTTTTGATTCCTCCCTTTCTTATTCCACCCAAATAAATCACATTAAGAAACATTCTTACTTTCACCTCCGTAACATATCACGTGTCCGCTCCTTCCTCTCCTTTTCTAACACTGAGAAACTTGTCCATGCTTTTATCACATCCCGCATCGATTATTGTAATTCCCTACTGGCAGGTGCCCCTTCTAATCTTATATCACAGCTTCAGGTTATTCAAAACCCGGCTGCAAGAGTCCTTACATGGACCAGCAGCAGCGAGCACATAACACCCATCTTGCTTTGCCTTCACTGGCTCCCTGTTATCTTACAGAATTGAATATAAAATTCTACTAATAACCTACAAAGCCTTAAACGACCTTGCGCCAAACTACATCAGTGATCTTCTCCATCACAATGTGCCTGTCTGCCCACTAAGGTCCTTTGATTCTGGCCATCTTGTTGTGCCCCACACTAATCTACACTCCATGGGTGACAGGGCCTTCAGCTGTATAGCGCCTAGACTCTGGAATGACCTACCGAAATTAATTAGATCAGCTGACTCCATGAATTATTTTCAAAAACAATTCAAAACTCATCTGTTCAGTAAGGCTTTTAGCTCTACATGACTTTATTACCCTTCTTTCAGTTTACCTCTATGTCAAGATGCTCATGTAATCTTTGTGTATGTGCTAGACCATCAATTATGTTGTCCGTTAGGCTTTTTCTCTGAATTTACTATCTTACTCTTCTTTATTTATTTATCTGGTTGAGTACAATGCTATATACTGTATACCCTGCTGTTCTTTCTTAAGCTCTGTGAAATGCCTTGAGCATGGGAAAGGTGCTATATAAATAAAATGTATTATTATTAATGACAACATAGCAGTGCTGGAAAATGTCCAGAGAAGAACAACTAGGCTGATTTCAGGGCTACAAGACATGAATTATGAGGAAAAATTAAAAGATCTGAGCCTTTTCAGTTTAAGCAAAAGAGGATTAAGAGAAAATATGACTGAAGTATTTAAAATTATGAAGGGAATTAGTATAGTGGATTGAGACTGTTATTTTGAAATGAGTTCATCAAAAACACAAGGCCACAGTTGGAAACTTGTTAAGGGTAAACTTTGCATAAACATTAAGCAGTTTTTCTTTACACAGAGCACCATAGACACTTAGAATAAGCTACCAAGTAGTGTGGTAAACAGTAGGACTTTATTGCCTTTCAAAACTAAACTTGATGTTATTTTAGAAGAATTAAGTGAATATGACTGTTAAGCTTTGTTGGGCTGAATGGCCTATATCTAGTCTAGATTGTTCTAATATTCTAAAAATCCAAACTCAAGCTTAACTATAATTGAAAAAATATTAATACTAAAAACAGAAAAAAATGTTAAAACTGAATTATAAAAAATTTACAGTAAATTACTAACTGCCACTACCATGTAGAGGGGGATAAAAAGTATCTAATTTTGCAAATGAACTAACATTCTGAAACACTTGAAAACTAACTTCAAAACCCAAGTAGAAGGACAAATTCATTGGTCCATATGTGAGGGGTTGTGTGGCGATGGTAGATTGGGCTATTAATATCCAAGAGTGTCTAAATAAGTTCTGTATCATTCCATAAGCAAGAAAGTAAACAACCTGTGGTTTAGCAGAACAAATAAAGATAAATAAAAAATAAGAGTATTTAATGGGAAAGTTAATAACACTAGAAGAATAGACATGAGTAGAAATAAACGTTGTTATAAAAAGTAACAAAAATAAGAGGGACACTCCCCCAAATGGTATACAATTATAAGTAGAAAAAAAGAAAAATCAATAGTATGAAAATGAACACCAATATTCTAGTCAAATATAATGTAAAGAAATACAAGTATATGAAAAAAGTAACACAAAAGAATAATATAATGTACAGAAAATATAAGCATATGAGGAGAAAAAAAAAATCTACTTTAGACTATTGAGTTTGCTTTTTTTGATAACTTAATGCCTGTTACATCTACAGTGTTTACATTTCTGTGTTTAGAGTGCTTTCTTGCTCCCAATTCAAATATACCAGTGAATCTGGGTGAGTTTACATTTTTTGATATATAATTTCCAACCTGTAGTTCTGATGAGTAATTGCATATGAGACATTATAGTTCATTTCCTAATTATCGTTCCACTTTGTGATTTCCCATTGTGCTATAAATAAATGGACAACATTATACTTTTCCTGCTGTACATTCTTAAAGGTACTATGTTAGGTAAGAAAGTTTTTCTTTTTGTTCTTTATGAATGATTAGTATATTGATACTTGTACATAATAAAGTTTGTATTTTTCTCTGCTTTAGTATCCCTGTTTTGCCAGCCTTTAGGCAAGTACACAATGTGTAAACATTTTGATTTAATTATAGACATACAGTATATTTCAGGTATGACACCCTAGGTTTATACAGCCTTGTAATACCACAGTTTTATTTCCAAATAGTAAATATATAGATATTCTTTTTAAGAGAAGCCCTGACATAAATGACTTTTCAAAAAAGCAACTGAAAATGAAACCAGCACCAGTTTTACAACTAAACAATATCATACCCTACCACCCATATATATATATCTTCTGGCATTTAATTGTACCTATTTTTTGTTTTTTTTTCTCTTTATTTGGTTCACTTTTCCTTATACGCTTCTATTTTGTTTGATTTATATTATTATTTTGTCTTCAATTTTTTCATATGCTTGTATTTTGTGTTCATTATTTTTGTTTACAATATTTGTGTTATTTGTTATACGTTTCATTGTTTTTTCTTTTTTCTTTGTTTTGCTTAATATTTCATACACTGCAATTGATTTTGTATCCATATCACTGTGTTTTACAAAGCATTGCATCTTTTTCTATATTTTTCTTTCAATCTATTTTATAATTGTATATTATACTATCATTATTAACTTTTCAATTACCGTAAATATTCATCACTATTGGTTTTGGTCACCACCTGCTTTTTTTCTTTCTTGGTTAGTATTTATTGTAACCTGGGAAATATCTTCTGATTGATTGTTGTTAAGATATCACTCCATAAGCAGGCAACTTTGTCACTGTATTGTCTCCTTCTTCATAGTAATGCCTCACTTACTCTATCCTTGCGCAGCAACTCTATTGGACCTGTCAACACCAGTTCCTCAGTCCAGCATACCTCACATGTCTCCTCTGATTTTTAATTAGTGTATCAGCAGACCTGATGCCACTCCCCTCTGATCTTGGCCCTGCTACCAGCTCCATCCTTGTCACCTCAAATCGATACACGCAGGGAGCTTTTATCCTCCTCAGTCAGTACTCAGTAACCTATTACTGGGTCCCCATCTCCCTTGTTCCTTCTATCATGCAGCAGGTTGGACACTCCTTCATTGTAAGGCACACTACACTGCAAGGAGATTTTTTCTAGACTGGTCTCACCCATCTCTTTAATCTGTCTTCTCTGTATTTCATTTGCAACACATTTCTTTCTGTACATTCTAAAAGGCACCATGTTAGGTAAGAAAGTTTTGTTTTTTGTTCTTTATGAATGATTAGTATTTTGATATGTGATGGTATTCCACATCATAACATCCTATATACTAGTAATTGAACGCATGGGCTTGCTATGTAGATTGCAGTGCTGGCTTTCTTTTGTTTCCATCTGCAAATTTGGAAGTCAGTAATACCAAGGAGAAGCAGTACTTATCTCTCTAATGATGACTGGAAACCAGTCTAAATGCAAAGGGAAGTGGACAGGGCTGTATTATTATATACAGTAGATGGTGAAAGACATCGATGTGTAGAGTGGTTTACCCCAAATTCTTGTTCTGTCTAAGATTGCCAGACCCTTTAGTTGAGCAGAAGTGCCTACCTGTTATTAATGCAATCTGCACTTCCCAGTGTCATATCCATAAGGCTAACATAATGTATGGCTTTTCAAAAGAAATGCACAACTTCACAAACAGCAACAATTAGACCTCTATTAAATTAACATTTATTTGGTTGTAATGATTCTGTGTTCACTATGTTATGTGTGGGAGATGGCAAAATAATCTGAGTCCTCCAAACGCTCTACAAAAGGCTTTATGTGTAAGTCCAGGTCTCCTTCAACTGCCTGAAAAAGGCCTCACCCAAATATGGTTTCATCCCTCCTCTAGTGGCCTATCTTATGCTTTGCAGACACAATAGTAGATAGATAGATAGATAGATAGATAGATAGATAGATAGATAGATAGATAGATAGATAGATAGATAGATAGATAGATAGATAGATAGATAGATAGATAGATAGATAGATAGATACTTTATTAATCCCAAGGGGAAATTCACATACTCCAGCAGCAGCATACTGATACAAAAAAACAATATTAAATTATCCATCCATCCATTTTCCAACCCGCTGAATCCGAACACAGGGTCACGGGGGTCTGCTGGAGCCAATCCCAGCCAACACAGGGCACAAGGCAGGAACCAATCCAGGGCAGGGTGCCAACCCACCGCAGAATATTAAATTAAAGAGTAATAAAAATGTAGGTAAAAACAGACAATAACTTTGAATAATGTTAACGTTTAACCCAGGTGGAATTGAAGAGTCACATAGTTTGGGGAGGAACGATCTCCTCAGTCTGTCAGTGGAGCAGGACAGTGACAACAGTCTGTCGCTGAAGCTGCTCCTCTGTCTGGAGATGACACTGTTTAGTGGATGCAGTGGATTCTCCATAATTGATAGGAGCCTGCAGAGCGCCTGTCGCTCTGCCACGGATGTCATACTGTCCAGCTCCATGCCAACAATAGAGCCTGCCTTCCTCACCAGTTTGTCCAGGCGTGAGGCGTCCTTCTTCTTTATGCTGCCTCCCCAGCACACCACTGTGTAGAAGAGGGCACTCGCCACAACCGTCTGATAGAACATCTGCAGCATCTTATTGCAAATGTTGAAGGATGCCAGTCTTCTAAGGAAGTATAGCCGGCTCTGTCCTCTTGTGCACAGAGAATCAGTATTGGCAGTCCAGTCCAATTTATCATTCAGCTGCACTCGAAGGTATTTATAGGTCTGTACCCTCTGCACCCAGTCACCTTTGATGATCACGGGGTCTAGGAGGGGTCTGCGTCTCCTAAAATTTTGATTAAAAGGTGATTTTAGCCTCAAAAATAAGCTTAATTGTCTCAAAATAATACAAACGTTCCAGAAGAAAGATGATGTGTTAACTCTCTGCTTGTACACAAAAAAGGCATCAGAATCTTTAGAAAAAAAAATGTAATTGAAAAAATACATGCCAAATGCTCAAAGCAACAAAAATAGGAAAAAAGGTGTTGCCTGAAAGGTAATCCTAGAGCAAATAAAGTCCAAATCCAAATTCCAGAAATCACAATCTTTTAACCAGTGAACAAAATGATCAAGAAAGCTAGGAAATCGGGGGGAAAAAAAACAAAAAAACTCAACAACTGCAGTACTTGACTGCTGGCTTTCATTTCTGACTGGAACAAATAGCCAGAAGGAGGCACCAGCTGCTGTGGCCCCATCCACAAAATGCAGGGATAGTGAAACCAGCAGAAATACCAGAAAAACATGAAAAATAATAACTAAAAATTGTCAAAAACAGCAATACAATATCAAATACAAAATAAATGCAAACTAGTACATACTGTAACCAGTTTCATGTCGTACATAAAATTTACACTAAAACTGTGCACAAGCAAAGTTTCATGCACTTTCTCTCTATAAATCCCAATCAACGTGAATTTCACTGCACATGTATGTGCCCACAGCCCCACCCCGACTACTCCGTAAATTTTGCATATCAATATAAATAGCAATATAAATAGCCCCTTCCATTCAGTGTTTTGTTAAAAGACAATGGAAAACGCATGTGGATAAAAAGAATTTCAGCGAATGCAAAGTGTGATGGAGACACTCAAAAGTTCAATTTCAGAAAGTTGCATAGTGTCCGAAATTAAAAAGGAAGTGGACAGATATCAAAGTCAATGTGAAAAGGCAAGTTGCAGCCCACTGTCTGTTTATTCTGTTTCAGACAATATTACAAAACTGCCATGGACGCGACTCCAGGCAGTGACGGTGCTGCTGTGCCCAGCACATCTTTGGGCACTGGCTGTGCACACACTTCTACCTTGGAAACCACTGGGCGACCATCTAGTTGTGTGTTGACTGATGCTGTTCTGGAGTCACAGAATGCAATACTGGATGCTGTAAGAGATGTGGCCAATTAATTAATGAATATAAGGGCTATACTATGTGATATTGACCATAAATTAAATTAAATTGGTTAAAAAATTTTAAAAAATAGTGTCGGGGTGGGGATTGATTTGTTTTCAATCCTATTTTTTGTAAAAATTGATCTTTTTGTATGGAATGATTACAATAAAATCAATGAAATAAAAAAAAATAAAAAATAAAATAAATGATTACCTGTTTTTACATTCTGCTAATTTCATCCAAGTGAAGTTGTAACGCTGTCCAATTTGGCTAATCATTTGGTGGGTCAGGGTCAGATTCATCATACCGTATCTCTTCAAGTACGGGTAAGCCACCATTGTGTGCCACTCACCTGCTATAGATGATGTAATGCCAGCTCATTATTTTAGTGATTCATCCCTGGCTGATATAACATGTCCTGCGGCAATGAAATAGCAATGTGTGTGCAGTTGACTGCTCTGATTACATTTGGAAAACCAGACATTGCTGCGAATTGTGCTTTGTTGTTTCCCAATTCAACCATAGTGTGAGGAAATCTAATATATCTGGATGACCAACAGATAATACCATCCCATAGAGCTGGCATGGCAAAACTCACTGATGATTGTGAAATACCCGATCGGTCAGCAAGTTCAAGTTAAAAAGCTCCTGTAGCTAAAAACATGAGGGTGGACAGAACTTGCAAAGGGACAGGTAGGGCACAATTCCTCAAAGTCTGCCTTTGTAAGGCTGGTGCCAGTTCAGCACACAGCTCCAAGAGGACTTAGAAACCAGTCATCATCATCATCTATAAATACACACCTTCTTCTAATTCTTACATTTGAGATGTCATCAACGTTAAAGCAGCTGTGGTAGTTGGAATAATTTGGCAATTCCATTCACCGTTATATTGTTACAGAATGATTACAATCAATTAAATTAAAATTGTAAACAATATGCAATTAATTTTGCAATATTTGATAAATCTCAAGTCATTGGATGAGAATCTAGAAAAGAAAGACCACAGAAGCAGTAGTATTACTTTGACACTGAGTGCAGCCCATTTGCAAAACCAAGCAGAAACTTGCATAAGCATGGTGTGTAGCTTTACACCAAGTTTAGTTTTTATACATCTCGAAGTGAGTATCGAAACAGGTGTATGCAACATTTTTGTGCATACGCACTGTTTCTACATGATACCCCTGGTCTTTGCAAATCAACATTTTGCGATCACAAATCTTTAGGGGTAATACAGAGTTTGTTTATTTTTTTATTCCAAATTATCTGCGCATTATTGCATAAATTGGCTTGATGGTCATGTATCTGAAATTTTACTAAGGAATTGGAAATTTTTTTTTTTTGCTTTTACTATTTCTATTAGGGTTTTTTTTTTTTGAGTATTATTACAAACAATTCAAGGGATTATGGCAGTTGCTTCTACTATACAGGACATTTACTTGATAAAAGTTATATTATTTAATATAACTAAGTAGAAGCAGAATATTCTGTACCAAAGAAGGATTAACAGAAGTACATAAAATATGCACTAGGTACCTTTAATGCTTCAGTATATGAGATAAAACGCATGCAGCTTGAAAACGGCCATTTCACATTTTTATATACAAAGTTTCCTACAAAGATTTATGAAGTTTCACCTTTCAAATTTAATGAAAAAATCAAATAGCTTATTAAAGTGGCATTAGGGTTCATTGTTGCTTGAGATAGGAATTTGGAGGGGATTGATTTATATAGCATCATCAAAAAAATCAATGTGGTGCAGTAGCAAGTCATTCATTCTTTTCTGCTTTATTGTCCATATTTCATTAAATGACATTTCTGTCAATATTTTAATCATACTTTACTCCAGTGCAATTATATAGGCTTTAACACATTTTTTTAAACATCAGTGTCAGATTGTTTTCAGTGCTAAATCATGCTGTATTTTCTAGAAGAGTTGGGTATATAAAATGTAATTAAACATTTCTTAACGTTAAACTGCACACTGTTTATTCTGTAAATTGATGCCTGTAGGACCAGCTTGCAATTTAATTACCAACTGGGATTTATTGCTTCAGTAACCATTTTGCTCAAAAACTTGGATGCTGAAAGAGCAATGCAAACACTTAATTTTGCTAGCTCTAAAAGCTATTTTTTGTCATTTTTTTAGCAAAGGAAAAAATGACAACTTTCTTGAAGCTAGTTGTGAAAAAAGTGTAAAGATGATCAGTAATATTCACAGTTCTCATTCATTCTCACTTAATACTCGGAATGCTAATAAGAAGGATTTGGAGTGATTTATTGCAATGCAGTATTGTGGGACTTAACCTCATTTAATTTTCTTTTAACATGAAATAATGCAAGCCTTGTTTCTATTTGTACACTTATATAATAGCACAATGTTAGGTGGAGGATTGCTGAAGGCTATACATAAGACTTTGAAAAGAAAAAGAAAAAGGTTTCTCATAAAAAGTGGCCGTTGTTTCATCAATTACTTTTCTGAGCCCATTTACTTAATTAAAAGGTCACGAGGAGCAGTATAGAATCCAATCTGTCAAAGGACAAATTATACCATTAAACCATAGGACCCATCCCATCACCAGTATTAAATTATTTAAAATGGCTTCTCAAATAGAACAAATGCACACTTCCTTTTAAACTTGAATTTGTATAGTACAAAATTAAGAAACAACAAATACACTTGTAAACATAACACTTTTAACCTGTAATAATATTCCAGAAATTAACATAATTTTAACATTTTTTTGTATTAATTTGCCTATATACTGAACATTACAATCAAGTTGTAGAAGTTTTAGATGCTCCAATGACTTAAATGGTTTCTGTTCTTGTGAATAAAATTTCATAATATCCTTCCAGAATGAACCCCAGCTTTTTGCAGTATTCTTTTCTTCATCATCTTCTTCTTCTTCTTCTTTCTCCTTTTCATCTTTTCTCACTTCTATGTGAGCACAAAGTTAGGAGAAGAGACAGAGAAAAGTAAAGTTAACCTCATAGAAAGACAAAGAGCAGGCAGCTGAGAGGAGAACAGTACAGGAGCTTAAGGGAACAAGGTGTAAAATAGCTGTAGTAGTTCTTAGTGTTACCATTTAAGTTACACCATTTTATTTTAAGGAAAAAAAAAGTTAAGGCAGTTTTACTAATCCCAAATCAAATTTTAATAATGAGGCCAATGCAATGCAAGTCCTGTTGGATGTTGGACTTTTTAGATGATGATTTGGAAGAGCCAGTTGTCTATGAGGGCTACATCTGCAGGAAATGCCAGCTGATCCAGCACCTCAAGCTCAGGGTCGCTGAACTGGAGGAGTTGGCTGACCTGCGTTGTAATAGAGAATTGGCGGACCTGGCCCAGATGTCCTTTAAAGAGATAGTATGCACCCCAAGGTGGTGTGGGAGGAGATTCCAGACCACACAGGTAGAAATAGGTGGGTTACGGTCACAAGGCATAAGGTAAAGGGTTCACACTGTCCAGGGGCATCAACCCCAGAATTTAGAGTCAAACCGTTATCGTGTCCTTGCGGAGCTGGACGGTGTTTCTGATAATTCTGATGTGGTAGGCAGGGATGAGGAGCCCCAACGGGCCACCTCAAAACCAGTTCCCAGAAAGACAGAGATAGTGATAGTTGGGGACTTAATCATTAGGGGGAATGAAGCACAGGTGTGCTCCAGAGAGAGTCTCGCGCAGTGTGTTACCTTCTGGGTGCACAGGTGGGGGACCTCCCTGAAAGGGTGGATAGGCTCTTGGCCAGAGCAGGGGTGGATCCAGTTGTCATTGTCCATGTTGGAACAAATGACATACATGAAGGTAGTCTGTCAGTTCTGCGATCCAAATTCAAAGAGGTAGGTGCCAAGCTATATACATACCTAAGTAACAAGCTGGTTAAGTTTGCAGATGATTCCAAGATAGGTGGATTAGCAGATAATTTGGAATCCGTTATATCATTACAGAAGGACTTGGATAGCATGCAGGCTGACTTGGATAGCATGCAGGCTTTGGCAGATTTGTAGCAGATGAAATTTAATGTCAGTAAATGTCAAGTATTATACATAGGAAGTAAAAATGTTAGGTTTCAATACACAATGGGCGGTCAGAAAATCGAGAGTACACCTTATGAGAAGAATTTAGGAGTCATAGTGGACTCTAAGCTATCGACTTCCCGACAGCGTTCAGAAACCATTAAGAAGGCTAACAGAATGTTAAGTTATATAGCACGATGTGTGGAGTACAAGTCCAAGGAGGTTATGCTCAACCTTTATAATGCACTGGTGAGGCCTCATCTGGAGTATTGTGTGCAGTTCTGGACTCCAGGCTACAAAAAGGACACAGCAGCGCTAGAAAAGGTCCAGAGAAGAGCGACTAGGCTGATTCCAGGGCTACAGCAGTTGAATTATGAGGAAAGATTAAAAGAGCTGAGCTACAGTTTAAGCAAAAGAAGATTAAGAGGTATCATGATTGAAGTGTTTAAAATTATGAAGGGAATTAGTAAAGTGGATTGAGACTGTTATTTTAAAATGAGTTCATCAAGAACATGTGGACACAGTTGGAAACTTGTTAAGGGTAAATTTCGCACAAACATTAGGGAGTTTTTCTTTACACAAAGAATTATAGTCACTTGGAATAAGCTACCAAGTAGTGTGGTAGACAGTAAAACGTTAGGGACTTTCAAAACTCAACTCGATATTTTTTGGAAGAAATAAGTGGATAGGACTGGCGAACTTTGTTGGGCTGAATGGCCTGTTCTTGTCTAGAGTGTTCTAATCTTCTAATGAAAGATGGCACTGTTCAGATGCAGCAAGAGGTTGGGTGTCATCTTGCCAGTCAGTTTGCCACACACATGTCCTTCAATGAAACAGCAGGGCTTACAGATCTTGTCAAGGTATCGTGCAAAGTCCTGTTTGTGATTATGTTTTGTCATGGTCTTTATATAACAAACATTTCTATATTACTTATATAAAAGCCAGATCAAATGTTATTTACCTCGATTTATTTATTTATCTCCCTACAGCGCAAAGTCACAAATAGACTGCAGAACTTCCTGTGTTTGATCAACATGGGCATGCTGTGTGATGATGTTTTGTTATATGTGTACCTTTTGTGAAAGTGTTTATTTGATATTTGGACTTCAGTCTTCACACATTATACACTTCATGTCAAAATTTTCTCACATTTCCTTTCACCCTACATTTACATAAATCATTGTAGACATGGAACACACATGAAATGCATGTGTTCCAAATAATGATATATTATTTACTCTATGCAACTCCAGGCACCTCACACCCAGATAAACAAGACTTGAGCTGGGAGAGCTTTTTGCCAGAGCTGCGGCAGTGGGGGGATGGTATAGCAGGCTGCTTCCTTCTTGTGCTGATCGACACATTTACAAAACAAAAGATGCTAATGGAGAAGTGCAAAAGAATTTATGAGTTTTTTCGTGGGCTTCAGGGATTCTATTGTTAATTCTGCAAAATGCAGCACATTTAGCAGCTGTAGAATGTGAGAAATCAGAAAAAATATGAATGTGGTTATTTTCAAATATAATCTCTTGTTTCATCCTGAGAAGTTACATCAAATTTATTTTAGATTGCAATTTGTCAAAATGTACAATGAAGCTTCTAGGTTTTGAGGCATTCAATTCACGTATGCGGTAAGCTGCTGATATCTCACTCTCTGATTTAAAGTCTTCTCCAGTTATTTTAGAGAATTATGCAGCTATAAATTTCACTGGTTTTGGATTTTCGATTTTGATATTATTCCTTCTCTATCCATCTTCCAGTTCAGCTAGTCTATCTCTAAGAACTTTGCATTCGGAATTTGCAGCCGGTGCTTTTTCATCAGCATTGATGCCAATTGTTCAACTATTTCAATATGATTTGTGAACATTTGCTTAACGTCTTCAAGCTGAGCAGCCAGTGATCTAATTTTATTTTCAAACTTACCTGCATTTTCCTGTATTTTTTCCTCAATTGGTTCTAGCATGCCTTTAAAGGTTGCCTCAAAGCAATTACTTAAATGTTTCTCCTGGTCTTTAATATCTTGAAGGAGCTTCTTGTTTGTCTTGATTATGTCCTGCATATCTTTCCTTATATCCTTTATGTTCCCCCTGAGAGCAGTAGTTATTGTGGTGATCATTGCAGTGATTGTTACCTTTAGCTCAGACTGTTCGTTTAGGTCTTATCCGTGCTCCGGTTGGAGCCCAGATGGAGTTGGAGCCGCTAACTCGTGGTGGGTAGTTTACAACGTGGATAGTAAGGCCATGCTCGGTTCTAATGAACCGTCTGGAACTGAGGAGTTCTCCTGACCTAACTCACTTGTAGTTACACTCCCACTTTCGCTCTTGGCTGGAGCTGCTGCTGCAGAGTCAAGTCACCAAAGTTCTATTCTTTTACATATCTTATCCAGGTCATTCTCTGGCAGGCCATACCTTGAACTTGAACTTGAGGCATGTTTAGACTTGGATTAAGCCTTTAGCTGTCTTTTTTGTTTCTTTCTGACCCTTTTTCTGCTACTCATGCTTGTTTATACTTGCATTTACTATCATTAAAGTCCCTCAGGTTCAGATACCTTGGGATGATGGTGAAAAACAAAAGTAAAATAACATGACTGCTAATGGAGTTCCGCCTCAGACATCCATCTCCTGAAACAGATGAGACCAAAAACAAGCTCTGTATACTTCAGCAAACCAAAAGTGTCTTTGTCAGGGATAGGAACAGTACAAACAGGCTTGCCCTGGGCAGCAGCTTGCAAAATGCATTTCTTTAAAGCATATTCCAGGTTACATACATTATAATGAAACACGAGTAATTGTAACAACAAAAGTCAGTCAGTCAGTCATTGTCCAACCCACTATATCCTAACACAGGGTCCTGCTGGAGCCAATCCCAGCCAACACAGGGCGCAAGGCAGGAACAAACCCTGGGCAGGATGCCAGCCGACCGCAGGGCACACGCACCCACATACTAAGCACACAATAGAGACAATTTAGGATCGCCAATGCACCCACCCTGCATGTCTTTGGACTGTGGCAGGAAACCCATGCAGACACGGGGAGAACATGCAAACTCCACACAGGGAGGACCCGGGAAGCGAACCCAGGTCTCCTTACTGCAAGGCAGCAGCTCTACCACTGCGCCACCATGCCACCCAACAACAAAAGTATAAAGACAATATACATATATTTGAATATAACATTTTAGAAAGTTTTTAAAAACCATAAATGGGACTTAAGAGCTTTTTAACCCTGTTAGAACTGTTTTATATATTATGTTCTTCACAACTACAGCAGAGGGTAGAGCTTTAGGGGGTAACTTTGGAAAGATTTTACTGTCCCAGTGGGAAATTTGTTTTGCAACAGGAATGCACAAAAAAAGTATGTTGCACAGATATAATGAATAAACCAGGAGAAAAATTATGCCAGTTTTTACAATAAGAAAAGACACATATGATTCTTAAAAATAGGAATATTGAATTCTAACAATAAACTGTAAGAACTTGGTGTTCATCAAAACCCTTATAGCCACTAGGACTTAAAATGCAAATATAACAGAGGGATTAAACAAGTTCATAAATCTGTTTCTTGTGAATTTAAATCTGCAACCTTATGGCAACAGGTGAAACTTTGGAAATGGATCATGGCTGCTGTCTGACAGAATCAAGCTGACCTTCTTTCTAACCTGCCAGTGATGCAGTTCAGTGAAAGAGAACAGCTGAAGAACACTGTTACTGCCAGTTTTAATATTGTTGAAGTATTTTTTTTGTTTTTAATACAAATTTTCCCAAGCCAAAATGTGTATGTAGATGTAACAAATTCAGTAAAGGACTTATAAAAGAAAGACCTTATAGTTTTGTCTACTTTAAAATAAATCAGTTTGCTTAGAAAGAACATCTGTTTCTGCTCTTCTTTTCTAAACTTAATTCCCATTAAAAACAAAAAAAAAAATCAGCCTATTTCCAGTGATCATCCCTAAATATGAGTATCTGTGGTGCTCTGCCATTTCTGAAGTCTGGCATTTTATTATCAGTTGTATGAAAGAAGGATTACACCATTTAACAAATCACCAAACATAGGTTCATGACGATCATCCTTATCATATAAAAGACAAAAAAAGAGAGAGTCATCTACAAATTTTAACAGATCCCTGTCCTTGGGTGAACTCTGTCAGTCAGTTATATTCAGAATAAACAGAACAGAACACAGATAGTAGCTTAATGAATGATAGGAACTCACTCAAAGTTCAGGATCTGGAAAACCAAGTTAAAGCTAACAGCAATTATCAGTGAACTTCTCAATTAAAATGTGTAGGAATATACTTGTGGCATCCTATATCCCCATTGTTAAAATTACTAAAGGTCCAATAGGCCCAAGTTTTGTTTATCAGCTTTCTCTAAATTAGCTACTCTAAAATACTACATAATATATGACGTTAATGGATTTTGCATGTTCAAATTAGGTGAATGGAATAACTTGGGACTCCTTCTAAAGTATGGGCAGGTGTTATGGATACTGTGACATCTGAAATTTCATGAACAGTGGAATAATGGACACAGGTGTTTGGACAGAACTGAAGAAGCCTTACACTTATTCTTTATGGTCCAGAGCTTTTGATAATTTAATTTTTTTACTTTTTAATTTCACCTCTTCCCAAAAATATATCATATATAATAGCCTATTTCTTTCTAAAGTTTATTAATAACTAAGAGTAATATGTGATTAGATATTGAGATGGGTGCCTTACACAGTTCTCTGCTGAAAGAAATCCATTCATCCTTCCCTGAAATCTGGCCAGTCTCCATGTCACTACCACTGAGAAGCAGCCACATAACATGATGCTGCTACTACCATATTTCACTGTAGGGATGGTATTCGGCTTGTGATGAGTGCTGCCTGGTCTTTGCCAGACTTCATGCTTTCCGGTCTGCCTAAAAAGTTGATTTTTTTATCTCATCAGACCAGAGAATCTCTAGAGTTCTTTAAATACCACCCATCCATCCATTAGCCAACCTGCTATAACCTAACTACAGGGGTCACGTGGGTCTACTGGAGCCAATCCCAGCCAACACAGGGCGCAAGGCAAACCCCGGGCAGGGCGCCAGCCCACCGCAGCCTTTAAATACCTTTATATGAATTTCTAGCCACTCATAAACACCTGATTGATGGAGTGCTGGTGAAAGAGTCATTGTTTCCGACAGGTTCTTCCATCTCAGCAGAAGACTTTTAAAGCTCTGTTAGAGTGACCACTGGGTTCTTCATCATCTCCCTGACCAAGGACTTCTTGCCCAGTTATTCAATTCAGCCAGACAGCTAACTGTAGGAAGAGTCCTGGTGATTCCAAACTTCTTACATTTCACAATTATTGAGGACATTGTGCTCCTGGGAACACTCACAGCTTTAGAAATGGTATTATACTGCATATCCTTTCTTCATCTATGCTTTGGACTTGATGGCTTGGTTTTTGATCCAATGTGCAATGTGAATTGTGGAATCTTATATAAACAGGTATGTTTCTTTCTAAACATTGTCCAATCAATCAATTTTGCCACAAGTTGACTCCTATTATGTTCTTTTAATAAATTTGTCTTCCTGAAAACATGTTTTCACTTTGTCATTATGTGTTACTGAGTGTAGACTGATGAGCAAAAATGGCAAATTTATCTATTTAAAATAAAATGTATCACATAATAAAGTATGCGGAATGTAAAGAATTCTGCATACTTTCCAAATCCACTGTATGTTCTTCTTATTGTTCTTCATCACTTTAGAGGGATGGGGAAAGAAGAAAAGAAAAATTGTGTACATACTAGTGTATATATGTGGATATCTGTATATATCTTGATCAAATCTGCTGTTTTATATCACAGTAAAGTATACTGTACATAGAATAATAATATACTGTATCAATCCATTTGTATAGGTTGACAGTATACATTAGTAAATATGAAAGCTCCTTATATACACACATTGTATTGGCATAATTGGTTTTGGAAATTTAACAATTGTCCTGGATCATTATGTTTGTGACATCTGCCACTGATGAGCACTTGTGAAGTGTCACTTTATAATGTAAGAAGCTGCTATGTTATTGCCAACTGTATTCAGAATAATATTTCATCCATTTTTAATAATGCTTTTTCATAAGTTTCGTGTTCCTGAATTTAGTCTTCCACTCATCAATTTCCTGAACATTCATAAGTGAGTATTATAGTTATAGAGAGCAGTGTCCTTATTTATAAAACTTTGTATGGATCTGATTGTGAAAATATTTATATTTCTAAGAAATTTACCTTTATAAATCAAAATCATCTTGTAAATGTGCATTCGTGAGCATGTCTTAATGTTAATCAACCTCATGCATATATAGCCACGATGCTGCAGATGTTCATTAGCTTGAAAAACAGTACAATGGATAGTATAAAACATGAAAAACTGAAGGTTCAGCCAGTTACAGGCAAGCAAGCCACTGAATCTGCCAAAGCTAGTTTGCCTCAAAATAAACGAATCACTGGTTGACCCAGGCCATGGGGACATGAAGTTTATCAGTCTCATCTTGGCATTACATATCACTTGTGTGTTAACTGTAAGCCGTTACATTCCATTAATGAAAACAGCTTTATTCTCACTTTATGCACTTATTGCAATTCAAGTACAGTAAAGTAATCTAATTACATTAGGAAAACTGGACAATGCTGTAAATTGATTTTTTTATGTTGACAGAAATTGTTTTTGTTTTATGTATGTACACCCACATCATATGAAAACTGGATATAGCATGTTCAGCAGGCATGATGGGGTGAATCTTGTCTGAGATATTCCTGACGTGACGTTCGTTCACAGAGAAGTGTCAACTGGTAAGCTATATAAACTTATGAAAAACCAAAAATGTTCTTCAGTGCAAAAACATACATTGCTTCAGCTTGCATATATTTTAGGGGACTAAAATACAGTCTGTACATTGTATTCAACACTTTTGAGGTTTAATATGTTTGTCATGTCTACACATAATAATAATACCCCCCAAAAAAAAAAAAAAAACAAAACAAAATACCTCTAGATCTCAAAAATTCCTTGCCAGATTTAACTAAAATTTGGTAATGTTACAGAAAAGAGAAAATGAAATTAACTTTTTTTTTTATTTTTCTGTAATAATGCTTTCTTTTTGAGTGGACTATTCTTAAGGACTATGTCCTTTTTTTTCTGCTGAGTGCTGCCAAGGAAGGGAAGGAATTGTGCAGGAAAGTGGGGCTTCCGTGTTATGTAAATTAAGGAAGCTACCAGAAGCAAAAGGGAAGGACAAAATTTCTGTGATATGCTTGTTAAGTTTCCTCCTTGAGTACACACAGTATTCCCTATTCTTTTAGCTTCTTTCTACTCCTGGTAATGTGGCATAAAATATGTACAATTTTGAAGGGGTGTTATCCCCATGGATTGTTACTGAAACTTAAATGCAGTGCTTCAAACTGGATGGGAGATAATAGGCCCTTTGTGGTAAAATGCACACAATTTTGCAGAGAACTGGGTTGTCCTCTTGGAAGTCAGACCATGATGTGCCTGCTACACTCTGGTTCACAAAGCAGAAACAATGAAGAGCCTGTACATTATACCAGCACCTTCGACCCCCGGGGTACCAAAAAAGCCAGGAGTGGTGGCATGATTTGGTTAGCCATTACTCTTACTGAACTTAGTAAAGGACTCTTCCACGGACAGAATAACAGGAGGTGGACATTGCAAATACTTTTTAGTGGGCCACTATTGGTGTACCCCATCTCTGGTCAATAGAATGTTAGTGTAGCGTAATGTTAAATTTCAGTTAGTTAGTATTTAATTTAATATTTAAATTGAGCTTCTGTCCAATGAATTCTCTTGCATTCTAGACCAAACTAAATAAAATCTTATTTATTGTATACAATTTTATCCCTGGAAATGATTATGAGAAAATATAAACACAATTTTCATAATATAAAATATTAAGCAAGATTTTACTATTTATTTTCAAAATTATTTACCTTTGAAAGCTCTGTATCCTTATATATCAGCAGATTCATTAAGTTCTGCTCCTGGGCTGCAAATATTCATTAAAAAAATATTGGAAATGGCAGGGGTCCACAAAACTGCACCTGCTTTTTTTGCCATGGTTAGAATATCTTGTTATTATATCTTAGTCTTTTTTTGTATGGTTAGCCCTGTGTGCAAGCTGATCTTAATTATCAATTTAACAGCAACCCAGTAGTTCACCATTTATTGAAAACATTGAACACATTTTAAGGTAGAGAAGTTCTTATTTGTTGCTCCCATTCACAAAATTCACATTTTCCAGTCTTTTTAACATATGCAGTAGTCTATGGAAGTCTTTAGGCACTGTGACTTTTAGAGATCTCTATATTAAAAATGTATTTGGATATTTTCAGCTATTATGCTTCAAATTTATACAAGTTTCAAACTGTACTAACAGCAACTGACACAACTACCCATGTCTTTACCAATATCTGTCCTTCTGTCAAATTGATTAATTTAATTGAAGTTTTAGACAAAAGTTTTAGAGTACATCAAAATATCTCAAGAAGCTTACCCTGTTAATGATGTAAGGAAATGATTGGGAAATCAATTAGAATTTCAGAATAGGAATGGAATTCAGCCATTTGTGAAATGCATTCTAATTCAGTATGTGTCAAGTGTGCCTTAATTCCATTAAAAATTATTTAGTGTTTACATGTATCTCATTAGAGATCCTATGTGTAAGCAATGTTGAGTGTCTGCCTCACTAGGTCACATGTTTTAGCAAGGCCCTATATTTCTATCATTTTGTGCAGAAATAGGTCTATATAGCTCAGATAGCTTTGGATTTAAAATCATTCCTAATGTCTTAACAGCAGTATTTGGATTAAGACCAGATGGGATAAATGTGTGCTATGGAAAATTGATTGTAATATTTTATAGAAGAATCCCAAATTTGCCTTTTATGTTTCAGTGGGAATGCAATTTTCTATGTTTCAAAATAGGAAAAATCTAATTCCATTTATAAGGATCAGTTCAGTATTTTTTTCCAAAAATTAGGCAAGAACTAAAGTAAACTTATAGTACAGGGCATGTACTGAACCTTTGCACACTGTATAAAGAACTATTTTAGGTGGTTCTGTGTACTCGTAAAGCTTTCTTGGTGGGTGGGGGTTAAGTGCTGAGTTTCATACTGTTAAACTTTTGATATTATTTTCCTTTATTTGGGACATGTTTTTGTCGTTGTGTTTCTTAAATAAAAAGATTTTAAAAGTTTTTTTTTATTTTCTTAATACTTGATCATAACCCATAAAGAAAAATAAGTTTAAAGTGAAAAAAGATGATCAGGCAATAAAGACACATATCTGATACACTCTAATATGTGGCAGTTGTTCTCCAGTCTGAGAGTGATAACACATGCATCAGCTGCATAGAAAATTATTGTGATCGACATTTTAAATTATTTGGTCTTTGATTAAAACAAAAAAGTACATTGGTCTTAGCTCCATAATTTTTCAAAGTTTTAGTTGTTCCATGGAGTTGGGAGAATGGTGGATATTGGAATTTCAAGTGTCACTGCAATTAAAATAATTTACATTTTAAGTTGAATGCAGAATTTACATTTGCTTGTAAATTTCAGTATGATAATTCAAATGCTTCTCTCAGACCTTTAGCCTTTAATCTGTAATTCTTCATTTCTGTTCATCTTGAGCTTAGTTTTGAAGAAATAAGAATATCTAACTTTCATGATAGTCATTTGTGGGTAAAAGGTGCTGGTTTCATAAACTAAAGAAAAGCAATACAAGTCAGAAAGCCAAAAATGAGGGCTTCATAACCAGTAGTTCACAACACACCAGAAGTGTGACGTTCATAGTGGTGTAAGCCGTCATCCAATCATTTCATATTGTTACGTTATCACGTTGCTACTGAAACATTACAACCAAGAATAAATGCAACAACTTTGAAGCTTTTGATTTGTGCGAGTTTTGTATTGTTTCTGTATGAGGTGAACTGCATTACTGGCCATTTTCATTTTCAGTTTATAGATTTGTTTAGCTAGTGAAACTGAGCTTCCTAATTACAATAATGGATATTTAACATTTATAAATACGTTGTCTTGGTGATCTTTAAATCTGTTATAATTATTCAAAGTGAAGTATACAGCTATATTATTTTGTGAAAAAAAGGATAGTTGTAGGATAATAAAATATCAGTTAATAAAATAAAAAAAAAATCTCTGTGATTTTATAATACCAGATTTTAATATGAAGATGTTACTACACTGTTTTTTTTGGTTTTTTTTGAAAATTAAAGTAAAGCTTTGTTAAGTATAATTGAAAACAGTTTCAGTTTCCGTCAAAACACTACTGCCTTCCTCTGAAATTCAAGCTCCCCTTACAAATTCTTTCCTTGTGCCAACCTTGTAAAGTACCATTTGATACCATAGAGAAAGAAAGATTCAAGAACGTGTTAAGAACACTGGATACAAAGTACGAGTTGGCCGACCACAAACACAGTACTTCCTATGCCGGTGAATGATGTAAAATAAATACCTGCATGCATCATACAGACTGTTACAGACAAGAAAAAGAATGCAAATGGAAATACATAATTTGGAATCATCACAAATGATGTAAATCATATAACAATTATCTGTAAAATATACATGTATCATGATGTGATTAGCATGAAAATGAATGAAGATCATTGTCTTTCCTTATGTAAAAAAGTCAAACAGAGAGAAACACATGTTTAGTGACTAGGAGACACAGACGCTGCAAGGGCAGGTAATACACACAATGGAAGCTTAAAATAATATATATAAAACAAAAATGGTTGGAAAAAAACTTATTTGAGCTGTTTCCTTGAGGCATGGAAATATATGAATTTGCTACATTAAAAAAACAAAACATTTTCTATTCTAATATTCCAGCTTTTGGACTCTGTATAGAAAAGATGTACATACTGTATAAGACTGTGTGGTGCTTATCTTAAATTTTAATATGCTTTAATATGTTTTGAGAACACAAAGAGAAATACTCAATATTGCATTCTTTGTCAAAATAATCGTTGTATCAGTTGAAGTCCATATAGCCCAGCCCTACTCTTAGAAACCAGAAACTCTCTCTGAATCTACTAGTGCAATTGTGAACTGTACTACTTTTTGTCAGAAGGGGGGAATGAAAAAAACAACCAAGAAGATGGCCTCAATCTAGTGCTGGGCAGTATGACCAAAATTCTATATCACGGTATTTTTCAAAATTATACCGGTTTCACGGTATTGGACAGTATTGTTTTCCCATGCATGAGTGGATGTTAACCACATTTTCCACTGCAATTACTGGCTAAGAATAACTTATTCCACTGTCATGAGAATTGTATATTGTACATAAAAACATTTTAATGTGCACACAAGTAGTAATACAGGGTGGTGGCACTAATGTAAAGAAGGAATCACATTGCATGACAGATGCAGTCAGAATATAGAGCCTTTTTATTGAACAAAGTTTGCAAACAACTTAAAACTAAAATTTTGACAACATATTTTCAACCATCCAAAGAGGCATTTAGACTTAGTAAAATATTAATAGGTACTTGTCAAAAGTTGTATTGCACTGAACATGTCTTAGAAAAGGGAATAAAATAGTAAACAGTTTTTGTAAACCAACTACACTTTGTTAATGTAACAATCTCTGTCCACTGACACGTTTAAAGTGACTTTTTAAACAACTTTACCATCATTAAAACTGCGTAATATTTAAACTAATAAATAATAACAATACAATAAATAATAGTGCAGCTTCCAGTAATAATACTATTACTTCCAAGACTTCAAAAGCCCAGGTGCATTACACAGTATTCCAACCAAATTAAAATAAAATAAAATAAAACAAGTGCAACTTGGTGATGACATCTTTACCAACTGAACCATCATTAAGGCAAACTGCATTAACATGGACCTTGCTTAAAGCTAAGCTATATACATAAATAAAAAAAATGCAACTTGCATTTATAATGCTATTTGTAGTATAGCCCCCACAGAAGCGTATTAGGGCCATGGTGAAGAAAAAAAAAATACAGACACAGTGAAAAAAAAAAACTATGCCAAGAATTAAGTCAACATGTTGACTTTATTCTCGACATTTCCACTTTAATCTTGACACTTATGTCAAGATTAAAGTCGACATTTTTTACTTTATTCTCATAGTTTATTTTGTCATTAAAGTAGAATGTCATAAACTAAACTTCATCCTAAAATCAATGTTTAATTTACTAGATTTCTCAAACCCCCGTCATAAATTAATGTAGCACATTAAATGCTTTGTGTTAAGTGTTCCCTGACCCAGTTGTTAATTGCAATGCGCTTCTTAAACTGACTTCCTCTGCACTAAGAGGAGGCGCCGGCAGCGATCGCCGCACAGAATACATTCACTTCATGATATTCCTGCTCTCTGAAAATGTAGAATGCTAAGGTAAATTTTCATGATGAAATGCATTAAAGCAGGTATTAAACATACACGGTAGTGCTGCTCCCTCACAGTAAGGGGTCCCCAGGTTGTAAGTACAGTGTAGAGAACTTTATGGCAGGTGTGATGAGCCTCCAAAAAACTGGATGAATGAATGTGTATAGCACAGGTTTAACTTAAATATTGTGTAAATATTGGGTTTGTGATCTGGTGGGTCGAAGACACAAACACAGAATTCAATGGATGTTCTTCTGAGTGGGCTTTCTTTACTGCACACGTGCTGTCCTCTGTCTGATGTACCAAACCCATAGTTCCTCTCTTTCCTTTTTTTTTCTCCACATAACCAATCACCACACAATAAACGTCTTTGTGAAATTAAACCTAGTTATAAACCTTAGACCACAGAGTGTTCAGAACAAAATCTTCGTTACACATGTTTAATTATGCCATCCAATCAGGGTTGTGCCCATCCCAGCAAGCATTGTGTGCGAGGCAGGAGCAATCCTGAACGTGGCGCCAGCACATAGCAGGGTGAATACGAGCAATATATACACTAGCAGGGTCAATATAGCCTAACAAAACTCCACATCCTACATGACCTTGAAAGAAACTGAAGCACGCCGAGTAAACCCACCAGAAAAACATGCAAATTCAAGGCAGGGAACATCCAGGACCCGCCTTGCGGTGACGCAGCAGTGCACCCTCAATGCCACCGTGCCCCCACATGATTAATACATTCTTTAATGCATTTCATCATGAAAATGATATCCAAGTATATATCTTAGCATTCTAAATGTTCAAGGAGCAGGAATATCATGAAATTAATGTATTCTGTGTGGTAATTGCTGCCTGCGCCTCCTCTTAGTGCAAGAGGAAGTCAGTTTAAGAAGCACGTAATGATTAACATGGCTCGGGGAACACTTAACACAAAGCATGTAATATGCTACATAACTTATGATGGGGTTTGAGAAAATCTAGTAAATTAAATATTCATTTTAAGATGAAGTCTAGTTTACGATGTTCTGCTCTAATGACAAATTGCAAAAATAAAGTCAATATAAATAATCTATACATATTAATAAAAGGCAAAGCCCTCACTGACTCACTGACTCACTGACTGACTGATTGACTGACTGACTGACTGACTCACTCATCACTAATTCTCGAACTTCCCGTGTAGGTGGAAGGCTGAAATTTGGCAGGCTCATTCCTTACAGCTTACTTACAAAAGTTAGGCAGGTTTCATTTCGAAATTCTACGCGTAATGGTCATAACTGGAAACATATTTTTTGTCCATATACTGTAATGGAGGAGGCGGAGTCACGTATCGCGTCATCACGCCTCCTACGTAATCACGTGAACTAAAAACAAGGAAGAGATTTACAGCACGAGTCAAACACGGTAAAGAAGGTAAATGACGTTAATTTTTGACTGTCTTTTAACACTGTGTAAGCATACATATTAAACACATGTGCAATTAAACGTGTGCATTTACGGGGTGATTTCTCAGGCTTAAAAGCTTGCCTTTTATCAAACGCGGGGAACAAAGGTAACTGACGTTGTTCACTGTCTTTTAATACTGTGTAACCATACATATTAACTCATGTGCAATTAAACGTGTGCATTTACGGGGTGATTTCTCAGGCTAAAAAGCTCGCCTTTTACTAAAAAGGTAAATGCAAAACTATTTTCAATCAGTTTATTGAAACGCTCCCGTTAAGGATTGCAATAACATATTCGCGAGATAAAAGAACGAAGTAGGGGGAAATGAAGGAAGACCCGCAAACAGCGAAGAGCAAAAATTCATTAAACAATTGAGAAGGGAGCGAGTGAAGCATACAAGCATGTTCATAAGGGAAACAAAGCACGGTGTAAAAAGTAAGTTTAAATTAAGTTTATAGAAACGCTCCCGCTGCGGATTGCAATAACATATTCGCGAGATAAAAGTTTAATGAGAAGACACGAGGTATAAAAGAACCACACGCCGTGGCGCAACGTTAGGGGCTACAGTTTCAACCTTTCTATGATCTGCTTCTCGCAACTGAAAGACGGCACATGGCGGATGTTAGCCGACTTGCTGACCGCAACGTTAGGGGCTTCAACTCTGGCGCTGACGATAGAGATTCGATTCACGAGAGGGGATGCAGTGAGTGTGTATGCCTGATGAGCCCAAAATTAGGGAGAAACACGTGTCGCATACTCTTTGCATTATTTGAAAGTAAACTATTAAAACCATTCTATGATCAGCTTCTGGAAACAGAAAGAGGGCACGTGGCGGATGTAAGGCGACTTCCTGACCAACCACAAGCGTTACCTGGCAGGTAACCACCCATACAGTCAGATTGTGATTCAGAAAACGAATGCCATGAATGTAACTACCACGATCTACATACTGTCAAATAAACGAAACACATGCCGTAGCGCGACAGCTGTGAAAAGCGAGGTTCAGAAAAAAACAAATCCTTAACAAATTGTTATTGGTATATTTTCGATCCGTTTAAAAAGGTTTTCTTTTCTTATTAAAAAATTAAAAGCAGTACTTTGCCGCAACGAACCGCGAGAATTTGGCTATATATATCTGCTTCTCGCAATTAAAAGAGGGCACGTGGCGGATTTTAGACGACTTCATGACCAAACTTAAGTGTTACCTGCCAGGTAGGGTTACCACTTTAATACAAAAAAATAAGGGACGCATACTGCAGCGGGTGCCACATCTCAGTGCCAATAGTTTGCAGATTCTACTTAAAAGACCCGCCCCTCCTCACTGGACAGTTAAAAAGACCAATCAAACTAATGATGACATCAAGTATTACCAATCAAAAGTAGGAAAAGGAGGCATCTTCATAAAATGCATGTGGGATGATTTGCATGAGACGCTGCTTTAAAAAAAATGAAAAAAAAATACGGGACAAATCCCGTCCCGTATTGATTCAAAATGGGACGCGCAATTTCATTCTCAAATGCGGCACGATTCCGTATTTTAAAGGACGGGTGGCAACCCTACAGTGCCAGGTAACCACCCATACAATCAGATTGTGATTCAGACTAGGATTGCAATGAATGTAATTACCCCGATCTACATACAAGGCGAAAGTCTTGCAACATTCAAAGATGATGGTTTGGGATAAGTACACCATACAACATAAAAGAGCTTATGAAGCCTTGAACCAAAAAAAGCAGATCTCAGAGATCGTAAAAAAAAAAAAGGAGGTAATGTCGTTTTACTCGCTGTAGATTTTAGTCAAACATTACCAGTTATTCCACGAGGGAGACCAGCAGATGAACTCAACGCGTGTTTAAAATCCATGCTTCTCCTACGCTCGGTTATAGGTCGGGCGTGTTCTCGGGTAGGTACACCAAAAAATGTATACATTTAAAGCATGTAATGGGCAAACAAAAAATGAGGTATACCCGAAGGCACTGCAGTAGTACTTAATGTAACTTTACTTCTTAAAATGTTAATGTTTTACTGTTTAATAATTTATACGCTTCTTATATGTTGTTCAAATTCTTTTATCAAAATACCCAGTGACAGCGCAATGCACGATAACATGGAGTGAATACACCATACGCATCCGCCCACGGCCGCCCTGGTGTGTGCAGATAGGAGTTGATTCTACAATATAATAAAATAAAGATAAAAAGACTAATACAATCATCACCCATAAAGCGGATAGTAGACGTGACGTACTATATGTGTACCAGATTTCAAGTCAATAGGTGAAACGTTTTGCGAGCTACAGGTGATTTAAAATCCTGGGACAGACACACAAATTGCCACCGGTAGCAAATTACAGAAGAAGATTTTACTGTTTTAATAATTTATATTTATATGAAATGTGCTTCTTATATATTACTTCATATTCTCATATGATAATGATGTTTATGTTTATATTGATTTCTATGTTATTGAAAC